>NC_040904.2:18774223-19102539 GCF_004126475.2 Phyllostomus discolor | reverse complement strand
TCTCGGGCACTCTCTGCTGTAAAGAAGGAAGTAGCTGGCCACTGTGGGCCCTACTTCTTCCTAGGATCTGTAAACCGCACAAACTGTTACAGATCATCTTTCGAGACCGTTACATTAGGAACCAGAAAACATTTACTCTAGAACTGTTTCTGTCAGAGTACAACCTTACAAACTTTGGAAAGCTGGGCGGGGGTTTTCCCATTTTGTAAAATCCTAATGTTGTCCTCATTGATCCCTAAATGCTTAGCTTTAATTACTTTGATCCTATATTATTTCATCATATTAATTTGAAATGTGACAGTTGGGGAAAGCTTGTATGCCATGTAAATCACTGTAATATCTATTATATTATTTTATCTATGCACTGCAGTATAGAAAACATGATCACAAATACATTCATGCACTCATTCAGGAAGTATTTATTAATCCTCAAAGATTTTTCAGGTACCTTGCCAAGTTCTTCACCTGCAACAGCGATTGAAAATATGGCTTTGCTGTACTCACAGAGCATAGGGGCTGGTGGGAAAGACAGATGAACAAGCAATCACACAAGCAATTCACTAAGGACTGTGAAGGAGACATTCAGGGTGTATAGAAACACGTAGAGGAATATTTGATCTGAATTTAAAAACTTCCTGAAAGAAGTGACTTTTAAATTACCCTAAAATATAAATAAGAATTGATCAGGCAAAAAAAAAATGGTGACAAGTTTCAGAAAATGAGAAGCAATTGGCACCATATGGAGCAAAAAGGAACACATTAAGAAATCTAAAGTCAGGGCCACCATGTTTGCATCTGGGATGAATCTCTGACCTCATAGCCCATGTGGTCCTTCCTTGAGGTGTGCATTGCACAGTATACATAGCCTAAGACACATCTCTTCAAGACTAAGTTCATTACTGTTGGTGTGAAAAGTGTGAATGTGGACATGAAGAAGTAATGAAACTGGGAAAGTAGGTATTCATACTGCCTGTCACTACTGGAACCAATAAGAGACAAGGATAGAATCCTTTTGAGTGCTTTATTTAGATGCCAGCAATCCGAGAAGACCGTGGGTTATGTACCAAAAACCATCTTAACATTTCATCTCAAGCTGGTCTTTTTATAAGGAGAAGAAAAGATAGGTAAGGGGGTTAGGAAAAAGGTTAATTGGATAAGAGTTACAATCCAGCAGCAATTTCCCTAGTATTCCTTTATCTGTTAATCAATGATTACCTGCATCATGCACTTCCTCCCTGACCTACAATGGTTCAGATACCATCTCCATTGCTTGCAGACCCCTGGTCACAAAGGTTGAATTGCTGGTAGACCTCCAGGAGTCCCATAGCTTATGCATTCCAGTTCCGGGAATAACTGCTTTCCACATGCATTAATCACTTAAGCCTATCAACTATGACTGAAGCTAAAATTTTTATCTCTTGAGTTCCCCTATCGGTAAGAAGGAGTCAAATATGAAAGGATATTATGATCTAAGTTTTGGAGTTTGTGTTGAAGTATTTTAAGCAGAGAGGAAAAATCTTATCACCATTTTACAGCGCCTCTCCCTGTGTCTGGGGCTCTTTCAGATTCCAAGCCAGCATGCCAGCCCATGTGCAACTAATAAAAGCCTGGATGGATTCTCCTTTTCCCAGAGGTTTCTCTGCCTATGTCAAGCATGTTCTCCTGGCTTTCTGGATACCCGGATGCAATGAGTTTGCTCAGAGGTGAAAGTAGCTTCCATTCTCTGCTCACTCAAGAAGGGTCAGTCTTTTTTTTTAATGAAACAACAGATTTGTAATAAGAACTGATATTGGTTATAATGGAAAATTATTAATACAATATGTATAACAGGTTTACAGAGTCTCTGAATTTTTTCTTTTTTTATTTTAATCATTGTTCAAATACAGTTTTCTCCTTTTTACTCCCAATCCAGTCCCCCCTCCCACCCTCCCCACTTTCCTCCCATTACCACCCTCCCCTTAGTTTATGACCATGTGTCCTTTAAGTTTGTTCCTGTGAACCAAGAAGGGTCAGTCTTCCCTGTACTTTAGAAATTTTGGCTTCCACAGCTCTTTGATAATTTTAAGGAAAAACATAACTTTTTGGTTTAGTCACAAACTCACTGAGAGTAGAACTTCCTACTTCTACTTTTTTTCTATTTGGGAGGTTCCCTACACCACATTCATCACTTATTAAAACTCCAAGAAATGCCAGAATTTTATGGCCTTGAGCAACTAACTAATATTTCACTTCAAGTAATATATTCCCATACATTTATAAACCCATTACCATGGGCAAACAATGTAGTCAATATATTCCACTTTAGGGAACATCAACAAGTTGCAATAAAATAAGTGCATTCCAAATGTGAATGACAATGGTCAATTTGTTTACTCCTTTGACATTATGAAGATCATGATCACAGCTAAGGTCTGCATAATGGACACTTATTGGGCCCCCACACACCCACTCTCACAACCCATCCTTTTTCTCCAGTCTTTACCATACAGTCAGTTGCATGCTCTTGTAACTTGACAGCTGATGCTTCAGCTGCCTGTTGTATCTCTCATTTCCATCCCTGGGGTTTCTTGGCCACAACCTTAAGGGACTCCTTTAAGAACTCTCTAAGCCATTCTGACTCATGCATATACCTGAGGTGTGAAGGAGCTAACACCACAGGACAATCCTTGGCCTATGAGGACAGGGGGGAAATAGTGAAAAAAACACTCCCTTCTGTCATGTCACAGCTGACCTGGTCTGAGGTTTACCTGACATAGCTTCTCAAGGGCGTCCAGTAGGATTGAGCTCCAGTTGTCTGGTAAGGTGATTTCCTCAATAAAAGACCCTTGGATTGGCTTTGTCTCTTTTTCTGTTTTGCTGTTCCAAGTCTCTAAGACTGGTTCCTGGCATCACTTTCCAAAGTAAAATATCAATATGCAAGTTGTCATATGAAGCTTTGTGTTTGGAGGGCACCTAGCTAAATCAGCCTTGCAGAGTAGAAACAAGAAAATAGAAACAGCTTGAGCTGGTGTGGCTCAGTGGGTTGGGCATCGTCTCGCAAACTGAAAGGTAGCCAGTTCAATTCCAGGTCAGGGCACATGCCTGAATAGCAGGCCAGGTCCCCAGCTGGGGGTGTGAGAAAGGCAACCAATAGATGTTTCTCTTGTATGCCGATGTTTCTCTCCCTCTCTTTCTCCCTCCTTTTCCCTCTCGCTAAAAATAAACACACAAAATCTTTAAAAGAGAAAATAGAGACAGAGGCACATAATTATTTCAGGGATGATTCAGGAAAAATCTGAACCATCATCACTGTGCCAGGCAACAACACACATTTATAGGACAATATCTCTAACAATCTACTAAGTTTCTCCATATCCTAAAACACACACCCTGCACTAACAATATATAAGTGAACTTTTTTAATTAAAAAATACCAAACTTTTTTTAAGTTGGGGCATACTTTTAAATATTTCCATTTAAAATATTAGCACTTGAACACATACACCAGAAAAGGCCAGTTGCATAAAATAGTGCTATTCAAAATATGCTACAGAACTCAAAAATTCAGAACACCACAGCTCACTGCATCTGGTAATAAGGCACAAGTGAAAAGTTGTGTGATGAAGATGTGCGTTCATGTGTGTGCATGTGTGCATCCCCGGCAAAATGGCCTTCTTACTCCAATCCACCCGAAAGCTTCCCTACACCCAGAATTTAGGAGTAGAGAAGGGATGATGATAGTGGATGTGGACTCTCAAATGGCAGCTGGAACAAACAAACAAACAAATAAGAAAACAAGCAAACAAAAACCCACAGGTACAGTCAACAGTATGAGGGTTACCAGAGGGCAGGGGAGTGGAGCAAAAGTAAAGGCTAAAGGGGGTCATATATACGGTGACAGAAGAAGATTTGACATGAGATGGTAAACACACCATGCAGTATACAGACGACGTACCATAAAATTACACACTTGAGACCTATATAACTTTATTAACCAATGTCACCACAATAAATTTAATTCTTAAAAAATGGCAGCTAAAAAGCTGGGCAACCATAATGATGCCCAAGGAGAAGCTGATTTCCATGAAGCCCTCATTTCTACTATCTACCTCAAATAAAGCAACCACTACTAGTATCTGTATTATTACCAGTATTAATAATAATAATCTTTTATATAAGCAATTGAGATTTCTGTAGTAAATTTTTAGTAACAATCTTTTTGAAAAACATTTGTATTTCTGCATATCTAACCTTAAACATAAATCAAATATTAAGAAAGTGCAGCTTTAAGACAAGCCCCCCAAATACCTCTTCTTTCCTGGCAGAGTCTTTCCCGAATGTCGCTCCCAGAGGTGGACCAGAGACAAATAGCAGCGCAATGACCTCAGTGAGCATGATGGTGGACTGAAACAGAGAAATCTGTTGAGGACAAAACCAAAGATGTGAAAGATATTCAGGAAATAAAGCTGTTAACACTTGGTGATTGATTAAGTGTGAGGGATGACAGATAATCTAATACATACTAATAGGCATTAGTTTTATATTCTCGCCCAACCCATGTCTAATAACAGCTGCCAGTGAACAGCTTTATACAGATGATAGGGAGTTTTAATTAGGAGAAAGCATAGCTTGATGAAGAAAACTTGAATGATCTGGAGAGAAAGAGGTTCTGGAGACAGTATACCAGTGACACCACTCAGTGTTGTGTAGAGGATTAAAGCCAGAAAAGGCACTTGCACCCTGGTAAAGTCTAAGAGAAGTAGAGTGAACCCACATGTGAGTGAAATAAATGCTGCTTCTCTTAGAGCAAACCTTCATTAAATGTTGAACTTCACTTTTTTTTCATGTAACCCACTGGTTCTCCATGTGGGGTGAATACCCTCAAAGGGCATTTGGCAATGTCTGGAGATATTTTATGCTGTCATAAACTGGGGATGCTACTAGATCTCATACACAGAGGCCAGGAGTGTTTCTAACCATCCCATAAACGCATAGGACAGCCCTCTGCAACAAGGAATTGTCCAACACAAAATGTCAACTGTACCAAGGCTAAAAAGCCCTGAAACCCACTGACATCAGAAATATCACCTTCTACATGTGGGCACTGTGCTATGTTGTGGGAGCAACTAAGAAAAGCAAGTGAGAGGCCCTGCCACAAAGACAAAAGATATATTTACTATCTAATGAACAAAATAAACTGTCAAGCAGGATGGAAACAGAGGCAAGGGTATATGGAACAGGCTGACAGCTGTCAGAGTGGAGGGAGAACTAGATGAAAGAAGGTAGAGGGATCACCCAAAGAACATGTATGTGTAACCCACAGGCACAGACAACAGTCTAGTGATGGCCAGAGGGAAGAGGGGGCTGGGTGGGGGTGGAAAAAGGAAGGGAAAATGGGAACATCAGCAATAGTGCCAACAACAAAAATAAGGATAAAATGCTACTAAAATGATAGTTCAGATCATTCAGAAGATGTACCATAAATCAGCATGTCTGTGATTGGTAAGTAAATGGTACTATTAAGTGTTGTGGGCAGTTTGTGTATTTTTATACAATGAAGAGCAAAAGTCAGCCTCGGAAAAACTGTAGATATTTGGTGAACAAGGCAGGATCTGAGGTGTTCTGAGAAGACATAAATTAGGATTTAGAGCTCAAAAACCAAAGGTGATGTGACGAATAGAACAGCATACACCAAATCTGTGGGTTGTCCAGACCACAAAGGGTATCTCCGTCACTTCACCTGGAGAGTCAGTGGGGCTTTTAAGTACTTGAAGGCCAGATTGTGGGTAGTCTTGTATTGTTTACCTGGAAGGAAAGTTTGAAGCAGTGCACTAACAAGATGAAATGTGTATTTTACAAATGTAATTAGATAACAGTATATTGGAGCTATCTATCTGAAGCAACAGGCAGAGAACTCAAGAAGGATAAAGATGTTTGAGGTGTAACAATAGATTCTAGCACCAAAATGGTGACTCTGACAAAGAAGAAAGAACAAATAAGAGAGGCAACTTGAGAAACAAGAATGGACAGAACAAGCCAGATGTTTATAAGGGCATGAAATTTAATACAATTTGTTTTGTTAAAAAGATTTATTAAAAACTGACCTAAGCCAACTTGGCCATTCATCCAGTGCGATTCTTTTTGTAAACAATAGTCTATTCTAGTAATTAGAGGTAAGGGTTGGCTAAATATGCTGGTAATGATGATGATGATAATAATTCATTACATGCACTACCTATTAGGCACTATGGAAAAGTCTCTTGGCCTCATCTGGACCTTACTCCAACCCCTGGGCCATGGCTATCCTGCATAAGGTCTATCCAGCTTCCTATAGGTGCCTCCTGGCAGACCTTTGTCACAAGCATGATTTGTCTTCTCCCTCCTTTCCCAGTGCTGTGCTGGGACAATACAACCTGGAAGTAGCTGGGAGCTGATGTTCCATAGGGGCACATATTAACCAATCAAAGATGGAAGCCAGTAAATATATGCTCTTTCCTTCCTCTGCCTTCAGGGCATCCCAAGGCACAGTTTACACTGCTTCCCAGGTGGTCCTGTAGGACCAATAAACCAACCACCTATAGTGGTGGCCAACTTACCAAGGTACCCTAGCACTGCCCCTTCCTTCTTCCTGCCTCCTGACCCCTATCACTGTCCCCTGGATCTCTGGTGTCACACACTTGCCTTTAATCCTCTGTTTCAGGACTGCTTTACAAATAATCCAGGTAAAGGTAATAATAATGATAGTAACTAACGTTGTTGATACTTGCTAGGTGTCCGTCACCATTACAAGCACTTTCATCCTCATTACAATCCCATAAGATTGGTGTTATTGTTCCTATTTTTACAGATGAAGAAACTAAGGCCAAGAGAGGTTCCTGCACTTCCTTTTCGTTAAGTTCTAGTGACAGTAGCTTGCTGATGAGGCCACAGATACGTACTCATGGACACTTTCCTTCTCCGAGCAAAACAAGAGAAAAACAGGGGGAAATAACTGTTACATTCAGTAGGTGTTTCAATGTTTTCTGGTAACAAATGTAACACTGATTCAGTGAAGAAATTACAAATAGACTTTGAAATTACTCATTATTCATTACCATTTCATTAATTTTAGGGATGAATAATTTATTTATGTATTTATTTATGACTACCCACTTTTTTTGAGAAGTCATTATCAATACCAGACTAATTTCTAAGATTTTCAAAACAATGGCAATTCTGGGGATAGCACCTTACTCAGTGACAGAGTCACATCTCATTAGCTGTTTACGACAGTCTTCAGCATTTTAGGAATAACTAAAAATGCATGTCCAAATCATAATGTGCAAAATAAAAAAGTAAAAAAACCATGCATAAAATATTGTTTACATTTCTTCCTGAGGTACTTAATTCTGTGCTTGTGTCCCATACAGTGGGTTTAATATAATATACTCAATAGGACTGCTGTTCATATTTTCCTCTGGTTCATTTAAGGGAGTGGGTGGAAAACCTGTCAAGAATAGTTAAGTCTGATGCCTCTATCCTCTTCTTGCTGAGATGTGCTTTCTTCATGCGATACTCCTCCTCCATGTGCCACACCGCCTTCATGCTGTACAACTGTCATTGAGATGATTGCTTTCTCATGTCAGGTCTCTCCATTCTGATGATGTAACATTCTGGGTTTCTCTAGTTGTGAATGCTTAACGTTTATATTTAAGTTTATAGTTTTCATCAGCTGATTGATGCTAAAATTTTGACTTACTATCCTTGCAATGTGTTCTGTAAAAAGTCATGCAAATACAAAGGAGTGACATCTTTTTTTTGCACATTTTCGTTGGTACCACTTCCCTGTGCCTTCGAAGAACAGCATCTTTCTGACTACTTGCATTTGGAAGTTGCAAACTCTGTGCTGTGGTTCAGGTTGAGTTTTGGAAGGAAGTAGATACAACTAAGTTTGAAAGAACATCGGGGAATAATGGAATTTGAAGATAACAGAATAGTTGGTAGAGCTGGAAGTGAATATTTTTAAATAATGGTGGCAGAAAATAGAAACAGAGGTTAAAAATAAACATGAGACTTTACAATAGTTATAAAAGACAATGGAAGAGTAAAAATCTCTTGCAAAATAATAAGAGAATGGTAAATTCTACTGTGGAAAAACAAAGTCAAATATAATAAAAGAAAACTTAGAGAAGAAACATAATCAATATACTTCTTTAAAAACTATAATCACATAATAATTAAAACAACAATGATATGTCAAACCTATAAAATTATTCAGTACTTGAAATATTTGAGGCTATTGAGACATTGAGACACTCATATACTGCTATTGGCAGTAAACACTGGAATATCCTTTTCTGAAAGCATTTTGCACTACAAATATTTCAAAAACACATCTTGTGATTAAGAAATTCAATTTGTAAACATTCCTCGGGAAATAATTACTTAATTACATGAAGGTTTAGCTACACTGATGTTCTTTTCAATTCTACCTATAATTACAAAAACAATGGAATCAACCTGAATAATGGTACTTTATATGACAAAATACTATGCAGCCACCAAAATGAATATATAAATATACAGTAACTGGTACAAGTAACACTCCTTTTTATTACAAAATCTTTTATTACAAAATCATAAGCATGTAATTCTGTAACACAACAATATCACATTCAAGCATATCATATGACATTTTTGGTGATATGTTCAAATTAAAACTATAAATTATCACACCCATATTACTTCCCCATCAACCATACTCTAGGAGGCCTTACTTCTGCCAGACCCTGCATTTTAATTGCTATGGAAAAAATCCATATATACTGTTAAACTTTAAAATGTAGTCTACAAAGCAATATTATACTATAGCCTATTTTAGAATAAAAGATATGCATATGCATTTTTTAAGTTACAAAACTGTATATGACAAATACCAAATTTTTAATAGTGCTTGTGCCTAGACAATGAGATTTTGGTTAAATTTTCTTTTTCTTTACCTATGTTTTCAAAACCTTGTCTGTAATCCCAGGTAACCTGTGAAATATGTTAATACACAATACAACTGAAGTATTGAAAGAAATTTAAGTAGGAGAAAATATTCTGTAAGCCAGTGGAATTATTTGGAGAAGTATTTTAGCTACTTAAAAATTCTAATAACCTATTTCTGTTTTTAAAATCCATATGTAATTTCAATAAAAGTAGATATTATCTAACACAAACACTTTATTTGAAGGACTTCCATTTAAAAATGGTATCCAGTTAACAGAATTTGATGGAACATTTCTAAACACCCCACAATAACATTGGCAAATACCCTAACAAAATGCAACAACTTATAATGTTACAAAAAGTTCATCTGCAATAATTTACTAACTTATTTACTTACTTAGGGAACTACTTTGGAAAATGGTACTGGAAGCAGCCCATACTGTACATGCCTGACAATGTTTTTTTGTTCCCCTCAAAACCCACCAGGTGCCCTGAGGGCAGCACACGGCAATGGCCAAGAGTAAGTACTCCGGAGCAAGCCTGCACCTGTAGTAGGATTAGACCAAGTGCTTTAAAGTTGATATCCTGGGTTTATGACAACTTTGCTGGTACACCAGTGACACTGTTTTTTGCAGAAAGATAGAGAGGGGTGAAAATAAAATTCATAAAACCTTAAATATTTTCCACATGCAGAAACAAGGGACAGTCATCGTCCCAGTAATCAGAACGTGAAAACCAAACATACGTCTTTAAGGATTAGAGAGGAGGGCACAGATATGAGTAGCCTTAGGAATTTAAAATTGGAAGAATAATGTAGGTAATTATGAGGTGGCTTCCTTTTTGGCAGTTAATTTGGATACATTAATCATAATCAACTCTCTTTAATCAGAAATTGGGATTTCCTGAGGACTTTTCATTAATTGCAAACCAGAGCAACAGGCAAATTATTCTCCACTATAGATCAGAGTACTCCTTTGTGGGTTATGTTCATATCCCTCAGAATTAAGTTCAAATAGAATTTTTACTGAATTTTGCTATCATATTACCACACATCGCCCATTAATTCATTATTGCTAATAGGAAGCATATGTGTCCCTAAAATGGCATACCATGAAATGACCGAGCTAATGAGGAAAAGCGAACTTGAACAGGTACAGCTGGGAGCGTGCACGTGAATGGGAGGGCTGTTTCACTCGGCATGGAAGCAGTTAAGCCAGCTCCATATTCTCCTGTATTTTGCACTGGCTTCTAATGACATCAAATCAAATTATATTTCTTTATAAGATTTAACGTTTAGCTGTTCTAATTTTACTTTTCTAATGAAATTAAAGTAGAGAGTTGTGTGCAGTCTTTTGGATAAAACTGAAAGTGCCCACAGCTATATTCTTTTGAACCAAATAGCAGCTCTTTTTGTTGAACTTTAGGAAGAGGTCCAAGAGTTTTATGTAGATATTTTCTACCGCTTTTGCTGAAATTTGACCGAAAGATTTGAAACTGCAAGTGAAATTACTTATCATAAAGGGAGAGCTCCCCAAAAGAAAATTTTAATCTTAATGTTTAGGTTTGTGTTTGAATATACACATATACATCATATACTATACATATACATAATATATACACATTATATATGATATATATAATGTATGTGTGTGGTATGCGTGGTGTATATGTTTGTGTGTGTGATGTTTACAGTTAGCAATTCATGTCCTTTCTATTTAAGGCAGTTTCCAAGTGCAGTGGTTTCCAAAATCACTCTCCTCTTTCATAATAAACTTAGAAACTCCATGTGAGGGGCAGCCTGGCTCAGGGGAAAGCACTGGTGTGGGAATCAACGGCCAAAACCTCTTTTGGGTTCTGAAGCTGCTAAGTATACATCTTGCCCAAATCCTTTAACCTCTCCTGGTCTCTCGTTTCTTCAACTATAAGATTAATAATGTTAATTATTAATTATGTTATCACTGTTAGAAAAATAACAGTAGCTAACATTTATTGGGCTCTTGCCATATGTCACATAGTATGCTATAAGATCTCGTTTAATCACCACAAGGGCCCCTATACAGTAAGAATGATTGCCCCATTTTACTGATAAGAACAGTAAGACACACAGAGGGTTGGAAACTTGCCCAAGTTCTCAAAGATAGTAAAGGGTAGAGCTAGGAGATTGAGGTCTAAATTAGCAATAAAATATATTTAAAGGTCCCTTCAGTTCTAGAATTCAGTTTAAAATATGAATGACCTGCTGAATTATCAGTCTGCATGAAGGTAAAAATGGCTTTTTAAAAAGCGTAATATGAAAAATATATTTATGAAACATATTACCCATAGTCCTAAAAATTATTCTCTGTTAGAAAAGCTTTATAATGATGTCTAATACAACTTATTTATTAATTTTTTAAAAGCTACTTTGAAAGAGAAAGCTACCTATAATTTTTATTTTTATTAGCAGGCCAGATAATATTACTTTTTGTTAATTTTCAGTTGACTATTTCCCCCTTTTAACTCTTGTCCCTCTGAGCTTTTTTTCTGCTGTGCAGTTGAAATCTTTGGCTGAAATACAATTTTATTATTTGTAAGGCAGGAACAATAAAACTGTATTCATGTTAATCTCAGTAGAGCATGTATGCTAAAATGTCTAGCCAGAGTAACAAAATTTAAGTTATTTGCAGCCTAGAAATCTCTTAGATTTGAAATCCATCATGAAGTCAATGTGAGGGTTTGAGTTTCTTGGTAAATCAAGACAGACCAACTTACTAAACTTCCAGAAACATGGACTAACTCTCTTCATAGTTTTCTTCACAGTATGTTGGAGCTTACCCCTCTGCCTGTGCTCACACAATATTTTGGTTTGTAATGTTTTCTCCTACTTGATAAACATATATGTATCCCTTCTTTTATTCTTTAAGACTCAGCTTTGTGTCACTCCTTTTAGAACATCCTCCTCTTGCCCCATCAAAACCCACACATGCCCAGAAAAAATGAGCTTAGTGCCTTTCTATGGAGATTTCTGTTGCTACTTACACAGCATTATAGTTCAATTGCATGTGTATGCGCTTCTCTTTCCTTCAAGATAGCAATTAGTTGTTTCGAGTAGTTTTTTGTATGTAGAAAACCACCACAAAGTTGCAAAGGCATACAACAATAAGCATGTTCCTAACAGATCTGTGGGTCACCTGGTAGGTGTTTTGCTGGTCTAGGCTGGCTCTAGTGGCCAGTTCTGCTTCAAGCTGTGGGTCCCTCTCCTTGTGTAGGTCCATATGTGTATGATTTCTGAGGCTCAGTTTCTACTCATGGTGATGGAAATGAAATAATTAATTTGAGTCCCATAACACAAGCACATTTTGTGCTACGGTTTTCATTACATCTGCTATCATCCTTTTAACAAAAGCAAGTCATATAAGTCATATTGGACAAACTCAACCTCAGAAGAGCAGGCAAAGGTAGTCCAGCTCTCTGACCCCATGACAAGGCTATGAATGCACAGAATCAATTCAAGAGATAGAGAAGTTGTGACCAATAAATGAAATACCACAGGAAAAAAAAACTACTTCTTATCCATCTTTATTTGTATGTCCAGTGCCTGGAATTGTGCTTAACCACTGCAAATAACAAGTTTGAAGAATGCAAGTCTCTGACAGTGCTAACGGTGTCCGCACACTTACTCTTTTTGTGAGGCATACTCCAAATCACACCAAACTGCCAGAGACTTGAAAGAGACAGTAACTATTTATTTAAATTTATGGAAACATAGACATTCAATAGCTCCCTAACAGAAATACAAAAGTATAGACTTGTATACAGTACATTTCTAGGTTGTAATTTGGGCAAAAGAGCACAAAGCAGTAGCCTTAGAAATATAATTCATTCATTTGTATTTGCAATACAGCCATCCCTCGGTATCTGCATGGCAATTGGTTCTAGGACCCCCACAGATATCCAAATCCACAGATGCTCAAGTCCCCTATATAAAATGAAGTAATGTTGCATAAGTCTTATGCACATCCTCTTGTATGATTTAAATCATCTCTAGATTACATATAATACCTAATTCAATGTAAATGATATATGAATTGTTGTTGTATTGTATGTTTAGGGGATAATGACAAGAAAAAGTTCTCCCATGTTTAGTATAGATGCAATTAGCATAGGCTTAACCACATAGTTCACATCAGCAATGAGATAATTTTTTTCTTCTAAATATTTTCAATCTGTAGTTGGTTGAATCTGCAGATAGAGAACCCACAGCTACAGAGGGCAACTGTACATATATTGTTTCTTTTTTTAAGTATAATTTAGCATTTTTACTTTTGATTCAGGGGTGGTTACGGAGACCTTTTCGATGAGGTAGGAAATGAGGTTGGTAGGAGTAACTGTGAATGGGAGACACCAGGACACTGGGGGACCGTGCAGATGGAGCAGAATTGAGCCAGGAGCAGCAGCAGGTCATTTCAAAAAGCTAAGGTCCTCTCATTGCTCCTCATGGGGGGTGTGAAAGAGCTCCCAGCAGACTGGAAGCTCTGTGGCTCACACTTTCCAAGGGTCAGCTAGTGGTTAAACAGAGATCATCCCTAAATCTCTTTGCTGATGAATTGTATTTGTGTGCATAATCTAGTCAGGCGTTCTAAACATTTTCTGCTTTTCTCTCACTTAAAATTGGGAAGCTAGCTATCATATAAATGACATTGTTCTTCAGGGTTCTCTGCCTATTCCGTTTTGGCCTCTTAGGGGACCCACTGCTATCCCTGGACATTGGGCTTTCCCACTACGCAGGAGCCTCCATTCATGGAGTTGACTAATATGGTCTGTTAATTTATGATAAAGTTTTGGTGGTTTAAAATATTGCTTTTTCTATCTCCAGATGTATCTTTGTTGTGGTGGTTAGTAATAATCATGTAGAGAAAACAACATTTATATCAGGAGGAGACTTAAGAGAACCTTCTTTCTCCCTTTAAAAGTCACTGAGAGTGTTGGGGACCTTGAAGTTGAAGCCGGGATGCTCAGCTCCTAGTCTCTGCCACTAGGATGCTACATGACCTTGGGCAAGTCTTTTTACCTCTCGGGATCTCATTCTCCTAAACTTAAAGCAGAAAGCTTGGATGACCTCTAACACCATAATATTGTTTCCCATATACTCTTTTGCAATGTGACTGTCCACTCCTCCAATGGAGGTATAGAGTCTATTTCTACTCTCCTTGAATCTAGAATGACTTGTTTGACCAGTAGAATATGGTGGACATAACCCTGTACAATTATGTCCTAAAAGGTCTTACAATGTTTGCTTGTAGTCCTTCAGAATTCATCTTTTATAAAAGAAACTCAGACAAGACAATTAAGTGATGGAAGACTGCATGAAAAGAGGCAAGACATATGGAAAAGAACGAAGATGCCCTGCCAACATTTGTCACCAGGGTCCCAGGTATGCGACTGAGGTCATCTTGAATGCTGCAGACCCAGCTGCGCCACGCTGGCAATGCCGAGTAAGCGGAGACCAGCCATGCCCACTGACCTCTGACTGAACTCCTGACCCCCAGAATCATGAGTCATAAATTAATTGTTCTTAAGACACGAAGTGTTAGTATGTTTTGTAACACAGCAATTGATAACTAAAGAGTGGTCAAAACTGCCCTTAAACGAACAGAAAATCGGTGCTGCAAACTCTGAGATAGACCATTTGGAATCATTTTACAAATAACTATTACCAAATTACTTCATCTAAAATAAAGTACATTTTATATGAACACATAAAGAAAATAAGCACAGATACTTTCAAACAAAAGGAAAGCAGACCTCCCACTATTTTCTTGTCTAAACTTCAAGGTATGGATATAAATATTGTTCAGTTTAACTTTGTTAAGAAAACTCAGCAAGCTGTCAGAGCATTTTAAACATTAATGAGTGTGATACAAATGATATACTTGAGTATATTACCATTGTAAATGTCTCCACATTCATCTAAATAATCTTTGCACCATTAAAAATATCTCCAGTTTCTACAAGCACTTAAAAATTATAAGCTCACTTAAAAATAGCACTCTGTAGGTAAGTAAATTAGAAAGACTTAACCAAGCAAAATTTAACTGCCTATTTTCAAAAAAGGCCCACTGATAATATTACCTTAAACTGATCTTCTGAGAGGTGTGATTTCAAATCAAACAGAAGAGGTAACATTTTCTAGGAATACTTTTTCCTCCATTTTAGCTATATGAAAATGCACTCATACGGATACACAACTTCTTTAAAGCTTGCATAATGAATGCAAAAGTAAACCCATTTCAAGTTTGAATTCAATTCCACCTGAATAGACTACAAAACAAGCATGTCACATCCAATATTGAGGGAAACATGAGGCATCTTCGGAAGTGTAAACATTTCTACTTTAGCAAGTCTAATCTGATTCATCATCATCGGTGAGTACCCAAAAAAAAGGAATCCTTTGGAAATTTTCCAAAGATCATTAAAAGTGACAGAAAAAAATGCTATTATTCTTATATTTTGACCATAGAATTAGCAACATGAGAGCATTTTAATTACAGTTTCACCCATTTCACATGATATTTTGTAATGCTTTATTGTTATGAGGAGTGTGTGCTTCTGGCCACACGTTAAAGAGAATCTCTCTAAACTGTGAGCCTTCTTCCTGAGGGAAAATGCCACTGCTCATGAGCACTGCAAAGGGACTAGTGGGGGCCATGGAGAAAAGAGGCATAACCAAGGGTCGTTCTGTGCTAAATGTTCATGTAGGAATGATCTGCAATAGTCCACACCACCTCTTTTTTGCAGTGTGTGTCATGCCTTCTCCCTGTGAGCACTATAGACAATCCCAAGTTTTGTCCAGAAAGGTCCACTTATCTTTGGATATTGCGTGCAAGCTAGCTTATCTGCTGCTTGTGTCCTGGCAAGCCACAGTTACAGCATGTTATATGAATATGTGGATTGCTGCATCCTGACGCCACTGTTCAAGTTGCTGTTGTTGTCCTTCAACTCACCATTCAAGGAGCATGCAGCGACGTGGTCCAGATCCTTTAAGTACGTTAGCTGTGCCATGATGAATTTTCATTCAAGATCCCACCTTGTCATTGTTGCTGAGTTAATGACTGGATGATCTTAAATATGTTGCTTATCCTCACTGGGCTTTAGATCTGTTATCTGCTATCAGAGTTGCAATTTCTGCTGTGTCTGGTTCTCCCCACTTTTGAACACATGGTAGATCCTACTTCCTTGCCCCTTTACCTCAGGCATGGCAAGCTGACTGGTTTTATCCAATGAAATATGAGCAAAAGTGACATGTAAGACTCTGGAGCAAAAATTTTAAGCGTTCCTGCATAAATTTGCCATACTTCCTTCCTAACTTGGCAATCATGGCAACACGTGGGAATGGAGCCTCTGTCAGCCTGTGCCTCTCCCTGATCAGAAGGAGCAGAGCCCCCAGTCAACAAGGATGAACACGTGGCATCTGTTATTTCAAGCCACTTCAATCTGGGGGTTGTCTTCAATGCTGTGTAATCTAGCCTCTAGTGGCTCACTCAACATGATCAGCTTTTACAACATTGATTAGGTAACATTGTCACAGAAGCATCCCCTGATCTGCAGTATTTAGGACAGAAGATGTGTGATGGTGTTAAAAAAGGAATTAATTCTGAGAAGAAAGGCAAAGAATGCACCTGTAGCTTGGGCCCTGATCATGAAGATATTTCCCCTATCAAATGGTCAAAACACCTCTCCCAAGTGCAGTGCAGCAAAGAAAGCAGCACATGAAAGGACCACACTCTGCAGGGCAGAGAGAAAGAGGGTGCCATGTGAACAAAGAGAGGAAATTTACTTTGGTAATATATAAAAGAGGCACCAAGATTTCTAGCAACCTTACAGGAAAAAGCAATCATCTCTAATGATTCACAAAAGTGACAGAGGCTGTACATTGAGTCAGATCATCAGTGGACATTGAGAGGCAGAGTCAGATACACAAATGTGATGTCACAATAACAAAGGGAGAGAAACAAGACCACATCAGCAGCAAAGGTGAATCGAGAGAACAAAAAAGAGAAGCTACTCAAACAAGACCAGAATAAAATTTCAGAGAATGGTTTTCATGCCATTTAATAAAATCAATTAGAAATTTTATCAGAACCTAATATATATTAGTTACCGTTGTTATTTAGAATTAGGGTTCATTCTACTACATAATGTAGGATATCTTTTTCTATCCTTAAGAAGTCACAAATTAAAGAAACCTTGTACTTTCTAATAATATTATCTGATACCTACTTTGAATGGGAAGTACATATACTCTCCAATGGCTAAGTCACGGTTATAGTACCCATAGAGTAAACAGACCAGAGAAACAGCACCAGGTACATAGTATTGCTCTACTTACTTCAGGCTGTGTGGTATATTTCACAAATAGATGGCCTCAAATGTACTTGTCAAATTTCAAGCAGGATGAATCTGAATCTTTCTAATGAACTATTCCTGAAGATAAACATATTAGGAGTCTTATCTCACATATATCTATCTACAAGTACTTTAGTTTGGTCTATTGCCTAATGCCATGTTGGTTACTATATTCTGCCTGCTAGTCTGGCATCTCTGTATTTACTTGAAATTCCATTTTTATAATCATGAAAAGCAGTGGTATATTATAACACAGAATTTCTTCAGTGAACTTAAGAAATAAATTTGAAATTCTAGGATTTGAAAAATCAAGGACTATCAGTACTGGCCTAGAAGATGGTCATTCCTTGTTAAACATAATAATTACTACCTCTTACTAAGGTCATGTTCAAATGACTAGAAAATGGCGAGGCTGAAATTTTAAAATGTTTTAACAAGAGTTTTGTTTTTATATTTATATAAACTATTTAATCAAGCAAGGGCAATTAAAAGATTGTCTAGCAATCTTATAAAGATCGTCTCTCATATTCCTTCCCTTACTCTAAGCCAAATCTGTTTGCAGATTGTGTGTGTGTGTGTGTGTGTGTGTGTGTGTGTGTGTTTCCTCAGATTTTACCCGCAGCCTTCTATTTTGGGTTTAGTCAACAATAATCTTTTAAATATTCTGTTTAGTCCAGACACTTGTTCCTTTGGAAACTCAAAAAAAAATGGTCCCTGGTCACAACAATTTTAGAATCTGGTGGGAAAAAAATCACTACATGGTAAAGCTAAAATACAGGCTTTCTTTATTATTTTCTGGATGTGTGTGATTATTAGGAGCATCTACTTATGTTTTCATAAAACCATAAGACCATCGAAGTCTCTGAGAGTTGGGAGACCAGATGGGGAAGTTCACCTCTATTGGTTAAATTCCGGGATTCCAGGATTTCTTTAAACCACAGAAAATGTGTGATGGAGTATAAGTAGAGGCTGGGAAGTGAAGTTCCATGTCTAGGTGAAACTCAGTGAGTTTTGACTCCTAATACATAACTGAATGTAAACATCTTTTTTATTTGTAAAGGGAAAAGCATTGGGAACTTTTCAGGGTATCTTTCCAAAGCTAAATAAAACATTGTAGATATATGTTTTATGTCTAAATAAATCATGGGGGAGAAAAGTAATAACTTTTGAACAGAATTAATATGTAATGTCCGCAGGGGGTAGTGACTAGCAAATTTTGCACTGCAATGAAACATGCACTGTCTCATTTTTATATGGGTAGGTTGCATTTGACTTTCTCTCAAGGTTCTCAGAACACATTTTTAATATTTTCTGGGTTATTTTTAGCTCTTTTAGATATTTAAAATTATGCAGACATGCTGGAAAGCAAGAAATTCCTCTAAAAACTAAACAGAAAATTACCATTTGACCCAGCAATTCCACTCCTAAGTATATAACCAAGAGAATTGAAAACATATGTCTACAAAAGGAACTTGCACAAAAATATCATAACAGCATTATTCATAATAGCCAGAAAGTGCAAACAATCCAAATGCCTATCAATTGATGAATGGATAAATAAAACATGTCATACCAATGCAATGGAAAATTATTCAGCAACAAAGAGGAATGAAATATCAACACATGCTACAACATGGATGCCCTTGAAAACTTTACGTTAAGCGAAAGCAGCCAGACACAAAAGGCTATGCATTATATTTCATTTATATGAAATATATAGTCTAAGGAAATCCATGCAGACAGAAAGTAGGTTAGTGGTTGCCAGGGGCTGTGGGTTAGGGAGGATGGAGAGAACAGCTAATGGGCATGGGCTTTCTCTTTGGGGTGATCAACATATTATAGAATTAGATAGTGCTAATGGTTGCACAGCTCTGTGAATATACACTTTAAAAGAATATATTTTACATGCAAAATATCTCAATGAAGAATTATAGAAGCATTTTAATAAATATATAATATACAGCTGAATTCCCCAAAAATAAATGTCCAAAGTCAACAGCAAAAAGTCA
Organism: Phyllostomus discolor; assembly: GCF_004126475.2. NCBI lineage: Eukaryota > Metazoa > Chordata > Mammalia > Chiroptera > Phyllostomidae > Phyllostomus > Phyllostomus discolor. Next base: position 19,083,196 of record NC_040904.2, on the reverse strand, counting down.
AACAAGCTGGGAAATACACTAATCTTATTCTAAGCCCACTTAATAACCATTTTACTGTGCTGTAGTTCTCTGTAACCAGTAAATTGTAAAAGCTCACCAATAAGATGTACTCAATCCCTAAAATTCCTCAATATAATGATTCAGTGCAGAAAGACTATGTAACTTGATACCTTATTAATACAGAATAAACTGGATATGAGAAAGAACAGATCCCAGTGACTTTAACGTAAAATCAGAATGGAAAGCCAACTCTGAACTCACAGTGTGAGGACCGTGACTACAGAGCACATAGGCAAGGAGTTCTCAGCTTTAGAAAAATGTGTTTCCTCCAGTATGAAACATTATCCATTACTGACCCATTTCCTCTCTCTCTCTACCTTAATCACCAGTACTCTACTTTTCAACACTCTGCATATTATCAGCCTTAGCGAACAAAATCCCTCATCATCAAAGGCAATTTGCCTCATAAAAGTATCTCTATGATGCCAGAAAAACTGATTATGTTCAATAATAGGTCAATCAACAAATCAAGCAATAGAAATTGACTCATCCAATCAGTGTTTTCCAAGTGTTAAATACGTAAGTCACAGGTTTCTACAACCCAACAGAAGAGAAAACAGAGATGAGAAAGATGGCGTAAGCAGGAGGAAACATTTGAGTATTCACAGGCCTTTGCCAGATATTTATCACAGATTTTTTTACATTCAGTATACTGAGGAAGCACAGGTGTTTCAGCTCTTCAAATAAAGGAAACCTAGAAACATAAGTTTTCAGAGCTAGTGGAGATCTTAGAAATCAGCTAAATCAACCTTATTCTATGGGCTAGAATACTGCAGTGTTAAGGAGAAAATGAATATGGTTCGCCCACAGTTAGCTGCAGATGTGGGACTTAAGTGTGGGTTTCTTAATTCATGGATCAGACATCCTTTGTCCGTTTTAGTTCCAGATCTTCAGAGCAACTGCAAGTTTGGGGGGAAAGTTATCCCATCTTTTCTAATAATACAAGTGTACAGCCTATCGGTCAAGTCCATATGAAGAAGTTTGAATTACTTCTCTTGACCCCCTAAATTGCTCAGAGATCACCTCAGTGCCTTGAAATCTATTTTCCATGTAGTCTCAGGTCAGTGCCTTGATTCAATACTATGGAGGTAGGGTAACTCTCTCAAAGACATGGCTTTTTAGAAAACAGCAAAGGTCACTGAGTAATGTGCTTTACTTAGAGAATCTTAGAATTCAACCTTACAGATGACTCAAGAAAATAGTTTCCTCACCATTACTCCCTTCTTTTTTAATTTTCTTTTTATTGGTGACACTATTACAGGTGTCTGCATCCCCCCCATTGCCCACCTCCACCCAGCCCCCACTTTCCCTTCCCTCCGGCCATCACCACACAGTTGTCCATGCCCATGAGTCATGCATGTGTGTTCTTTGGTTAATCCTTTCATCTACTTTCATCCAGCCTCCCCCTGCCACTCCCTTCTGACAGCTGTCAGTCTGCTCCATGTACACATGCCTCTATTTTTATTTTGTCCATTAGTTTACTTTGTTCATTAGATTCCACAGATAAGTGAGATCATATGGTATTTGTCTTTCTCTGACTATCATTTCACCTCCTTCTTTTCTATTCCTTTTTACTGCTTTTAAATTCCTTTCCATGTCCCCCTTGCCTTTTTTCTGCTCTCAAAAAAGTCTAAATATCTTGCAGAAAGGATAGGATCAAGATAGAGAGTTGAAGACTGAATATTCTCTTCCCTTTGCTCACTGCAAAGATTCCCACTTCTCTCCCCACTCATAACATGTGGACAAGCTTCACTCACTGCCTGCTTTCCATTAATGTCATCCATTTATTTTAGACTCTGGGCACATTGTACATAGATGCAGTCCCCTCACCATCGTTCCTTCAGTGAAAATCTGGCATTAGGAGTGGGAGTGTCGACATTCTGATCATTAATTGCATAGGTGGCCAACTCAAGGCCCGCGGGCCAAATCCGGCCCTCCACCTTGTTTCATCCAGCCCAGCACTTTGTTTCTACCCAGCAGCAGAGCCAAGCTCTCGCTTAACTGTTAAGCAGTAGTTACATGTATACAGCCTTTAAGTTACATTCGGCCCTTTGAAGGCAACCTCGAGGCTGATGTGGCCCCTGGTGAAAATGAGTTTGACACCCCCGATCTATTGTAAGAGTCGGATTTTCTTCTTTTATTTTAAACAAACTGCATTTGGAAAAGCAATGTATTTTATTTATCATGTCAAGTTCTTATGAAAGTATTTGAGTAGGATTTCATCCAAAATCTATAACTCGCCGTGTAATGCATAATTTTGCTGTCATATGGCTGCAGATTTCAACACTTATTTTGCCAGAAAACACAGGTATGAATATGAAAGAGGCCCCTCTGGGAGTTGTTGCTGAGTACCCCATGAGTTTCCCAGACTTTCGCTGTCAAAGCTCTCAACATCTGTTATTCACCAAGCAGGTTTTGTTGCCTTTTATTCCTGCTCAGATTCACTTAAAAAATCACCTTTTGAAAGATCCATAGGCTGTTTTATTTATTTTCGTTGTTAATTGTTTCAAGTCCCTCTACGTTAAATGCTATAAACTGTGCTGGACTAAAGATTGTCATAGCAAAAATAAATGTAGACAGTTTCACAATTCCTTTAAAACACTAACAGAGAAACTTTTTATTATTATTTCAATTTTACACTTCTTCCTTCCCTGTTTAACTGCCTCGGGAGTCTTCGCATCAGGTATATGAGTCATTATTGAAAAAAAACGATACTTTTTTAAATTGAAGCATGATTAAAATTTCAATAAGTCCAAAATTCAGCATTTTCTGGGTTAAATTAGTGCACTACTCAGTATCTGCAATTTAAATAAGTCCTCTGAAAAATTGGCCTCCATAACCAGTGACGTGCCGCTGAACTGAACAGATCTCCAAAATATCCTAACAGATTTCTTTCTTTCATTGTGGAATTGTTTCCATCTGGTGCTTAGCTATTAAACCTGGAATATGTAAAGGCTCTCCCCTCTCACCCTGTTTGACTTCCAAATGCTGGCAAATAATTTGCATTGTCAATGAACTGAGGATTAAAATTTTGAATTTATCTGCGTCGTTGTAAGATGTACAATTTAAAGCGATAGATCTTGAAAGCAGATTTCTCTCTCCTTTAATTTTGAGAAATGAAGGCTTGCAATGTTTATTGTTTGTAGAATATTCTAAATCCAAATCTGTTTTGCTTGAAAAGAATAAAACTTTTCTCAATCTTTTCCCAAGTTCAAGATGTTGAAATTTGAATTTATGAAGAGTAGTATAGGCCAGTTTTTGTGAGTACATATATATTTAAAACAGAATGTTAGCATCTAAAAACACATGTGTACATGTGGAAGTTTCCAAGATCCCAGGTCACTGACAGTGATTTCTTTATGAGAATTTTAAGGATCCTTCACAACAATAGTAAACTAACAAACAAAATAGAACCACAGGCATGGGAACATGGAACAGACTGAAAGTGACCAGAGGGACATGGGTCTGGGATAATGGTGGAAAGAAGGGGAAGGGGCTAGACAAAGAACATGTATGAATGACCCACGGACATGGGCAACAGTGTGGGAATTGACTGGGAGCAGGGAGTAGGCTGGGTGGAGGAGAGCAAGGGGGCAAAATTAGAACAGCTGTAATAGAACGACAACAAAAATGATTAAAATGAACAAAATAAAAATATTAAAGATTTGCTTTAAAAAGAAACAAAGAAAATGTCTAACTTTTAAGACTGGCAACATTTTTCATAGCATGTTAATTGGAAAGCACAGAGTTACTTCTAAGAAACATAATTGTTTCCAGAAATGTTTAAACCACTAGGGAAATGTTTATATGAAGTGAACAATAGTCACAGAAGTGAATAAACCAATCCTATGCATGTTGCAGTGTAAAAGCCTGGGAGCGCACACATGGAGACTTATAAGAGAACCATGTGCAGGACACACTCATTATATTCTATCTCTTTCTTCTTGTTAGTCTTGCACCTCCTACCCAGCAGTGCATCCCGCATGCCTTCCCAAGCACATAGTCACCCAGTTCTCTTCTTCAATCTCCACGCTCCTGCCTACCCTCCTGTCCCCATTCTCTTCTTTTCTGATGCCCTATCATACATTTTTGCATTGCCCCTTATTTAATTGTTTCCTTTGATCTCTTCCTCTTAAGTTTGATCTGCCTTGATATTCTGAAAATTGTTCTGATGTTATGAAGTAAAACTATGCATTTCTGTATTTCATATCCATGTCATGGCTAGTTAAGAAGCAACTGTGAGTTCCTACGCAGCACATGAAATTGCTTACCATCTCTGCTCCTGGTGCTCACATTTAACTTATTAAAAAAGTTTTAAAAGACTCACAGGAAAGGAACTTACACAACTTTGGGAAGGATAGTTAAAATACATCTGATAAGGGGGTAATATCCAAAATGTATAAAGTACTTACAAAACTTAACACCAAAAAACCCCAAACAACCCAACTACAAAATGGGCAAACGACCTGAATAGACACTTCTCCAAAAAGGATATACGGAAGGCCAATAGACGTATGAAAAGATGCTCAACATCACTAATCATCAGAGAAATGCAAATTAAAATCACAGTGAGCTATCACTCACACCTGTCAGAATGGCTATCATCAATAAATCAACAAACAAGTACTGGCGAGGATGTGGAGAAATAGGAACTCTTTTTCACTGTTAGCAGAAATACAGACTAGTGCAGCCACTGTGCAAAGCTATATGGAGATACCTCAAAAAACTTTTAACCCAGCGATCCCACTTCTGGGAATATATTCAAAGGAAACCAAAACACTAATTCAAAAGAATATAAACACCCCTAGCTCATTGCAGTCTCCAAAATATGGAGGCAGCCCAAGTATCCATCAGTAGATAAAACAACTATGGGGTATTTACATATGATATACTCCTAGGCCATAAAAAAAAGAAGATTTTAGCCCTGCCTGGAGTAGCTCAGTGGATTGAGAGCAGGCTGCGAACCAAAGTGTCGCAGGTTCGATTCCCAGTCAGGGCACATGCCTGGGTTGCAGGCCACAGCCCCCAGCAACCGCACACTGATATTTCTCTCTCTCTCTCTTTCTCCCTCCCTTCCTCTCCCAAAATAAATAAATAAAAATAAAAAATCTTTTTAAAAAAGGAAGATTTTTACCCTTTGTGACAACATAGATGGACCTGGAGAACACTATGCTAAGTGGAATAAGCCAGTCAGAGAAAGACAATTACCATATGACTTCATTTATATCTGGAATCTAATGAACCATCTGAACTAACAAGCAAAACGGAGACAGACTCACAGAGAGCAGGATGACAGCTATTAGGGGAGAGGTTGGAGGGAGAAGGATTGAGCAAGAAGGAAAAAAGGACTCATGGACATGGACAACAGCGTGGAGAACGTGGGGAGAGGGACCTATAAGTGGGCTAAATGTCAATGGAAAAAAATACAATAAAATAAAATAAAATAATGTAAGAAAAGTAATAAAATACCAAAAAAAGTTTTGCTGATAAGCATATAATCACTTGATTGATTCGAATAAACATTTGTGGTAATCTTTAAACAATCTTAATTCAGGTAGATTTCAACAGGACCCAGCATCTTAACCCAAAACCTCCAAACAAAAAGATTCATTAAAATGAGTGAGAATTTTCCAAGATGCCTTCAAGATGTTGTGAAATAAATTTCTATAGTTCCTTGCCATGCAAAATATTACAGTACAAATTTAGAGCTAATACTGAAACTAGACAAATCTTCTAGGATAGATGTTCTCAAAATGTTGTTTGCTTCAAACTAAAATCTGAGAAAGATCCAAAACACCCATTACAGTTGGCAACATATAAGTATTACAGAAAATCACAATATGTATTTCTGGCTAAAAGCAGCAAACACAAAAAGTCCCATGCTAAGAAGTGACCAATGTAACTGTTTTGCAGCTTTTCATCCATTCAGAGGGCAGAAAGAAAGACTTTAATTTCACCTCATAAAATGTTGCATTTTCTTTGTCCCTTTTTCCCCTCCTCTCCCCATCTGTCTTCCACTCTCCCGTCTTCCCCTGTAAGTTTTCTCCATTTGTATTACAATGGCAGAGACTCAGAGAAGGGGTGGAGTCTGATCTTTCGGGTGGTCTTAATAAAGCTTTAGTCTTTGGCTAACCTCTCCGTAGACTGGAAAGCAGCCAAGAATGTCGAACATTAGGGAGAGTACCTCTGAGAAGCTGTACACGTATGTGGGGCTGCATGTCACCAAATACACTCTGATTTAACGAGCAAAACCCAACAACACAGAGCCCTGTCAGCCAAAGCAAAAACTATTTCTCCCACACTTAAAACATATCCTTGTGTGAGTGAGTTATGGTTCTTATTTGGTTTCAGTGTTCATTTATTTCAGTTTATTGTTTGACATCTCCCACTCGCTGTGCCAGGAAACTCGTGGCAGTGCTTCAACAAATAACTCCACCCAGTATTTATTTTGTTTTAATTTGCTCTGATTCTTTATTCTTTCTTACACTCTGAAGTTTCATAAATAAGTGCTCAGAAAGAATGGTGTTTGCTTTCTGTAACTAAGTGTAGTTTCAGAAACCATACACAAAATCTCCCTCCCAGCCTCTCTTTTTTATTATAAAATTATATTAGACCAAGATTTGTTTTGAATGGCCAGTTGTATTTTTTAATGAAAAGAAGAAATGAAATATATTTTTTCTTTAAATAGACTCACAAAGAATGTAGGAGTCATTTTTCCCAGTGATGAATTAACAAAAGAGAGTTAAGTCCCCTGTGTTAGGGTATAGAGTAGGGGAAATCATCTGTATAGAGAACATACATTATCATGAAATTTGAAAGGGCCTATCTTTTTGGTACCTGGAAACACACAATAAAAGTACTCCCAAGGGTAAAAAAAATGCCACCATTTCAACAAAAATAGGCAAACTGATGCCAGGTGACAAAGTAGCAAATTCATCTAGGTATATTGGTGCATGCCTGGAGTTTCCAAGTGAAACCTTGCATCAAAGGACTGTTTGAGCACTTTCCTACAAAATCAATCAAAACTAAATTACAATTGATACAACTTTTAAGAGCTACAAATTTCCACTAGTCTAATCTCTCTAGCTCTTAAAAGCAATCTTATTTCATTTGAAGTTGAGTCAGAAGCAAAAAGAAAAACAAAAGAGAGAGAGAGAATTTAAAATGGAGAATTTTACATTTGTAAAATACAATGTTATACATTGTACCCTTTCCTAAGTGGCTTTCCCCTGAAGAATGCCAGACCTTTGTAAACTTGATCAGACGGGTACTGGAAAAATGTAAACAACACTGCAACACAGTGATGAGAACCTTTTATCCAGGTTAGTGCAGATGGATAAGCCTTGTTTTCAAATGAAAAATTCCACAGAAACTAGTGCACGAAAAGAGGGAGCATTTCAAATTCCCACTAGACAGGTCATGGGCAGGACCAGCTACATAGTATTTAGTGTATCTGTCCTGGAACAAAATAGGGCTAAACTGATTGAGCAGGGATTTGAGCCTACGAAGAAATAAGTCCAGGTATTACCAATTCAAGTTTTAAAGAACTACAGCTATGTATTTTCAACATTCCCCGTATGCTTTTTGAGTTCTTTAATAAGTTAAAGAATTCCGTAAGCCACACCATCTTGAAAACAACAACGCACAGGAAAGCCCCCAGGTAATCAACCTTTGAATGTCCTTCTGTTCCAGAAGGATGTGAAAACCAGGTTTCTTCAGAAAGTGAGAAACCCGATTTCACTGTTAACAACTGTTCCTTATTTTCAGTTGAGGAAGGGAGAAAGATGTAACTTTCTACTTGAAGTTTTACAAGTCTACATTTTAAGGCTATCTTTTTATCCTGAGAGTATTTAGAATAATGCTAATAGTTAATAGTTACTAACATTCACTCTGTTCCAACATGGTATATTGAGCACATACACCTAAGTGCCATATTTTCTGAAACCTTACTAAAACGACAGGAAAGTGTTTAAGAAAAACAATTTATTGAGGTATCATTGACATACAAAAAGCTACATATATTTAATGTATAAAATTTCATGAGTTTGAAGATAAGCACATACCCATGAAATCATCACCATAATCAGTCCCATAAACACATTCACCGCTTTCCAAAGCTTCCTCCTGCCCCATTTGTGTGTGCATGTGTGTGTGTGTGTGTGTGTGTGTGTGTTAAGAAGATTTAACATCAGGATAGTGCAAATAAAAACCACAATGAGATATAATCTGACACCCATTAGAATGGCTATTGTCAAAATAACAAAAGATAACAAGTGTTGATGAAAATGGGGAGCAAAGGGAACTTTTGTACACTGCCAATGTATAAATTGGAATATAAATTGGTATCACTTTTATGGGAAATAATATGAAGTTTCCTGAGAAAAATTAAAAAGAGAACCACCATATGATCCTTCAACCCCACATTTGGACACTCATCCAGAGGAAATGAAGTCACTATCTTGAAAAAATACCTGCACTCCCCTGTGCACTGCAGCATTGTTCACATAGCTGAGATATGGAAGCAACTTAAGTATCCACCAATGGATGAGTGGATAAAAAAATCTGATATATTCGTGGAATGGAATATTATTCTACTTTAAAACAGAAAGAATTCCTGCTATCTGTGACAACATGAATGAAGCTAAAGACATCATGCTAAATGAAATAAACCAGACAGAGAATGACAAATACTCATGACCTCACTTATATGTGGAATCCAAAATAGTCAAATTCATAGAACCAGAAAGTAGAATGGTGGTTACCAGGGGCTGAGGCTGTGGAGCAAATGGTGAGACATTCGTCAAAGGATATAAATTTTCAGTTATAAAATGAATGAATAAGTTCTGGAACCCTAATGTACAGCATAGAGACCATAGCTAGTAATAATCTATTGTATTTGAAATGTGCTATGAGTTCTCACACTTGGAAAAAAGGTAACTATATGAGGTGAGGGATATGTTAGCTTGATTATGATAATCACTTGACAGTGTATACATACATCAAAACATTGTATTATACATTCTACATATATATAAAATTTTTAAGATTAGTAATACCTTCATAAAGCTGAAAAAATTACCAGGCATGCACAATAGAGAAGAATATGGCTCATAGTGAGACAATAGATGAGCCGATATAAACTGACCCAGAACTGACACAGATGTTAGAATTAACAGAAAAAATACATTTAAAATGTTATTATAAATATATTCCATATGTCCAAAAAGTTAAATAAAGACAAGGAAGATTTTTTTAAACCCAAATCAAATTTCTAGATATAAAAACAACATTGTCCAAGGTGAACAATTCTCTGGATAGGATTAATGGTGATTAGAATTGGCAGAAGAAGAGAATGATAAACTTAAAGATATAATAATAGAAACCATCCAAAATAAAACATGGAGAGATCAAGGAAATAAACCCTCCTCCAAAAAATGAACATCATATCACTGAGCTGTGAGGCAACTTCAAGCAACCCAAGATGTGTACTTAAGCATCTTCCATGGAGAGGAGGAAGAGAAAGAGGAGCGGAAGCATAAAATATTTGAAGAAATAACCTCCAAAGGTTTCCAAATTTGACTAAAACTATAAATCAGCTATCCAAAAAGTCCAATGAACCCTAAGCGCAAGAAACATAAACAAAAATAGCATACATCATAACAAAATTGCTCAAACCAGTGGTAAAGAGAAAGTCTTAAAAGCAGCCAAGGGGGAGTGGGGAGGGAAGCATAGCATAAGATAAAAAGACGTGAAAATGACAGCAGATTTCCTGCTGAAAGCAATGCAAGAGGGAAGACAGTGGAGTACTACGTCTAAAGTACAGAGGGGAAAATGACTGTCCACCTAAAATCTTATACCCAGAGAAATGTTTTCTGAAAAATAAAGTAAAAAGGAAGATTTTTCCAGACATAAAAGAACCATAAATTTATCATAAGCATACTAATAAAAATGAAATCAAGCTCTGGCCAGTGTGGTTCAGTGAAATCAAGCCCTGGCCAGTTGGTTGGAGCATCATCCCAGAACTGAAGGGTTGCAGGTTTGATTCCTAGCTGGAGCACATACTTAGGTTGTGGGTTCAATCCCCAGTTGGGATATGCAGGGGAAGCAATCAATTGATGTTTCTCTCTCACATGGATGTTTCTCTCTCTCCTTCCTCTGCCCCGTACTCTCTCTAAAGCAATGAAAAAATTATCCTCGGGTAAAGATTTTTAAAAAATAGAAATTAGCCCTGGCTGGCATAGCTGAGTGGAGTGAGCGTGGGCTGTGAACCAAAGCATCGCAGGTTCGATTCCCAGTCAGGGTACATGCCTGGGTTGCAGGCCATGACCCCCAGCAACTGCACATTGATGTTTCTCTTTCTCTCTCTTTCTCCCTCCCTTCCTTCTCTAAATAAATAAATAAATAAATAAAATCTTAAGAAAAAAACGATTAAAAAATAGAAATTAGGTTGAAAATCCCCAATACTTGAAAACTAAAACACAGTTTTTAAAAATTAATGAAACAAAAAACTAGATCTTTGAAAATATTAATGAAATTGGCATACTTCTAGACAGACTAACCATGAAAAAAATTAAAAGGGAGAAGACACCAGTTACCAATATCAGCAATGAGAGAGATAACACCACTATAGATTTCATGAATATTTATTTATTTACTTATTTGCATTGAGAATCCTTTATTTGACTGGTCTACTGAATTAGGTTTCTTTTTTAAATTATGTTTTATTGATTATGATATTACAGTATTCCCATTTTTCCCCCTTTTCCCCCTCCACCCAGGACTCCACACTCCAAACAATCCCTACACCATTGTTCATGCCCATGGGTCATACATATAAGTTCTTTGCATATAAGCTACTCCACGAATATTTAAAAGAACAAGGAAACATTATGAACATATTTATGACAATAAATGCAGCAACTTGTATGAAATAAACAGATTCAAAGATACAATTATTAACACCCACTCAAGAAGAAATAGCAATTTTATTTATTAAGAGATAATTTGCACTTTTATGAACCTTTTACACATTTCACATTTTATTAAAGCTACTACAATTCTTCGCCTAACAATCTTCTGTTTGCTGATATTTCTCACTCATTTCCTTTACGTAAACTCAACCTGGTGAGCTACTCTTGTAGTGGGCAGCAGTTCTGACAAAGATATGTTGACCTATACAGTCATAGCAGCACTCTCCAACAGAATTTCTTTAATACAAATGAATAATTCTTCCGATAGTACAGAGGTTATCAACAAGGCCTGTTCTGGTCTGGAAATAACTTAAATCTTTGTTTCTTTCAAGTAATTTCACAAACAACAGAGATGCATGTTCACAGAGGCCAAAAAAAAGTGTCTTTAATCAATGCTATGTTTCCCGAGCTTTTTGTAATGACAAGGATAAATATAAAATGTTATTCAAATTCTGTACATTTTATGAGAAAAGATTTAAGCAGAGACTTGATTATGTTTGTCTTCCATTTTTCTTGCTACCTGTGATAGGTAGGGTTGTTGTTTTTATTTTGGTAGAAACAAAAATAAAATAGAAAAAAATGTTACTGATATGTTTTCAGCAGCAATGTATGCAATTTGTACACTTCACCTTTAGCAATTTCAGTGTTATTTTATTTAAATTAACTAGGGAATTGCTGTTTTTTATAGCTGCATGTGTAAAATAGGGTAGAATTTCTGCAGTGAGTAAAGCTGCTTCCAGTATTCTGGTACAAATTTTGAATATGCATCTATTGTTTCTCCCTTCCCCTTTCTTTTTTTTTAAGCATTAAAATACCTGGGGAAATTACGTCAATTATGAAGTGTTTTCTTGTATTTAGAATACATCCTTACTTTAAAAAAAAATTTAAGCTTTACACTACTAGGAAGTTTATTAGTCATTATTAAAAGGCTAAACAATAAGAAAAACAAAACCAAAAAAAACTTAAGCTCATATTGTATATTTCCAAATTTGAAAGTGGTGTGAGAACTCCAAAGGAAATTAGGTAGACCTTAATGATATTTTAAGAAAGTTATTAAAATTTTTAAATACATATTTTTTTTATTTTTTCTTTTTTAGTAAGAATATATTTCTCAGTTTCTGCTTTCTATGTCTACTGAAGGCATCTGAAAATTCCCTCCCACTTTAACCCAGGGTTAAATGATTTACTTATTCAGTGGTATAGTCTTCTGTTTTCACCCCACATGGCCTAATACTAATCGGATGTACTGCAGTTCGATAGTGATGCTAAGTTAGTGTCAGACTCCACAGTTTAAGGGCCCCGTCTTCCACAAGACTGCTTTCACTTTAGCGGTCAACTGCAGGTCTCAGAGGGTCCTCCAAGCCAACTGTCTACCAATCCAAGAGTTTCCTATGACCCTCCTCAGGTTCAATAATTCAGAACAACTCACAGAACTCAAGAAAGAACCATACTTATGAGCACTGATTTATTATAAAAGATACACATGTGAGGACCAGACAGATAAAAAGACTCACGGTGCATGGTCCAGAAAGGAATGCAGAGCCTCCATGCCATCATTCATGGAGTAAGGGCACATCACCCTCCTGGCACCTCTGTGTGTTTACCAGCCAGGACACTCCACTGGGCTTCAGTGCCCAGAGTTTTTACTGAGGTTTCTTTACATTAGACATGATTGATTAAATATTGGCCACATGTTTGAAAGCAATCACCAGCCCTCCTTTCTTGCTCTGAGGTCAGGATGGCTCAAAGTACAACCTTCTAATCACATGGTTGGTCTTTACAGTGACCAGGCCCAATTCTGAAGCTATCTAGGAACCTAACATGAATCACCTCATTAGCTAGAAAGAATTCCTATCACTCAGGAGTCCCAAGGAGTTTTAGGAGCTCCAGGAACATAAAACAAAAGCCTAACAAACTCTTTATTGTACCTCATATGCTTAGCTGGTTCTAGGAGTGCCTTTGAGTAGCTATACAAGCTGTCTCCATATTGCCTGTTGTCCAGGGTTCAGTGCCCTGAATTAACCTATCCACCTGTTCCAGGGTTAATGCTCATTCCATTTGCTGATCCCAAACTTGTGATTCACCAACTGGATTGATCATTATCTTGCCTCCACCTCTCACCTTCACTCCTATCTCCACTTCATCCAGATTATATTTTCATTTCTCCTGCCCACAAATTTTCTTCCATTTAATTAATTAAATATTGTCCTTGGATTATCAAATTAATGCTTGAGAGAACAAGCTGGCTACAGCTAACCATCTTAACAGAATCAAGAGCTATGATTATGTAATATATAAATATGACCTTACTACTGCAGGAAATTCTTCCCCCGTAAGATAAAATTGAAGGAATGCTAAAAATCCATGTATCCAAATAATCAATTATTTGACTAGAATAGATTGCTCATAAGAGTAAATAGCTCCTCCTGTGGACAATACACACTCAGAGGGGCAAATTACTTGCTTATCAAATGACTGTTTAATTATCAAAACTTAATTCAAAACCCTCACCTTGTTATGTTCACTAATCCTAAACTATTATATCATGAGGCTCCTTCAGTCCCAATTAAGTCTCCTGCCATTGAAAGACGCCTCTAAAACCAAATCTCATATTCTTATAAATATCTGTCCTTGATCTCTCCTTCCCCAAGGTACTACTAAGACTCGGACAAGGAAGTGACCTTCCTCACTAGAGAATAATAAACTTTGCTGTCCTTAATCAACATATTTCAGCGGTCTTTTCAGGAGGTTAGCTGGCTGTCAATAACAGCCATTAAAACTCTTTTTCCTGTGAGTTCAGAAAAGAGTCACCCTTGCCACCTAACCAGTTTGACCTAGCCTCACAGAAGTGATTCTGATAAGGGACATTGCTGATCCTCTGGCTGCTATTTCTGTGAGTAATAAACTTTGTCTCTGACTCAAGTCTTGTATCTTCTTATAGCAGCCACATAACTGACCGGCTAACTTCTTACCTCACAAGCAGGGTAAGATCTCAGAATCTTCACAGTTCTCAAAAACCTATTAAATTAGAAAATGGAACTAAAACACATCTAGATAACAACATGTGAATGAAGATACTCTTAAGTGTGGCTTTTTTATATAAAAGAATTAAATAGAAAATTAAACTGACAAAAACCCATTAAGCTTAACTGCTAGTGGGTTTGGATATTTGATTTTGAGCAGTCCACAGAATGTCAAAGAAAGAGTCAGTGCCATAATTCAGATTTTTTTTTAAATAACAGATATAAACAACCCATCTGGGAATAAAATAAGGAATCAACCATCACATCTACTTTGCCCTTTTTTGTGTGATTGAAATAACTGAGCAGATAATCAGACAGCAACAGGCAGAGTGATTTAATGAACCAAAGTGGTTCTCTGGTTTTAGCTCAAAATAGTTTGATAAATCCAACAAAATATTCATTTTCAATACAGCTGCATACTCTCAATGTATGCAAAATCAATACATAGAATGGGATTAGAAATAAAGACCTCAAGAACTATTAAGTTTGGCTAAAGCTGCATGAGATTTTAACTGTTAAAAAACTCACAAAACTTCATCCAGTCTTATACATGATGCGAATTTTCCAATGCTCAAACCTGTCTTGCAACTTGAAACTCCAGGTGAATAGCATAAACACCACCGTACAGGATATTCCCATTATGTTAATATTGAGGAGTAAGTCTAGGACTAAGTCCAAATGATTCTAAATACTGCTTCAGACTGGGGGAGTAGCTCACTGTAGCAGGGCGAGGGCTGGTGGATGACAAGCTGACAGTGAAGCAGGCATTCAGAGGCCTACCAGGGCACTGAAGGCCTGAGAGTATCATACTGCTTTCATACCCTACTAAAGTATCCATTCACATATGTGGGACCCAGTAGCAGGGAATCCAGGAGTACAGAGACAGACACTAACAATGATTAGAAGTCAGGCAAGATGCAGTCATTGCCAGATACTGTTCTACGTTAAGCAGGACCAGTCAGTGTCCTGTAAGGATAGATGGAAAGGACTGGCCTGGGGCAGAGACCCAAAAGATATAAGTAGGTTCCAAGCCAAGAGATTCAACAGCAATTTAAGCAGGGCCTTCACTGTAGAGGCAGCCAGGGAAATAACTAAATTATCTCCAACAGGAGGTTTATATTTAAGATTCTTTTAAAAGGCCAAGGCTCACTTACGTCAAGAGTCTTCTTCCATTCTGTTAGATAATGCTGTGTGCCTCCCAGATCTGACTCTTACAGCCTACTTATTCCCCTGGCTCCTGGGAGTGTTGATTGCTGACAGTTTGCAAATGAGTCCCTCTGTAGGAACTGCCTGGGCCAAAGGAAGCCACTTAGCCCTGCATCATGCCCCTTCCCTAGGGGTAGCCTGCAGCCAATGAATGATGCAGTGGTATACAAATGCAGCCACTTCGACTCAATTAGAAATTCTCTAAAGGACCATCATTCCAGCTCTCCCCAAAGGAGAACTGAGATCTCTGTTGCAACTGCATCCCAGTTCAGCTTCTCCCTCTCCTAATCCTGTTGCCTTCACATTACTGCGGTCTCTCAAGTCACTCTGTATAGTTTTACCATAGCACATCCGCTCACTTTCCCTTCATTTTTTCCCTCCTACCTTTCTTTCTTCCTTCTAATTAGATAAATTCAGAAAGGATTTGGGCAGCTGCAATGTGCCATATAGAAATATATCAATAGTTAGCCATCTATTTCTTCCTTCTGATAAGACTGTTCAATTTAATTACTTACAGTTTTATTCTGAAGACAAAAGAGTATAAGTACTATTTAGTTTTGATCATTAAAAGTATTTTTATCTGTAATTGACATGGACAATGGTAGCTGGACTCAGAATTTCAGCCTAAAAAGCTTCCCAGCAGTTATCAACCTAATTCCTGAGGAAAATTTGAATTTTCTATTAGAATGTAACTTTTCCTCTATTTTATATTGAGGTATACTAAAGGCTCTTTAGATTTCAAATTCACTAAACTTTCTAAAGTGAATTGTAAAGAATGAAAATTAGATTATTTCAACAAATCAACTGTTATTTCTAGATATATTTTTAGAAGAGATAGATGGGTGGATAGATACATTGGTCAAGGTTATAACACATTCATGAGGGGGGAAATGGCTGATTCAGAGAGTCAAAGCAGCTATACAAATTCAGACTCCCAGATAAAGAAAATTAATCTTTTATAGAATGTGATACACTCCATTTTGGTTTTAAAAACCAAATGCTAATAACACAAAGGAAGATTTAGAAATGAAATTAGCAAAGTAAAAATTATTCTAACATCTTTGACCATAATACTTGTTATGTAAAAGCAATGTAATAGAACACAAATTTGTACTAGAAATTTCATAGGTTGCCATTCGTCTTACAAAATAAGTTAGTTAATGACTATTTACAAAGTAATATGGCAGAAGAAAGAAATCTTCTATCACTGAGTTATAACTCATGGTTATTATGGACTGTCTATATACACCAAACAATGTATATGGTTGAGTAATTATCATAGTTAAATTGCCACGATTCACAGATAATTTTCTTTTAAAAAGTATAGTTGTTCCAAAGTTATCCTCACTCATGTCCAGTATTTTCTCAAGAAGTATCTTTTCAGTGAATATCTTTGCTTCAAATGTCTCCATAAGGCAACTTCACCGTAAAAGACAAAATAACTGGAAAATTTAGTGTATTTTAGTTGTCAGTTTGCTTTCATGTTTGCATTGATGAAATTCTCACAATACTCCCATTTTTATATTATATAAATTTTACCCCTCACAATGGTCTATACAGTAGTGAGTGGACATGGTGGTCTTAAAATGGTGGAAGAGAATGACCATGTATAAAGCCAGATTGCAAAGCTACGTGTAAAGCCAGATTGCACACTGTACTAGAAAATAACAACATATCAGTTTGCAAATCCTCTGGTGAGCACAGTCATCCCTCCCACCAGTCAAATCAAAAATCTCCCAAGCTATGAGAAATATAAAAGAGGTAGCTTCTAATTCATAACAGTCCTTAAGAGCACTAACTATAAAATTCTTTAGCTGGAATCTGATACTTCTCTAACAATGGAAGAAACTGCCAAGGAGACACATAAACAAGCAAAAAAAAAAAATAGATAACACTATGAACAAAAGGCTTCAAAGATAATGTATTTTAATTTTTCTCAATGAAGTTTTTTAAATATTGTTAATTTTTATGTTTTATTGTATCCTTTTTAATATCCTTTTTTATTTTTCATTATTTTATCTTTAATGACAGTATTGCCTTAGCAGCCAATTAGTTTTGTGATGAAATCGCTTGCAGTAAAGATGTTTATTGGCAAAAAATGCTAACAGCAAAAATACCTAGAACCATCCCCATTTAACATCAAAATCAGTCACTGGCACTTCCATTTGCTTTTAAGATGAAGTAAATGAAGTAGAGTTTCAGGAGAGAAAGACACAATTGCTTGCAAAACACAGGCTATTTTATTTCAAGTAATAATAGGCTTTATGTACCCTTAATAGTTTGGTGATCATAAATTATTATAATTCTCAAATTATACTTTTCTTCACTGAAAATATCTTAGTCTTATCTATTGATATGTTTTTAAAAGGAAAAAGGTAAAGCTAGTTGTTTAAGTCTGTAGTTCTATTTATTTCTCTTTCCTGAAAAACTCTTAGGCATTTCTCAAATCATATTATGCTAATGGGAGTGTTCTTAGTATAAATATAATCATTCTAGACCTTTGTTCCAGTGTAGAAAATGTTGGGCCTCACTGGATTGCATCCCCTCTGAGGATGCTTTCAGCTACAAATTTTTGTGACATATATTGTCCCAAAATGTTTGCAAGTAAATACCTTTTGGCAAAAGCAATCCTTCAGTATCTCTAGGAAAACTTAGTGGTAATAGTAAACATTACAGGGTATTACTGCATAATTTATGTGTATTATGGGAGAAATTAATCACAATAGGATTATTTTTTTTAGTTCAAATGACAAAACCCATTTTAGAAAAAGACGTGTCTAAAGCATGGTGTAACTCTACCTGAGGCAGAACTAGAGATTCATGAACAAAGAAAAGATCACCAAGGCATTTGACTTTGTTTTGACTTTGTTCTGATTATCTACCCATTCACAACTCTTTAATATCTTATGTCTTATAACATGGAAAGTATAGTAGTCCTGATAAAATAAAACAATATTTCAATTCCATGCTCAACCTATTTGAAATGTCAACTCAAATATGTGATAGTGTGATCCCTTTGATGGAGCAATACTGTAATCCTCTTAAGTGTGAAGCTGCAGTTTCCTGGAGAAGCAAGCAGGCTAATGCTTCCCAGTTTATTAAGCTCAGTATCTAATTTCAATTGCTCTCCTTCCTTTATTAATAACTAGTTAACTCCCTGTGGTAACATTCCCCCTGGAAGACCTTGAGCCTTATAATCTTACAAGTATCAGTGGATGAAGGTGTCATCTTCTGTAACTTCTTCTTGCTGTCAGTGAGGCATAGTCCTGCTTACTCCAAGGCCCAGCAGGTCTTCCTATCATCTAAAAGAAGAAAGGAGAAAAAGGAAGGGAGATTCTTCATGCAAAAATGAGGGATTTTGCAAAGCACAAGTGGAAGTACTGGACCATAGAGGCCTGTCGGTCTAACTGGGGGGAAGGGGGGAAACCTATCAAAATCAAGCAAAAGCTTGGAAGGTTCATTGGTTATTTTGACAAACTACTTGGTCCAGTCCAAACCCAAGCTAATATAATCCCAGGAGAACAAAGAAACATGCTCTTTCTCCCTCCTTTTCTCTCTCTCTCCACCCTGCCTACCTCACCCACCTGTTAACACATTTGCCCCATTAGATCACATGTTCTCTTTCTCCCAGGAGTAGGTGACCAGGAAGGTCTAGCAGCTACTGGGGCCCACAGGAGATGGCGTGGGCTCCAAAGGACTGAGCTTGAAGACAAAGTAGAGATTCTGGACCTTAGCCTTTATTTTGGCCTTGCTGAGGACATGGTTGGACTTTTTCCATGGCAGGGCAGAGGAGATTGGAAATTGGAAACCCAAGGGCAGACTTCCACACAAATAAATCATCTTGCTACATCATAAATAAATAAATACTGTATATTTTTGGAGAAAAATATAAGTATTTTACCTTTTTGGAATATATACTGTATTAACTTTCTAAGTTTGTATAACAAATACCACAAACAGGCTTTAAAACAACAGCAATTTATTTTCTCACAATTTTGGAGAAGTCAGAAATAACCCCTGGCTGGTGTGGCTCAGTGGATTGAGTGCCAGCCTATGAACCAAAAGGTCATTGGTTCAGTTCTCAGTCAGGGCACATGGCTGGGTTGAAGGCCTGGTCCCTAGGTGGGGGTGCATGAGAGTCAACCACACATTGATGTTTCTCTCCTTTTCTTTCTCCCTCACTTCTCCCTCTAAAAATAAATAAATAATATATTTTTTTAATTTAAAAAAAGAAAACCTTCTTGCCTATTGTGTAGATGCCTGTGAGTTACAAAGGAGACTGACAATGTTTTTAGAAATTTATACCAGCAGAAATGCTACCACCTTGTTCTGAAAAGGATGAAGATTGGACAAAATTAAAGATATTCAATTCCCAGAGTTCTACAAACAGGAAACTGGCTGACAGAGTTACTTACATGCAAACATTACCACTTTTTAAGAGAAAGAATGACTGGCCAGCATTCAGTCCTGTGAGCCACACCAGTCAGGGAAGTTTTCTACAGAGCCTTCCTGTATGACTCCATCCCTATTCCTTCTGCTAAAATGGTTGATTGGCTACGTGAGTCACAGTCCTAATACCTCCAGCAAAAAGTTGTCTGGCCACACTATCGGCCCTGTCTCCAGAACAAGCTGTTCTAACAGTGAATTTCCTAACTTCAGCATCCTTTTCAACATGGATAAACCACAAGCCTTCCAATGCTTGTTGCTTAGCTTAAGATGTACCTTCTTTAATTTATCTCTTTCCTCCTGAACTAAACTTTAAACTATACTTTCAAAACTTTACCCAGAAATCTCAGTTAAAAATCCAAGTTGTAGATTATAAATTCTATTCCCACCCAACGGTAGGTCATAATTCAGCCAAGTTTTCTGCCATTTAACAAGGATCACTTTACTCCCAGTTTCCATCAGTGCATTCCTCATTTCCTTCTGGGACCTCATGAGAAGTATCTTTAATATTCGTATTTCTATCAACAGTCTCTTTAAGGAAATCCAGGCTTTTTCTATTATGCACCTCAAAATTCTCCCAACCTCTATCCAGTATTTAATTCCAAGGCCACTTCCACATTTTTAGATATTTGTTATAGCAGACTCCACTCTCAGTACCTAAATCTGTATTACACAAGTTTTTAGCAGAAAATCAGAACCAGATTAGGTACACACATGCACACACACACACACTAAGCAATTTATGTCACAGAAGTGGCTACTTACTGAGCAAATTTGGGGTCTGGTGTACGTAGGACAGACCAATAGGCTGGTAACTCCCAACAGGAGCTGAGGCTACAGCACATAGGAGAATATCTTCCCCAGAGAAGCTACAGTTTTGCTCTTAAAGCCTTTCAACTAATTATATGAGATACCATGCACATTATTAAGAATAATTTCCTTTACATAAAGTCAACTTATTATAGATATTAACTACATCTATAAAATACTTTGATAACAACACCTAGGTTAGTGTTTGACTAAAAAACTGGGTACTACAGGCTAGTCAACTTGACACACAAAACTAACCATCACATGCCTCCTAAATTATAACATCACAGTAAAATGTTTACACTAATAAATTTATTTTTCAGGTTGTGAGATGAAAGCACATACAGAATAAAAGAGAGAATCCAATGAGTATGTTCTTGGGAAACAGGGTTTCCCAAGGTTTTGGAAATTATTTTTCTAGAATGTAAAGGGTAATAAAAATATGTCACAGAAATAGATTATTTTCTCATAAATAATTTCTCAATGTGAGAGAGCTCAAGATGGTAATTTAGGAAGACCTTGAACTCTTCCCCTCCACAGAACACACACCTACATATAGAGCCATTCCTCCTGAAGAACAACTAAGGGCTGACTGAACATCTTCTATACAAAAAAAAGGGGTACCATGTACAGAAGGGTAGAAGAGATGAAGAGCAGTAACCATGGGAACTCCACCCAGTGTTCAACCTGCAATAAGCAATAAGATTGACCTGCTCTGAGGCACAGCAATAAAACAGTGATTTTAAAAGTATATGCATATATGAAAAGCAAAAATACATTTACTAACCCCAAAGCACCTGCCAAATGGGTGGAGGATTATGAGAATTTTCCAGGATCTATAGGAACTGTCTAGGATCAAAGGTGCTGGTGAGTACCATTGTTTATATTGCCCTTCACATAGACAATGCAGGTAGGACCTTGGTCTAAATGTTCTAGCACCCTTACAAGACCTCCACAGAGAGCCCCAGGCAACCTTGGTCAGCACCCACTGCAGCCCCAGCTGGCTGGCTCCCATGGTTCCCCCAGAGCTACATGCCCTGGGAGAGCTGATCACCAGGTCATCTAAGGTGACACACGCAAACATTTCAGTTCCAGCTAACCTGCCAAAACCACATAGCACATACAGTCTGCACAGAGGTGACTCCTACACAAGGCCACTCATTCCAGACTGGAAGAGATAGCTGTTTTATCTAATTCATAGAAACAAACATATAAAGTAAAACAAAAGGAGAAGACAAAGAAATTACTTTCCAAAGGAAAGAACAAGCAAAAGATAATTTAAAAACCCTAATAAAATGGAGATAAGTAATTTGCCTGATAAAGAATATTCATAAGGTAATGATCATAAGGCTGCTCACCAAAACTGGAAAGAACAGAGAAACTTGGTAAGAATTTCAAGAGTTAGAAAATGCAATAAAAAAATTAAAACTGAAGAATAAAATAATTGAATTTTATTTAACTGAAAAAATCAACAGCAGATTAGATAACAGAATAATGGATTGGTGATGTGGAAGAGAGAATAGTGACAATCAGAACAGCAAAAAGAAAAAAAATTAAAACAAAGATAGTTTAAGTGCCCTCCTGAACAACATCAAGCACACTAACATTTTATGTAGGGATGAAAGAAGGAGAAGAGAGAAAGGGGCAGACTAATTATTTAAAGGAATCATGGCTGAAGACTTCCCTAACCTGAGAAAAGAAATTCATCCATGTCCAAGAAACACAGAGAGTCTCAAACAAAATAATCACAAAGTGACCCACATCAAGACATACTGTAATTAAAATGGCAAAATGTAAAGAGAGAGTCTTGAAGGCAACAAAAGGAAAACAACTAGTCAGATACAAAGGGAACCCCATTAAGCTGTCAGGTGATTTGTCAGCAGAAACTTTGCAGACCAGAAGTGAGTAAAAGGATATATTTAAAAAAAATGTTAAAATGAAAAACCTACATTATAGAACACTCTACCTGAAAAAGGTTACTGTACAGAATTGAGAGAGAGAAAAATTTTTCCAGACAAATAAAAACAGTTCATCGCCAAAAAAGCCAACATTACAAGAAATGTTAAAGTGCATTCCTTAAACAGAAGCAAAAAAGTCATAAACATAAATATATGTGTGTGTATATATATGAAATAAAAATATCATACATAAAAGCAAATATATAGTAAAAGTAGTGGATTGGCCTCTTGAAGTCTAGTATGAAGATTAAAAGACAAAAATAGCAAAATCAAGCATAAATACATAAGTAGAAGAAACACAAATCAAAAAAATCTACAATATCATATCAAAAACATAAAGTGAGAGGGGATTAAAAATATAACATTTTTAGAATATGTTTGAATTTATATGGCTATCAGCTTAAAGTAGACTGCTATATATATTTTGATATATATAAACCTCATGGTACCCACAAACCAAAAATCTACAAAAAATAAAGGGAAAGAAACCCAAATATAACCCTGAAGAAAACCAGCAAACCCCAAGAGATTAAGAAAGGAACAAAAAAAGAACACCAACAAAATAAAACTGCTATAAGTACACACCTACCAAAAATTACTTAATGTAAATAGCCCTAGCTGGTGTGGTTCAGTGGACTGAGTGACAGCCTGCAAATGTAAAGTCGCTGGTTGAATTCCCTGTTGGGGCATATGCCTGGGTTGTGAGCCAGGAGGGCTAACCAATTGATGTTTCTCTCCTTCTCTTTCTCCCTCCCCTCTCCTCTCTCTGAAAAATAAATAAATAAAATCTTAAATGTAAATAGACTAAATGATTCAATCAAAAGACATGCAGTGGCTGATCAAAAGATAACCAGAGACTAAAAGTGAAGGGATAAAAAAGGTATTTCATGTAAATAGAAACCAAAAAGCTGAGGTAACAGTGCACATGTCAGACATAACAGACTTTAAAACAAAGACTGTAAAAGGGACAAAGAGAGCATTACATAATGATAAAAGTGTCTATGCAAAAAGAGAATAAAGCAGTCATAAATATTTACACACTCATCATAGGAACACCTAAATATATCAAGCAAATACTAACAGACACAGAGGGAGAAATTGATAGTTATACAATAATAGGAGGGGACTTTGAACCACACTTACATCAATGGATAGATCATCCAGACAGAAAATCAATAAGGAAACGTTGGCCTTAAATGACACATGAGACCAGATGGACTTAATAGATATTTCCAGAACATTTCGTCCAAAAGCTACAGAATACATTCTTTTTCAAGTGCACATGGAACATTCTCCAGGATTGATCACATGCTAGGCCACAGGCCTCAACAAATTTGGGAAAATTTAAATCATATCAAATATCTTGTCCAGCCACAAAGGTATGAAACTAGAAATCAATTACAAGAAGAAAACTGGAGGAAAAACACATAAAGAGTTTCTTAGGGCAGAAATACCAAATAAAAATGAGTTTCAGGTAGTATTTCTGCCAGAGCAAAGGATATGAAGAAATAAAAGAAGGATAGAAGAGAGAAAGGGAGAAAGAGCAAAGAAGAAAAAAAGAATTGTCCTAGGACTCATAATCCAGATGGTTAGCTGTCAAAAGCTATGTTCCATTTTGGAACATACAGGCATAATACAGGGATGAACTATAGCAAAATTAATAGATTTATTTTTCACTTTGAAAAAAATCTAGAGAAAATGTTGTATATTAAGAGTTTACCATATACTTTTGGCCCTTGAACAATATGGTTTTAACTGTGTGGGTCCACTTAGATGTGGATTTTTAAAATACCTGTACTGTTCTCCATCCACACCTAGGAGTCTGCTGATGCAGAAGGTTTAACCATATGTATTGACCTATGTGATTTTTATATAGGGAATTTGAGCATCCATGGTTTTTTGTAGCTGCAGCAGTCCTGGGACCAAACCCTTGTGGATACAATGACACAAGTAAGTTTTGAGGGAATCAAAAATTACAAGCAGTCTTTCAACTGCACGAGGGGTCAATGCCACTAACCCCAACATTGCTCAAGGGTCAATTATACTAAATACTACTGATGGAATTCAGGAAAGCCCACCCCAAAATATTCCATTTTGTCATATTCATTATTTTGAATTAAACTTACTTGAAAAACACCCAGGGCAACAGAACATTTTCACCTTCCTGTATTCCCTTGGAGGTAGGAAATAAACCTCTCACATGAAAGTATCCTTCCTATGCTAGGAAGATGGAGGGCATCCTTTCGACTGGAGATAGGGAACTCCAGGCAGAGGAAGCTATATAAACAAACTTTGCTGCTTCTTCATTAATTATCTACTCCAAGCTGAAACCCTTTGTTTTATCAAACCTTCAGCAAAAAAAAAAAAAAAAAAAAAAAAAAAAAAACCTCTTTTTCTATAAGGGTATGTAAGCAGTCTGCTTTGGTCATTTCCTAAGTCCCATACCTATCGGGCCTACATACAAAATTAAAGTTGTTTGTTTTTATCCTGTTAATCTGTCTTATGTCAGTTTGATTATGAGACCAGCCATCCTCTGGCTGGTGTAGTTCAGTGGATTGAGCACAGGCTGCAAACCAAAGATTTGCTGGTTCAATTCCCAATCAGGGCATGTGCCTGGGTTGCAGGCCAGGTCCCCAGTGGGGGCCATGTAAGAGGCAACCACACATTGATATTTCTCTCCCTCTGTTTCTCCCTCCCTTCCCTTCTCTCTAAAAATAGATAAATAAAATCTTTTTTTAAAAAAGTAATATTTATTCTAAAAGTGTTTGGAAAATTAAAAATTTAAATAAAATTTTTTAAAAGTTAATTCAGTGGTAGGATAAACTGGTAAAATGCTCAATAAGTTTTTGCTAATAGCAGAAAAAAGAAGAAAGAATTAAAATTACTGTTTGGACCAGGATTGCCCAAATATCTCTGGATGACAATAACTTTTCTTTTTCAATCATTGTATTGTTATAGGGCAGATCAGAACCTTACAAATATTTGTCCCACAGAATATTTTTCACAGAATGTTAATAGTTCCAAGAACGAAAAGAGAAAACAAGGAGGAGATTTTGTGTGTGTGCGTGTGCTTTATGTAACTCCAAAAAGGTACACAAGATACATTACTTCACTTTTCTGCCCTTCTCCCACCAGGGGGCATTTATTTCCTGGTATTCCAGAAAGATGAGTATTTAACTTAAATCCTATAGTTATAAAAGAACAATTCTTTTTTCCAAAAAAAATCCTTAGAATAATGTAAACTATAATAAGCTATCCCCAGCGTCATGAGACAACCTTTCTGAAATTTTACCAACCTTAATGAATATAACAAATGTTTCTAAACATAAATCTCTTGAAAAAAATCACCATTTGACCTGTTTTCAAAAACTGTTTCCTGTTCCTATTTCCCAAACTTCTCTTCCCCACACTCCAAAGGCCATAGAGGTATTCACTGACATCAGCTGACAGAAGGGTAGCTTTCCTGTTGAGCACTGCATCCTCAGGTGTCACCCACCTCCTCTCCTAAGTTGCCGGGCTCTCTGGAACTCACCGCTTTAAGGTGTTGATCACATAGTTCTATTATTAAGCATTTCTCTTTCTGCCTGTTTGACTAGATCCAGAGAACCTGAGACAGAGAGACAAATTCTTTGTATCAGTATTAGTGTTAGTATTAGCATTAGCATTAGTATTAGCATTAGTATTTAGAGGTACAGCATCCTAAATAAACACTTGGACCTCTGCATCATCCAATAAGTATTCGTTAAATAAATAAATGAGCAAAAGTATCAACAGAGGCCCCCATGTTATATGTTTTTGTCATTCACTTAAATCAGGGGCTGAATCATACTTTCAGATGATTTTAAAATTGATTTTTGCCAGAGAAGCCTTTTGTTAAGTTAAATTTTAGTACCTTTAGGCGCAGCATGTACTTCTCTGTGTAGGGTCCTGACATCACCGTGTTCTCACAGCTGGCAGCCTCACACACAGGTTACCCGACTGACTCTCACAGTAATTGTGTTTCTGCTCCTGAACTACGTATTACATGAGGATATCCATTATGTTTATAAGGACAAGAGAAGTCGTACGTATAGATTGAAATAAGATGCATTTTAATAGAAATAAAAGATTTGAACATGTAGGTGAGAAAAGAAATGAGAACAATCAACTCAAAGTGATATAACATGACGGACTGTAAAACAAGTTCTATAACACCACAGCTAACATAGCAGCCATTAGAGTATACAATCATCCCACATCCTGAATCCCCAGCTGGACCAGAACCAGAGGCTGTCATGGAAAATATGGACAGGGTTCCTGGATGGCCACCAAGGTCATCAGAGGTTAGAAGAGAAAGCCTGATCATGGAGACTATCCCCAAGAAAGACTGGAGAACCACATCATGTGGCAGTTTCTAAAGATGGGACAGAATGAGCAGAAGCAATGTCACCATTTATTTCAGTCAGCCAGCCAGAGCTCAGAAACAAGAGGAAAGAAAAGAAAACTTTTTTAAGATCTTATTTATTTATTTTTAGAGAGAGGGGGAGGGAAGGAGAAAGAGAGGGAGGAGAACATCAGTCTGTGGTTGCCTCTCGCACGCCTCCTATTGAGTATCTGGACAACAACCCAGGTACGTGCCTTGACTGGGAATCGAACTGGTGACCCGTTGGTTCACAGGCTGGCACCCAATCCATTGACCCACACCAAGCAGGTCAAGGAGAGAAAAAACTTTTAAAGGAAAAAAAAAGAGATGTTTTTTAAAAAACAAAAGAGTTGTAAATAGACAGATTCTGCTAAAGAGGGAATGGACAATAGGCAAGTTTTAGGCAACATTCTGAGGACTCTTCTTTGGTTAAATAAGTAATCGGGTTCTTTAAGCACAGATGATCACTGCCAAGAGAGGAGTTCCAATAGTCCTCAGCCCAATTTAGAAAATATTTCAACTAAGCAAACTGTGCGTTTAGTCAGAGTTCTCCAGAAAAACAGAACTAGTGAGATATATACAGATATATATAAGGAGATTTACTATCAAATTTGACTATAGCAGTTATAGAAGCCAGAAAGTCCCATGATCTCTTATCTGCAGGCTACAGAACCAAGAAAGCACGTGGCATAATTCAGGCTGAGACAAAAGGCCTGAGGGAGTGTGGCCAGGGTGCGGCAGGGGTGGGGTGGGGGGTGATTCTGATAATCGAGGGCAAGAGAAGGTGGAAGTCCCAGGTCCCCAACATTGTGAGGGTGGACTTTTACTCAGTCACCTGATTCAAATACTAATAACTTCCAGAAACGCCTTCACAGGCACCCAAAAATAATATTTTACTAGCTATTTGGGCATATCTTAGCCAGTCAAGTTGGCACATAAAATTAACTATTATACTGTATAAACACACCCTGACTTCAGGTTTCTCTCTCTAGCACAAAAATAGATCCAAAAACACATCAATAAATACTACAGAATATTTCTCCTCTGCTAGGTACCATGGTTGTTGCTGAGAAAGTGACAAAGGACACGCTCCAGTCCCTACACAGTCGCAAATACTGTGTAGCAGCCTCAGCCTTTTCATGGCTACACCACACGGTTTACATGTAAAACAACTGTTCCGTCCATAACAGGTCTCTTAATGGTCAGTGACTGCTCTGAACATTCCCTTATTCTCTAAGGGTATGTATCAGGCTCTTTGAGAAATCATACTATTTAGGGTATTTTAAAAGGTCTCCACTTTGAGATCCTTATATGAGTTCCCTGCCAAGAATATGCTATTCCCAAGGAGGGTTTAGTGGGGCTTGGGGTAAGAAAATAGAGAGGGAAGTAGAGATTATATCAATTTATACACAAGATTTGTTAATTTTGAAGTCATACCATAGGTCAAAATTGTACATTACAAAGTCATCCATAAAAATTCCTAAATTCTCTATAAAATAGAGTATTACTTATATTCCATAAAATACCATAGAATATATAAAAATGATTTTATATAAACAACTTTATTCTGTAACATATGTATATAAATGTGTTATATACAGGTGTGGACAAAAGTAGGTTTACAGTTGTAATACAAATAAATAATGATAATTAATAAATAATAATACAAGAATAAATCATTTCATGTACTCACAACAGTAAACTTGTTTTCACCTACCCCTGCATTTTAATAATGTAAAAATCTGTTTTCTTAGATAATATTCAGAAATTATGGCAGGTTTTACGAGTTGAAATGCTTAAGCACACATAAAAATATCAATTTGGTTGCTCTTCCTATTTCTTACAATTATTTTCATCTTATGGAGAAAATTTTCTCTCTTTCTGTAACTCTTCTAATTCATGTTTCTGGATTGCCTTCAACATGATATTTATTCCTGCACTACTTTTAGGAAGTCATTCTCATCCCTCTGCCCAACAGCATAAATGCTACATTTCTCTTCTTTGCCAAAGATGGAAGAGAAAATGTTCAATATAATCAACAGCTCTCTTTCTGTAGGTGTGTATAACCTGTTTCATATTTGAGTGCATCTACAGACTAAAGTCTATACTTTGCCCCACCTTTTAAGTCCTTCCTCTCATTGATAATAGATATAGATGAATGCATGTAGGTTAAATGCCCATCTGATGCAAGTCCAATTTAATTACAAAATGATGTAATAGTTCCTACAACAAAGATATGTAGAATATGCTACAGAGGCACTGAGGGAAAACGCCACTAACTTCCCTGTGGGTGGAAAAAATCTGGAAAAGCATCACCAAGGAGATAATATTTGGAGTCTTAAAAGAGGAATGAAAAACTAACAATGAAAGATGGTGGTAGTAGATTGAGCATTCTGGCAAAAACATACGTGAATAAAGGAGACACAAAATAATCCAATATGTTCACGAAATTATGAAAACTCTGAATCACTAAAGAAAAGGATATTAGAGAGCATATTTGAAGAGATGGTTGGGGGGCAGAGAGGGAATAAATACTGGTCCCAGAGGATGGCTACTTTCCTACGCCTCGGGAAGGCATATAACCTTTATCCTATTATCAAGAGCTAACAAACGAGAAGACTTAGGCAAAGAGTAATATGATTTGTTTTGTTTTGTTTCATTTTGTCTTGCTGGTTTTAGAAACTTAACTCAAATAACAATATGGAGTATGGATTGGGGACAGGAAAAAATATGGGAAACTAAAAGATATGTGTGTGTGTGTGTGTGTGTGTGTGTGTGTGTTAGGAGGACTTTGCTGAAGCCAGAATGGGAATAAAGGAAGAGTGACAGAGTTGACACTTGGACTTGGCAATTTGGTTGACTGCAGTACACTGTGGGGGTTAATAAAGCAGGCTTTGAAACTCGACTTCCAGGGTTTGTGTCTTCTTCCACCACTGTAGGATCATGGGGAATTAATTCCTATAAGTCACAGTTAAATAATGCCCCCCACATAAGATCGTACGTATATATGTAAGTGAAAGAAGCCAGGTGGGGAAAGACAAATACCATATGATCTCACCTATAAGCAGAACCTAAACAACAAAACAAACAAGCAAGCCAAATACAACCAGAGATGTGGAAATAAAGAACAGACTGACAGTGACCTGAGGGGAGCAGGCAAGGGGACAACAGGGCGAAAAGGGGAAGGGTCATCAGGGAACATGTATAAAGGACCCATGGACAAAGACAACTGGGGAAAGAATTGAATGTGAGAGGTGGGAGGTAGGTAGGGTAGGGGAGATTAATGGGTGAAAAATGGAACAACTATAATTGAACAATAAAAAAATTAAAAAATAAAATGTGGAGGAAAAAGACTGTACTCATATAGGTATATAATGTACTCAGCACCGTTCTGGCACACAGTAAAAATTCACTAACTGTTAAATATCATTACTGGCTATGGTAAAAGGAGAGAGGTAAAAGGTAGGAGAAATCAAGGACAATTTCCAGGTTTCCTACCTGAGTAATGGATTGTCTAGATACATTGGATTGCATCAGTGGATGGGCTGCATTAACAAGCTCCTCCCCCTCTTGCTTCTTGGATCCAGCCTGTGAGGAGCACCTAGAAAGAACCAGAGGGAGAAAAGGGGTACCTACTATCTGTTTCCTTGTGGAACTGTTACAGGCTGTCTACTTCCACTGAAGGCCCGGAACTGCTGCCCAGCTGTTCTGCTGTTTCTAGCCCGAGGCCTGCACTGTCCTTTACAGTTTCTCCATGCCTTGTCAAGAGTCCCTCTAT
Organism: Phyllostomus discolor; assembly: GCF_004126475.2. Classification (NCBI taxonomy): domain Eukaryota; kingdom Metazoa; phylum Chordata; class Mammalia; order Chiroptera; family Phyllostomidae; genus Phyllostomus; species Phyllostomus discolor. The sequence continues at coordinate 19,052,543 of NC_040904.2, read as the reverse complement.
TAAACTCTTCTGAAATTGTCCAATTTGAATGTGCCATTTCTGGTTCTGCCAAGAGCCTGGCTGACACACTGACACTGTGGTATCCTAGAATCAAGACCCTGGGGTGAGGCGCGGGGATTAGGAGTAATAGAAACACTTGAATACATCGGGAGGAGGGAAAGGATAGACCTAAAAATCTTGGAGCTGACTCTTCCCTGGGCCTAGCCTGGGGAGTCTTCAGCCAGTTAAAGAAACTTACCAGGCACGGGGCAGTATCCAGCATGAGTACTGTCAAATAACAATTAGTGAGGGAGGTGCCGCTGCAGGGGAGCTGAGGGCAGCTGTACAAGGTGAGTACAGGTGCTGAAAGGGTAGACGAAAGAAGAAGCTAAGCAGTTGGCACAGACAACCTCATAATCAGAAGTGGTGAGGACAGAAAGTCATCAAGAGAATGTACCTCAAAAACATAGTGGCACGATTCACACCTCAGGGGAGACCAGCACACAGGATACTGATAGAGCAGGTAGGCCAGCCTACCCAGCAAAAGGCAAAAACTGGTGCCAAAGACCAGGTGAGGTGGGCTGGACATCAATGAGTCCATGGCCCAGATGCCCCTCTCCCAATGCCATAGGATATAAAAGCTTTGTTCTGCACCCAAATGCCTTCCTGGAAGGAGGAGGGGAGAAGAGAATCCTTTGGAGTGGTAGGAAAATTTGAGAGACTGAGAAATGATAAAAATAAGACTAATATTTGCAACAGATGAATATAGACATTTAAAAGCCAAGAGATGATGATACCCACCCTCAGCAAACCTCAGAACAAAATTAGATATAGAACCTCCATCTTTCTCCAGAATCCAGGCCATTGTCCTGAGGCTGGACAACACTGGACAGCAGCCTCCAGCAGGCAGAGGTCACAAGCCCTGGGCACTGAGAGGAGCACAAAGCAGACTTTCCAGAGGGGAACGTGCCCCAAGGTAGTTGGTCCTCTCCGGGTGTCCACAGACATCAGATGACTGGCCACCCAGGGTCCATGAGATTCTGGGAGTGATTAGTGAGACCTCTGGTGTACCCCAGGCATCTGTCCCAGTTTTGAGAGTGGAGGAAGACTATCGTATGTAGCAGGAGCTACACATACTGGAGGGATAGAGACTGCGTGCCAGATGAGTCTGTGCTCTTCCTGAAGACATCCACCACCTGCACCCAGAGGGTTTCCCATCCTCACATGTACCTGCAACCACGATGGGAACCAGGAGTGCAGATGGCATGGCGCTAGGCAGGAGCTGCAGTGGACCACATGACCAGCTATGCCGGTGCTGGGACAGACAGGCAGGATGAGTACAGGGAGAAGCAGCTGCCGTGCATTCCAGCTAAGAGCTTCACCGCAGAAGAGATCTCTGACCCTCCCAACCCGAAGCTCTAATTCAAGGTCAATGGCGAACTCAGGCATAAGTGTGAGACATCCTCCATGATTTTTTCTATACCCGCTGTCATCCGCAACCCTTCTAAAATAATGACCTTGGAGGAGATATCTCTGGGGCACCAAAAGGAGTTGGACCCATTGAGGAAAAGGATGAAATCCAGGCTGGCATACCCAAAGTCATCAATGTGAGACTGAAGGTGAAAAGCACCCTAACTTCCAACGATTTTCGGAAACAAGACAGAGAAAGCTAGGGTTTTTAATGTAACAATACTTTAATAAGGAACCAATTTTATTAATGATTCATTTGGCTTACTATGCCGCAAATCCAAGAAGATGGGCCCTCCAAGGAAAACACAGTCTAGTAGAACTGGCCAGAAATGGAAACAAGAAACAGTGCCTTCTAGGAAACAATTAGAATAGGTATTTGTTATACTTCCAGAGAGGAAAATGTATCAAACCAAATGTCAGAAAACTTACTTTACTTTCCTAAAACTGGACTGGATAGACTTTTCAGTTGGTCAACCTGAGGTCAATAGTTCAAGGCTTAAAATATGCAGGTGAAGTTGAAAAGCACGTCTCAAATCAGTGTTTACCAAATATTCTTGATCGTGATAATCACCTGAAGGTATTTGCAAAAATAAAAATTTCTAAATCATTGACCCATGCCAGGTCTATTGTATTAATTAGCAGAATTAAGTAAACTCCAGCATTCCAAGTGATTCTTACCATGGAAATGTGGAAAAACACTATTCTACATATATGTACGTAAAATAAATTTAAAATTTTATTTAATAAGGGAACAATTAGTCAAGACTTCAGTCATTCACCTAAAGTGTTTAGCCTAAGCCATAGAGTCAGAGTCTGGGAAGTAATTTTGAAATTATTGTTTTTCAAATAACTATGCCATCTTTTGGAGAAAATTAGATATTGTAGAACATAAAATTATATTTTTTATTTTTCAATTACAGTTGACATTCTGTATTGTACATTCTAATTCACTTGTATTAGTTCCCGTTGTACAGCATAGTGGTTAAACAGTCACGTACTTTACAAAGTGATCCCCTGATATTTCAAGTACCCACCTGGCACACTGCACAGTTATTACAACATTATTCACTGTATCGCCTATGCGGTACTTTTACATCCCCATGACTATTTGTACTTCTTAATCTCCTCGCCTTTTTCACCCAACCGCCCAACCCTCCCTTTCCCCTGGCAGCCATCAGTCTGTTCTCTGCATCTCTGTGTCTGTTTTGTTTGTTCATCTATTTTGTTTTTTACATTCCACATATTAAGTGATATCATATGGTTAAAATCACATTTCTGCTTCACACTGTGTGACTATTCACACTGAACCACATCCATGCCCACAGGGTATCTTTATAGTGAAGGACAGCCCACTATGTCTAAGCAAAGTGATGGAAGTCATTGGCGTATAGGTCATGCCACTGTCGTGGAAGTGGATGAAGCAGCAAAGACAAGGTGGAGGGTAACATACAGTAGAGGACAAAGACAGAACCACAAGTAACACCCATATTTAAAGTATAGAGAGGGAGAAATTACTTGAAGAAACAAAGAATAAACAGGATGGAAGTGATCCAGAGACCAGGATTGCAAAAACACTAGGAGAGGAGAAAATAATTTAAAGAGAGAAAAACCAATGCTACCAAATTCCTCAGAACAAAAAAGATAGGATAAAGGCAGAAAAAAGACAGTTAAAGTATGTCTCTTAAAGGAAAGAAGGAGGAAGAAGAGGAGGTAGAAGAAGAAGAGGAAGGAAGAGGAAGAGGAACAAGAGAGGAGGAAGAAGAAGATCCTAAGTCCATGCATCTGTCATGCTGCCAAAGACTTAAAACCTTGCCTAATACTGGCTGAAGGAGATGTTGTGTCTAAACACCCTAGGAACTTAATACAGAAGTTATTTCTTCTGTGTTATGCGTGTTAACATCAAATATATTCATAAAGTTATTAAAGAGTATGGGACAGCTATATAGTAAATTAACAGAATGTTATGAACAAATATCTCTATCTGGGTTGAAATGTGTGACTCTTGAGTGTTTATTTTCCCCTCATCAAAAAGTTACAAATAAGGACAGTGCCCATTTGGGTTTCAGTTAATTGCACATTTGTCCATGTTCTCTACTGGCTATTTATATTCAACAAATGAGGCAGGAAGAAAGGACAGAAGAAACTGATGAAAAAATGGAACACTTTGCTACCAAGATTTTATATAAAATAATCACTTGCTTGTAGCATTACAATTTCTCACTGTCAGCAAAGCTTCATCAGGAATTTTAGAACTTGATGATTGATGTGGCTTGGTGCCCAAAAGAAATTGTGCTTAAGTTATAAAATGACTAAAGTCTGTGACAGAGTATTGAACCTAAATATATCACAGAATGAGATAGCAATAGTAATTACACAATTAACAGAAATGTTTGGTCTCATATTTAATTTACTGGCCCATGATCTAAGTTTTCTTTGAATTGAAAAAGTTTGAATTGAATTGAAACTGTCCAGTGAGATGTTTGCAAGGATACAGTCTAATGATGCAATGTATCTATTTCAATAAATATTCTGGAAATGTGGTCTCATGGACAAAGTCATTTATATGGAACTGAACGGGGTACCTGGTCTGAAAGACTTCTCTTTTCTGGCTGTTGCTCCCACCATAAATTTTGCAAATATGTTTGAATACTTAGTTGCCACTGAGACATTTTCACCACTTATTGATAGAAATTTATCAGTGACTGCCCACCTGCTCAGCATGAACTATGCCAGACTTTAAGTACTGTCATGGAAAATGACCTTCAGGTCACCAAAGTGCAAATTTGTAGAAACATAACTTCCTCTATGATTATAAGACAATTTTGGTCATTGTTAGAGGATTTTACATTTAACATCCACATTGGGCAAAGAGATGCAAGACACAAAGTCTTGAACTTAACTTTCCACGTGTTGCTTGCAGAAGTTTCCCGCCTTCTAACTGAGAACAGGGGCTGAGAGTGTTGTCCGGTGTACTCTAATGTTTTCCGAAGAAGCTGACCACTCTGTGTCTCAGGTGTAAGGGAGTGCACTCCACAAGCACCATGTGGGCCCAGGCACTCACATCCCAGCTTCCGGGAGTATGGGCTGCTGCTAGGTCACAGCTGAGTTTCTCCCCTAGAACCTGGGTTATGCCCTTCCCCCGTGGCAATCCACATCCAGTGGCTGGTTAAGGGAGGGGAGTAAGAAGGGGTAGAAAGGACCAGTCCTCATGCTTTACTAAAGACTCATATAAACTCCACAACTTCTTTATTGCAACTACAAGATAGTCCCAATCTCTCCCTCTGTCTAATCCTACTTCTTTCAATGCCTTCAAAACCAATTCCTGAGAGTGCTCATCAATAAAATTTCTGCGTGCAAATCTCCATCTCAAAATCTGACTTAAGGTAGAAGTCAGGAGTGGTCCTAAAGTTAGGAGCAGACTCTAAAATAGGTAATGGAGTCCATCATATTACAATAACTATGTATGTTGCCAGGTAGGCATTGGAAATATCAGGGGGAACACTTTGTAAAGTGTATGATTTGCTTTATAACGTCAGCATGCAACAAAAATTTTCCCTAAAACTTCTAATCAATAGGAAGCCATCAGTTGCTAAATACTTGTGATTTAGCCAATAGAGTCACAGCTATTTAGGTGCTCACGGTCTGCTCAGGAGAAAAGTGCAGACTGCAAGCCAGTGAGAAACTAAAAGAGAAAAACATTCCTCCAGCTGACTCCTTTCTCCCTCTTTACAGGCCTGGCATGAGTACCACCCATGAAGCCGGACAGGAGACTGCGGAGATCTGATTATTTCATAATTTGAACCGATCATGAGAATCTTTCCTAAATGCTTTGTCTGAACTCAAAATCTATATCCAGATCACTTCATCAAATAATTACTTCTGCAGCAGTTGGTCCTGTTTACGTTGTAGAGTCCTGCAGAGCCACATGCGTGGAGGAAATGCATGTTAAAAATGAAAGCTCTCAGCAATATATAGGCATTGTATTTTAAAAACAAAGCTTAAAATAATGCAGTAACCACAATATTCAATCATCCACTATAAAATTATCTGCTGTAATCTCCACTTCTGGTTATGGATAGCTAAATAGCAATATATAAACAAACAACATCAAAGTGCCTTTTTGGCTAACTGCCACCCTGCCACTTTTGAACTAAAGCCAGTTATAATGACATCACTCTAGCTTCATGTCCTTTACTGACCTTCCTACTTATGTTGCCAAAATGTATTAAATTTCCCCACTACAATTTGTCTTTTTCCCTTTGTCTTTGTTTCTTTAAATAATGACTTGACATCACTTGACCTCAACCTACAATTTTGGCTGATAATATCACTGAGCAATTCACTTGCATAAATGGCCTTGCATAATTGTCTGTTGTGTCTCAGGAAAATCCATGCAAGAAAAGATTGAATTTGTATGACATGCAACTAAAGAAAATTCTTTTAAACATTCTAGAAGCCGTACTTCCATTAGACAGCTAAGATGAGATATTCTATAAAGCCGCAGAAATCCAGTTTCCATGGTATTATAGTTATAAAAATATATAGTTGTAAACCCACCTCCATGTTTATTATAGAATTTTTAAGTAAAATTCATCCTGTCTACTAAATTGAAAATGAAAGTGATATCCCATTAGCTGAAGTCTTCAAACATGATTGAAGTCTTGAATGTGTTTGAAAATCCACAAATATTAATATTATCTCTTTGAAAAAATTAATCTCTTTAGCATATGAAGCAGGAAGTTATTTTTTAAAAATTATGGCTCAGCTAATAAAGAATATTTACTGATAGGGTACTTATATAGTAAAATGTGTACTAATCCATACTATTATTGTGTTGACTCATTATCTGTGAATTCACACATGCTAATTATGTAAAGGATCATTACAATTGTTCAAGCATGAGGTTTTTTCTTTGTTCAAATAAAAAAAATTCTTGACCTGCGTACATATTTAAAACACCTTGACTGACCCTGCCCTTTCCTTTTTGTGCTCTCGGTATTTAGCACAGTGCCTAGCATATGTGCTCTAAATGCTTGAACTTCACAGAGTGAACTTCACAGAGTGATAACAGAGCATGGTGGTTAAATGCAAGGACTGTACTGTCAAATGCCTGAGCTGAAGTCCTAGTTCTGTCATTTACTGAGTGTGCAACATTAGACAAGTGATTTACCACATTTTGAATGTCTAATGTGCAGTTTTTTGCCCAAATTTCTGAGGGGAAAATAAAGATGCTCATTACACATGGGTAGTACTAAGGATGAGCATTAAACTACATGGGTAATACTAAAGCGTGGGTGAGAATTATCCACAGTGAAATACGTACTCTCTCCTACATTTTCTCATCTGAAAAGTGGGGATAGTGACAGCCCTGACCTCATAACAGTGTCATAAGGAGTAATGAGTTGATGCATGTGTAACTTTTACTATAGTATCTGAAGCATAGCTAAGAGCTCAGTCAACTATAGGTTTTATTAAATAGCATCACTCATTTGTACTTTATAGTTTAAGTTCTTTCACATAAAATATTCAAAATATCACAAAATCTTGTGACCTCGGTAAGACAAGAAGCTGTGATTAGCCTGGTTTACAGCTGAGAAACAAAGGACCAAGGTCGCTCCATCAGAAAGAAGCAACACCAAAATTTGAATACCAGGTTTCTGAATCCAAATTACAAACCTTTTCCACTATATACAGCTAAAAAGGGATTCTCTGGATTATTTCCCTAATAGTGTCTGAAAAGTGAGTATAGATATTGAATAATAATGGTAGGAATGTTGGGATTCACTACTCTCAGTAACCAAATTATGTCAGAGAACATTAACATAATGAATGATCACTTTCTTTTTTCAACAGTTTGCTCCTGTGATCCCTGGTGATTCTTAAGCACCGGTCTGGTTGAAAACTATAACACAGGTTGACAGGTTCTGCTTGCCCTCAAAGTTCATAACCTAAAAGAAAAAGAAATAGAAATACACACATGAATATATAATAATGTGGAGAGGGTGCTGCAGAGAGTGTCAAACAAAAGAACATACAGAAGAGAGAAGAGAAATGCTGAGAAAACATTGAGGTATACGATAGATGACCAGAACTTGGCAGATGCCTGGGTTCCTTCCTAGGAAATGAACTTGACACCTGAACTAATGCATGAAAGATCAGCAGGCCTTGTTTTTTCCATATATAAAACTGCAGTGTGGATCTCTAAGGCAATTTGCAATTTCATATTATTATTATTCACATACCATCGAGGGGTATGTGAATCCTTTGGGGGGAACAATTTAAAAAATTGACAACAATTTCACTGGACCCGTGTATTTCCATCTCCACTATTAGCCCTGATCAGAGCCACCAGCATGTCTTGCCCAGATGAGTACAAAAGCCTTCTGACTGACACCCCAGCTTCCACTCCAGCCACACTGCAATCCATTCTTCGTAAGGCAATTGGAACAATCATCTTAACATATAAATCAGATTGCCCCTTTACCTTCCTTGCAATCCCCCAATGGCTTCTCATTACAGTTGGGAGAAAAATCCAAATTCCTTCCACAGCTTACACAGCCCTAGGTATTTGCCCGGGTTTCTGATCTCAGTCATACCGCTTTTCTTGCACACACACTCTGACCACGACAACATTCTTCCTGTTCTTGTCTTAGGATTTTGCACAAGCTATTCCTTCTGCCTCAGATACGCTCTCTGATCATCTGCTCAGATTTCAACTTCAGTGTCATCTATTCAAACTGGCTGCACCTGACAACCCCATCTAAAGTGACTGGCTAACCAAGAACACCCACTGTTATCCAGAACACCACTGTTAGTTAGCTCAATGATCTGCGTAGCACGATCATGATATGGTGCTTTCATATGAACTTATTCAGCCTTTTTTCATACTCATATTTTGGAATGTATGTTTGAACACTTGCTACATTTTTTAGCATTTACGTGTTTATTTTTCCTCTTCCTCCACACCCTTCAGAGAATTGAAGTTTATGAAAACAGGGGACCTGTCTGTTCCATTCACCAGCATGTCTCCAGCTTCAATAACAATGCCCAGTATATCATGGACACTTAGTCAACAAACACTTAATTTTATTAATATAACCTATGAGCATTTTTCCATGTACATGGTTCCAAATATGCACATAGAAAAAATTGCCAATTTACTTATCTCATTCATTAAGTTTTTACTACTTCTGCTGTTTGAGGAACAGAGAATAAAATGGATGTGGGATGAATATCAGATGACCTGATAGAAATTTGACTTCACTTCCAAGAATATGAAACGTAAAAAAAAGATAAAGACATTTAATAAGAAAGAAAATTTAAGTGCTATGTAAGATCAATCCTGAACACCCAGATCCATCTAATAGGATAATAGAAGAGAGAACAGAAAAGAAAATGGGAAAAAACATCAAAGAAACAGAAAAACACTTCTGAAAGCTGAAGAAAGACAAGGATCTCCAAACAGAAATGGACTACACAGGCAGAACTGAGGAAAAAAATAATAAAAAACAGATGGAAGGATGGATGGATGGATAGATGGATGATAGATAGATATACGAGAGACATGAAGATAGATGTAGATATCTTCATTAAGGTTTAGAATACCGAAAATAAATAGAAGAGCTCGAACCTCTTACACGCTCCTGAAAATTGCTTGAGGGTACAGTCACTGCCTGAAGGTGTTCCCAGAGAAGATTAGCATTTGAATGAGTGAAGTAAGTAAATTGTCCTCCCCATGTGGGTGGGATTCGTTCAATTCTTTAACGGACTGAATGAAACAAAAAGCAAAGAAAGGAAGGATTTTTTCCCTTCCTGCCTGCCAGGTTGAACTGGAACTTCTGTCTTCTCCTGCTTTGGACTGAGATTTACATCATCAAGTACTCCGGTTCTCAGGCCTTCAGATCTGACCTGGAATTATACCACCAGCTCCAGTGGTTTCCAGATTGCAAATGGAAGACCAAAGAACGTCTCAGCCTCCTTATCATGTGTGTATGTGCACTTTGTTTCTCTGTAAGACTTTGACCAATACAAATGGCTGGAAGGAACATGATTAGAAACCAAGAGCTAGACAGTACTGGACTTATCTAGGAAGAACAATTCATCCTCTGTGGAGAAGAACAGAAGAGAGAATGTATGCAGATAGACTTGGTGATGAAAATTTGAGAAAATTCAATGGACTTTGGGTCAAGATGGCAGTGTAGGCAAACATGGCTTGCCTCTTCACACACCACATCAAAATTACAACTAAAATGTAAAACAACCATCATTCAGAACCACCAGAAATTAAGTTGAATGAAAGTCTGACAACTGCAGAATGAAAGAAACCACGTCTATCCAGACTCATAGGAAGGGCACAGATGTGACCTGGGCTGGTCCCTCACCTATATGTGGATTAAAAATTCAGGAGGCATATCTTAGGAGTGAGGAGTCCCAGCCCGACACTAGGCCCCCTAGCCCAGGGTTCTAGTGCCAGGAGAATAAGTCCCCACAACTTCTGGCTGCAAAAATCAGTGGGCATTGAGTCAGTGAAAGAAACTTCTGGAGCCCCATGCTGTTCCTTTTAAAGAGTCTGCACATGGACTCACCTACTCAGACTCACCCTCTCTGAGCTCCAGCATCAGAGAAGTAGCTTAAAGGAACCAGTGGTATATAGGGAGAAACTGAAGTGTCTGGCATCAAAGTGAACAGAGGCCATTGTCCCTTTTTTAAACCCTCCTCCCACAGAGCCGGTAAGCTGGTGCCATATCTGAGACTCCATCAACCTGGCTAACATGTCTGACTACCTTGGAGAACCCCAGAGACCCTGCCCTACCCAAATTATAGGTCCACCCATGCTGCTTTTTGAAATGAATGGATGGTCTTGGCTCAGGCTTCAAACTTCCTAAATTTTATCAAAGAAGAAACAGCTGGCCTCAGTGAGCCCCAGGCCCAGCACTAGCAACGGCCAACCTAAATTCACAGCTTGTCTTTGCTTGGGAATCCCCAAGCCCAGCATGAGTAGCAGCCATCTCAGATTGCTTTGTAGCTCAGGCAGGGTGGCCCCAGGAAAAACACAGGTGGGATTTGACCTTGGCCTATACCACCTGGAAAACTCCAGGGCCAGCCCACCCAGTAGCCAACTACAGACCAGGTCAGAGCACCACCACCCTGCCCCTGCACAGCTGATCCTCCACAGAGGGTGGAGTTTGGTGGTCAGTGGTCATAGTCAATCCTTGCAGCTGACTGGCCTGGGTAAATTCCTCCAGTTGATCTGCCAATAGCAACCAAAGCTCAACTGCAAGTGGAGAGTGGACTCAGCCAACATGAAGGGTGCACCTTGAGTACCCAACTTGGGTGATAGGGGAAGCTGTGCCACTCAACCTTATAGGTCACCTACTACATTAGGCCACACTACCAAGACATGGAGTCAAAGTAGCCCTACATAACACATAGAAATAAATACAAGGAGGCTGCCAAAATGAGGAGACAAAGAAACATAGCCCAAATGAAAAAGCAGATCAAAACTCCAGACAAAGAGCTAAACAAAATGGAGATAAGCAATCTGTGAGATGCAGAGTTCAAAACACTGGTTATAAGAATGCTCAAGGAACTTAGTGAGGACCTCAGCAGCATAAAAAAGATCCAGTTGGAAACAAGGTATACACTAATCAAAATAAAGAAAAATGTACAGGGAAAAACAGGAGAGTGGATAAAGCCAAGAATCAAATCAATGATATGGAACATAAGGAAGCAAAAAACAACCCATCAAGGCAATAAGAAGAAAAAAAGAATCCAAAAAATGAGGATAATATAAGCAGCCTCTGTGACAACTTCAATAGGTCCAACATTCACATCACAGGGGACCAGAGGGAGAAAAGAAAGAGCAAGAAATTGGAACTCTACATGAAGAAATAATGAAAGAAAACTTCCCTAATTTCATCAAGCAAATAGACATGCAAGTCCAGGAAGCAAGAACAGAGTCCCAAACAAGATGAATGCAAAGAGGCCCACTCTAAGAGGGCCTCATAATTAAAATGCTAAAGGTTAAAGATGAAGAGGAAAACTTAAAAGCAGCAAGAGAAGTTAGTTACCTACAAGGGAGTTCCCATAAGACTGTCAGCTGATTTCTCTAAAGAAACTTTGCAGGCTAGAATGGATTGGCAAGAAATATTCAAAGTCATGAAAAGCAGGGACCTACAGCCAAGATTGCTCTACCCAGAAAAGCTATCATTTAGAATCAAAGAACAGCTAAAGGGCTTCCCAGACAAGCAAAAAACTAAAGGAGTTCATCACCAAAACATTACTATATGAAATGTTAAAGGGACTTACTTAAGAAAAAAAGGGTAATCAAAACTATGAACAATAAAATGACAAAAAATACGTATCTATCAACAGTTGAATCTAAAACATAAACTAAACAAACAAGAAGAGAGACAGAATCATGGATACACAGCATTTTGATTTTTAGATGGCAAAAGGGTGTGGGGGAATTCATGGAGAGGTGAAGGGATTAAGCATAAGTAGTTAGTCACAGAATAGCCATGGGGATGTAAAGTACAGTATAGGAAATGGAGTAGCCAAAGAACTTATATGCATGACCCATAGACATAAATAGTGGTGTGGGGATTACCTGAGGGAGTAGGGGGGTGCTGAGTGGAGGGGGGCAAAGGTGGAAAAATTAGGACAACTGTAATAGCATAATCAATAAAATATAATTTTTAAAAGTTGAAAAAATGCCTCTAGTAGTTTCTATATACTCCATGAAGAAATGTAACAAAGTTACATCCAGAAGGTTAAGGAAAGTAGAAAAGTTTTTAAATCATTTCTGCACCAAGTAGAAGAGTTGGACCATGAAAGTATCAGGCTTCCTGGACAGTGTTTAAGGTCCAAGTAAGAAAATAATGAATTTATGTTAGAAGCAATCTGCTGAGTTCATGATTTTCTCTAGTAGTGCTGATTTGCTCCCTCACATGCTTAGAGAAAACAGATATTTGGGCTGATGCAGAGTTGGTGTTTTGCCATAGAGATGTGATGACAGACAGAAAAGCAAGCCAATTCTGCTATTTAGAGAGGTATTCAAACTGGTTATTTGTGGAAATAATATAACATTCTATTTTCCTGTAACTGAACTTGATTTCACTCTTGATCTCCACTTAGCCCAGAGGCAGAAAAAAATCTTTTTTTAATTATTAATACATGGAATCTAAGCTGGATAGGAAGAAAGTGAAGACTGGAGAAGGATAATGATTCGGAGGATGACACAGACAGTCTGGGCTCCAGTAATTCCCATTGGTGGATGGTTATGGGCTATGAATGGTCACCCAGCCTGGTCTAGGGTTGGCTCTGAAATTGGATAACACTGGACCTGAAGGTGCTGGAACTCTGATTCCAGATAATCAATACTTGGAAGACAGGGCTGACAGAAAGCTCCTGCCAGATGCAAAAGCTGACCAGAATATTAAGAAGCTCCTATCTTGGCAATTCTAATGCCCAGGGGCATACCCATCGATTTTTTTTCCATCCTAGTTTTGTCATATGATTTTTATTTAGATGGAGAATAAAGATACTTGATCATTGCACTTGCTTTATTGCCTGCATTAAAGCTAATGCCATTTTCAATTCTTGTTTTGGAATAAAAAGTGAAATTATTTCTGACTGCATAAGCAAGGTGCTATTTAGTAGTCTAAATCTTTCCTTTACCTAAAATTAGTCTCTGTCTCTAGCATTAGTTACACAACTCTCTACACTTTGCATTTTAAGTGGATCATAGCCACAAAAGCTTACTCAGCTGAGTTATTTCTTAATCTTATCAACTCCAGTCAGAATCATCCTTTTCCACCCACATACACTTAGGTTTCAAGGATAAAAATCCAAAGAAACATTTAAATTATTAAAGTCAATCTTGTGAGGCAGGATTTGTCACACTGATGGCAACTAATTTAAAGAATCCAAGGGAGAAAACTGTACTTGAACAATGATTAAAATAAAATTAAAAAAATAAAGTAAAAAAAAAAGAATCTCCAATGTAAACTTGAACTTAGATTGGCTAGCCAAGGCTCTTTCCCATATCAAACCACTGAAACAATACTTGGTATGTTCTGATGCTTTGTTTTAATGGCCAAGTTTGAGGACTGTTTTAGTTTTATTATTTTGTATTATTCCTATTGTATGGTGCAAGAATAAAATAATTGTCATAATTAAACAACAGTATGGTAAATATTTATTGAGTATCTGTTATGCTTAAGACACCACGTTGTGTAACCTCAGGCTTAAAAAGTAGAAAGTCACAATTCTTGCTATATAAATTCTAAACTCCCTGGTGAGGTTAAATCAAATGCACAAGTAGATCTTACAATAGCACTTGAACTCAAGTGGGAAAGGAGTGGTAAGCTGTGCACTAAAGCACTGATAGGCAGAATTAGAAAGGAAGGAGATACCTGATTAAAAAGAGATGAAAGGCTCCAGCAAAACTCCATTATACTTCAAGTTAAGTCCAAAGGAGAAAATCATTATATTTGGCAGAAATTGGGAATTTAGGAATAATGAGTTGTTTTATGAGGAAAGGTGATAAAAATGGTACGAGAAATTTGTAGTTGAAGAAAACTGTAGACCACGCCATAATGATGTCTAGCAGGCAGTTGGAAATGTGTAACCAGAGCTTTGTACGAAGTCAGGGAGCAGAACTGTAAAACTGGGTGTCATCTGCGTGAAGCAATAAAAAAAGCTGCCGCATCTTGAATGGTGAGAATGAGACAAAAACAAACTGTGTATGGGAAGGTGGTCGTATGAGCAAAGAAATTTGTGGTATTGTGGGAAGAAGAGAGAGACACAGCACGAGGAGAGAGCAAAGGAATAAACGCAAAATTAGTATTGAGAGACAGCCAAAGAGCCAAGATAACATCAAAGAAATCAGAAGAGAAAAAAAATTCTCATTATCATATAGTGTGATCAACTCTGTCAAATGCCACAGAGATTTTGGAAATAAATCATTTCCAAAATTACTCAGTATTTTTAATCTTGGGAATATAAAGCATGTTACTCCTAATAAGAGCTACCAGCATTAATTAATTTTCAAGCTAATAATTATATTTTAATTCTCTTTTCAAGTTTGAGACAGGGACATGCCCATAGAAATGGTGTCTCTGAACTTGTCTGAGTTTCCCCTTTATTAGGCAAGCATTTGCAGTTGTCCCAGAGACAAGGCCTCCTTCTGCCATGGGAATTGCATATTCATTTCCAAATGGTAATCATCTTCCAAATAGTGTCACTAGTCTCAGAGCAGAAAGGCTCCTCCTCCCAATTCAGTGTCCACTAGAACTCTGCCTTCTTCATCTGTAGCCACTCAGTGTCCCATGTTAGACGGAGAAAGAGTTAAGAGCCGGAGCTGTCGGCTACAACCTCTAATGTTCTGAGGAGCATTTGCACTGAACATTTGAATCAACTGGAAAACTAAATAAGAACTCAAAGGCTGGGATGGGAGTAAAAGACAGAAAACTGTACTTGAACAACAATTGAAATAAAATTAAATTTTAAAAAAGGAACTGGAAGGAATGAGTTTCTAAAGATCACAGCACTTGGTCAAGAAGATATTTATGGATGACACCCCTTTAAATAACATGTAAGAAAACTCTAATTTAACTTATCCGAAAATGAACATTATAAGTAGACAAGTTTGATTAAAATTATTCTGTGAATTTTTTAAAAGTCATGCCATGATACTATTATTTTAGTCCCAGAATCACCTTTGTTAAGAGGGAATCAAAAAAAAAAAAACAACCTAGCTGGGTGGAAGTGGGCAAAAGGTGGGAAATGGATACATGTGTAATAGTGTCAACAATACAAATAAGGAAAAAAGAAAAAAGAGGGCATCAAAGATTTTGAAAGTGTGAGAGTAGGTTCTCTTGATCCTTTCACTTTGCATTTCAAGAAGCTGTTCATTTGACAATGGTGAGGAAACTTCTGTTGCCAATTTGGTCTAGTGGTCCACTCTCACAGACCGTAGCAGTCCAAAAACACTCTCCCTGTCACACACACACCCAGCTAACTTATGTTTGCCATTACATATGCATGGTATTTCCTTCTTTGAATATATTACTTGATCATCATTTCCCTTTTTAGATGCTGTTTCCTTTTTTCTAGAACGTGAAGATAGATGTTATATAAATTGAGAACATTCAATGGTGATATTTAAAAATATTAGTCACATAACTGGTGCCTGGGGGAGAAGCCAAGGCAGCCAGAAACATAGGAAGTCTCTTGAAGGTGGGTTTGGAAGGGGAGGGGACTCAATAGATGGCCATTTAACAATGGAGAGAAGAGGGGTATCTTAGTATTATTTTTAACAGCTAGTATGGTCATATGGGTTCTTACTAGCTGAATTTCTAGTTTAAGCAAATTTTTCCTTTAAAAATGATTTCTCTGAAATCCGAATTCTTATTTGTTAAAACACACACACACACACACAAAAGCTTTCCATATGCTCTGCTCTACTTGCCAGGTTAAACCTACCGAAGATTGCATGTTTCTCATCCATGACTCAGCTCCAGCCATTTAGAAAAAGGAGACTGGAGCAAACCCATGGTGTTATTTTCCATTACTGGCTCCTCTGTCTTCCCTAACACTTTTCCCTCCGTGACTATTCAGCCTGAAAATGTACACACACACACACACACACACACACACACACATGGGTCAGCCAAAAAAATTTTCCTCAGAAGCTTCTTAAGAACATAAGTTGAAGGTAAGAGATATAGAGTTGGTATAGAAAGGAAGAACAATTTATTTTTAGTTATGGTGACACAAACATACATCCTGGATATGATAATTTCAAATAGCTTGTGTCCTTTTTTTTAATCATGTGTACCACTTTTTGGTTTAGTCACTGTAGTCTGTAAGTGTAGTACATATAACAAATCTTAACTAAAGCATAAAAGTACCCATGCTCTGAAAAATTAAGAAAGCCAAATATAAGAAAAAAAATATGTGGTGAGGAGTAGAGAACTGTGGTATCTAATGGGTTTAAATACTTCCTTTGTGCTTTGCAAATTAATCAGGAAACACTAATTGAAGCAAAGGGCTTGGAGACCATCTTTCAGCTTTAAATAACTAGTCTTTCAAGCAGACCATGCAAGGCAATCTATATTTTCCCTGAAATAAGTCCATTTAGACAAAGTTAATATCTGTGTGGCCACTCCCCAGAGCTCTGGGGACTGAGTCACTGAGAACGCTGTCACTTGAAAACACAGTTGTGACACATTCCCACCCAAGTTGCTTCTCTTCACCAACTGTCCACAAGATAAACCTAAACCAAAATATGATTCATTGCTTTTTATTAACAATATCTAGGCCTACATTCCTTTTTTTTTCAAGGAAAGCATGCCACCCTTGATTTCTAAAAATCACAAAATATGAAGGTGGAAGAAACTCTCTTATTCATGCAACAAATATCTTCATGTGTCTACATCAGGCTCAGCCTTCTATTCCATCCACACCTGATTTCACAGATGAAAAACTAAAACCCAGGGATTTAAAATGTCTTAACCAAGTTCACAAATGAAAACAAATTTGTTTTAAAAGGCAGAAGCAGGTGGAGTCTGTGAAAACAAATTTAGTTTAAATCCAATTATTAATATAGTTGGTTTCCTTTTACTGAGGCTTTCAGGAAATATTAATATAGAAAAATCTGCCATTCCAGTTATTCAGTATGTATCTTAATGCAATAAAGAACTTTACATTGATCAGACCTCCCCAAGAATCACTGCATTTGGAAGATGTTTTAGGTCTTTGTAACTCAAAGTATGGTCCCTGCATCAACAGCATCTTGGGAGCATGTTAGAAATGCAGATCTCAAGCCCCATTCCAGAGTACTGAAATATTTCTGCATTTTAACTATATCCCCAGGTGATGTGTACATGCATTAAAGTTTGAAAAGCACTCTTTTACATGATCTTGAAATCAACTTCTAGTCTTTAAAATGTATGAGTTAAAATGTATGTGTCAAAATAACATCAAAAGTATCTTATTATTCAAAGGAATTCTGATATGAAAGTTTTCATAAAGTGAAGAATCCCTTTTAAAACAAATGATCTCCAATTTATCTTAGGTGTCAATAGGAAATTTTTATATATGGACTTCATATGGCATAAGATGGGGCAAAGCTAGGAATCAAAGAAGTAGAAGTATGAAGAAGTAAAATGATCTCAAAAAAGGAATGTAAGACAAGCAACACATAAGTTACTTACTTGAAAATGCACTGGCTCTATGATTCATTAGTTCAAAGCTGATTTATATAGAATTTATTTTAATTCAGTCAGAAGTTGGGTGAAATATACTATTTATAGACAAGGGAGCCTTGTAAATTAATTCCAAAGGAAAACAATTTTCTTCTTAAAGAAAAACATTATTATAAAAATGTACAAGTCTCTACTTTCATGCAAGTAATTGCTATATAAGCAGGGGCGTGTATTATGTTTATATACTCACCTAATTACAAATGATTCTTAGCTATTGTGGTAATTACAAGAACTTTAAAAAGGTAACATTTGGCTTACTTGGTTGGCCTGGCTGTCACAGAAAAATAATAAAAATGTTTTTAAAGCCTGTAGAATATCCATGAAGTTAGACTAGTCCAAATTAGCCTTCATTGCTGAATTTTAATTGATTACCCTCTGAATATCTGAATTTTTTTCTTCCCTAAATAAGATCCTTTGAAAGAACTTAAGGACAATGTTTTTGTTTCTATTTTATGAATTTCTAAATACCTGAACTAAGTAGATAATATGACATATCTATCAAAGCTAAATCAATCTCCTGCCTTTAAGATCACTGTCTTAACCTCTAGATTCAACCTTTTGTTTCAGGAAGCAAAAATCTTCATAGATGTAGACACACAATTTCATTACTTTTAGGTACACATTGCCTTATAGATGTCCTTCGATAATGACCCCGTGGTCAGTGGCTTCTTGCTGTCTGCAAAGACAGGCTTTGGTGACTGTTTTCAGGACTTTGCTTAGAATAAAAATGTTGCACATGCCATAGAAACTCGTGTTTGTAGTGAGATGCAGATCCTTTTGGAGCATAACAGCAGAAGTGCTGTGTCTCATGCCTGAAACTTCCACAACCATGTCCACTACCTTCCTTCAGAAAGGACATGTATGTATACCCTAGCAAATACAGTTTCACCTTAATTTCGAACATGTATGTATACCCTAGCAAATACAGTTTCACCTGACTTTTCAGAAGTTTTCCAACAGCATGACACACAACTTGACTGTTGCATATAGCAAATGCTTTTATTGCATCTAAAGCTTCAGACTTTGATATTTATTTCATGTATTTAACATGCTTCCCGGAGTGCTTAGAACCCTAAGGTCATTCACAACAGACATCTGCTGGTCCTTTTCTTCCATTTGTCACATAGTTAATGAATAGTATCATTTATTTACTGACCTTATATAACATACCTTTCTAAGTTCCGGAAAGAACATTGTGACCAGAACTACACACTAAAGAATTAAAGAATACTTTACTCACATCTGTAAGCATATTGTTTATATAGAACTATTAAACTATGTATAAATGCTGTTTGCTTTTACTTTTCTTCCTTATTAACCCACTCCTCGACACTACTTAGCACTCCAAAAATGTCAGAAAATATTTTGTTCTCATTTTCATCTTACAGAAAAGACATTTTCTTCTGACTTCTTATGCTCTGTCAATATTACCCCAGATAAATGTCATATTTTGAGTAAATAAGTCTGCATAAACATGAGACTGTTTTATGTCGGTTTCCTCAGTTTTTCTACATCATTTCAAAAATCCAAGCCACGATTACCCCTAAAACACTCAATAAAATAGTATTCATGACTTCATGCAGTAAGAATGATATTTTCCTTTATAAATGCCACACAAAATCTGTGGTAATTTTTTAAATTGAAAAATTGTGAAAATCCCAACATAACCAGAGATTGCCCTCCATCTCTTGACCAATAAATTCCAACTTTAGGCTTTTACTATCTGACAGAAATCCTTTATAGTCTTGAGGGAAAAAAAAGCAGCCTTTTGTTTCTTGTATGTGTGTCTGTGACTTTCTCTTTTCCAGTAGAAAATGGACTGAAAATAAACATTACAGCTCATATCAGCCTAGAGAAAGTTTGAGGAGTATATTTTCTCCAGAAATAATACTTAGAAAACTTACAAGAGAAATGAACCATTCAGGAGGAAAATAAATAAAAGTAAATAAAATTTTAAAATTATAAGTTGTTACAAAAAAAAATAAACAGGAGCCTAAAACAACTAACCTACCAAAAATAAAATAAAAACAAATAAAAATAAATAATGTATATTTTAAATTGACTTTGAATGATATAATTGTGAATGAGAATTTGTTGATTAAACACAGAATGTTAACATTTGACTTCTATGTGTTTTTATGTTAGAATATAAGTTTAAGTTTTTCAGTCAATTAGCAAAGTTAGCAAATGCTACCAAAATGTAGGAATTCATTTAAACTAGCTGCAAAAATATTACATTTAATTCCATATTAAGTATTAGAAGCAAGAAATATTTATACTGAGGACTTTTTAAGAGGAGGAAAACCCTGTGGTAGTCATATATTACATAACTGACAACAAAATATCAGTGGAAATTTTTCTGCCTAAAAAAGGAATAAAGGGAACAGATAGCTAATATTATAACTGCTTTCTATGCTAAGTGTATTTATGGGCGGTAGCCGCTTATACATTTATCTGAGAGGAACCAGCCTCTCATTGCAAAGAAAAGAAAATTTTAGTTTCTTCTCTGTTAGCTGCAGTGAGCTGGCACACTGACGTCCCCTGATATCATTTCTCCTCGTGTAACAGGCTTCTAGGTCCTTC
Organism: Phyllostomus discolor; assembly: GCF_004126475.2. NCBI lineage: Eukaryota > Metazoa > Chordata > Mammalia > Chiroptera > Phyllostomidae > Phyllostomus > Phyllostomus discolor. Next base: position 19,032,240 of record NC_040904.2, on the reverse strand, counting down.
CATTCCACATGCTGAGTGTTATCTTTCTCTTTTTCTTCTTTTGGCACTTATTTTGGATAAAGACTTGAGGGGCAGAAATATTTTGTGCACACGTAGTATTTCCTCTCCTGAAAGACTCAGAGGTTTTCAGGTTCCCAAGAAGACAGCTAGAAAAATGATGTCAATGAAATCACTGCCTCGCCCAGTAAAGTGTGAGAAGCTCCTTCTTACTGCTGCGTCCTACGTTGAAAACCTTCATATTCCAGACTGTAAGGACAGGAAACACAAGAAAGCAAAATACTGTGCTCAGTAATGATAGAGAGAAGATTTTTCACACAGCAGGTGTTTCCCCATTGACCAGTTAAAGTAAGAAATTCCATCTTCTCTTCTTCAGCTGGAGGAGGGTCACAACAAAGGATGTCTGAGCAGGACATGAAACAAAGATAAACTGATGACCATCTTCAAGGATTATCAGGGACATTGAATGGCCCCCTAAGAAAGACCAGGTGGAAGAAACACACTGATATGTTTCATTTTCTTCTGGAATATTTGAGCACCTTAGGGAGGAATTGGGAATTTTGTCCTTTGAGATCACATGTAAAAATCTATATATATTCAACCATTTCAAACCCACTTCAGGAAAGAAAAAAAGAACTATATGCAATGCATAGCCCATTAAAGTGGTCATTTCCCTTCTTTTACATATGTCACATGGCCATAATGTTAAAAATCAATTACAAAAATAATATTCACTGCCCTAGCTGGTGTGGCTCAGTGAATTGAGTGTGGGCCTGCAAACCAAAAGGTCACCAGTTCAATTCCCAGTCAGGGCACATGTCCGGGTTGTGAGCCAGGTCCCCAGTGGCAGACACATAAGAGGCAACCACACACTGATGTTTCCCTCCCTCTCTTTCTCCTTCCCTTCCCCTTTTTCTAAAAATAAATAAATAAAATCTTTTGAAAAAATAATACAACTAAACATAAATATGGATTATATTTTGACTCATAGTTTTGATGTTACTGGAGCTCATTATTTCTCATTCTCATCCTTTAATTTGCTATTGAGTTGTAAAGTGTATTTGGCTTTTTAAATGCAATTTATTTTTATTTGCACATCAGTTATTTAAAAAATTAAAGAAAACCAACACATATGAAAAATGTATTCTGAGACAGAACACTTTCTTTCACTTTAATGATTAAAATATGAATAAAGTGAACAAGCAACACTTTCAAGAATATAAAGGAATAAACATGAGGGAAGAAGAAGGTAAAAAAGTACTGATGTGGCCCATCAACGTCAAATACTGTCTTCTCATTATTGAAACTGAGGATTATTCACTGCAAGTGTATTATAGTCCATATCTTTTTTTTTGAGGATGAGAGATGTTCAATTTTATCTATTATATAGTCCCTATCTTAAATAAACAATGATTACCCCTCACCTTGAGTCAGCCAAAGGACAAATTGAAAGCTGCTCTGTAAATACCTCTTCTCTTAAAAAATGGCTCCCCTGAATCAGCTAATAGTAAACTTGATCTAAGTAGAAAACATGTTCTCAAAAATTATCCACCATCTTTGCTTGTTAAAAACTGAGGGTCTATGGACGATGTGGATCACACAGGTTAAGGACCATAATAGTGCTCCTGTGTGCCTAATGTCTAATATTGTCATTAAGTTTGTCATTTTGTAGTTTCATAAATAATTTTTCTATACAGGTAATGATATGTTTCATTTCTCTTCCTGTTTTGGTAACCCAGAATTCAGAGAATTAGAACTAATAAAACTGGGGAAAGGGAAATCTAAATTATAAACCATTGTTTTATTTATATTCTAACTCACTCTTGGTAAAATTAAGCCTATCCTTCCACCACAGGCTACAAGAAAATTATTTAAAATTTGCAGTTATTAGTGATTTAATAGCATATATTCTCCTTGGGTGTTTACATTTTAAAAGAAAAATTAAGAACAAAAAAACTTAATACAAAGCAATGAACTGTTAATAACATTCTTTTAGAACACAGTAAAAGGAAATTATTTGCTTCTCCTGAGAAACTGGTAAAATTTCTCCTTGTGGATGATGAAATAATTTGCTTTGAGTATCAAGAAACATAGAGCCAAATTTACAACCTTCCTTTAGTAATTTTTTCAGATCCTAAACCTATATTTTTCTCATTCCTGACCTCCTACTATAGTTTATATTTTCTCTAGTCCTGAATCTTTACAGGTTGCCTCACTTTCTTGGGAACACAGAAATGTGCACAACACCATTGCTGATGTGTCTTCCAAGATTTAGTGCCTGCCACCACAGCCACCCAATCCCACCAGCCCAGAAGCAGTTTGGAAGTTTTCCCTTTTCAACTCTTCTCCTCTCATAACTAAGCTATCATGAGTGTAATAGGGTCCTTCCACTTAAAGAAAGACTAATTCACAGTGCTCCTTTAAAAATTGTGAAATAAGGCCCGTCCATGTTCTTTCCCTCTGTCTTCTTTAACATCTTCCTGCCCTCAGGCTTCAGGACGCCCGCCATAGGGACCTCGAGCTTCTACTCAGCCTCATCCTCCGTTAGCTCCGCTGCCTCTACCTCACCAAGCTGCCCCATTCCTCTCCCAAAACTTGTTTGGAATCACTCATTTCCATAATAAAATAGCTTTGTAGCAAAGCTTAAAATGGCTTTAGGTAGTGTTGGTCTCTTAGTATGATCTTGACACTGCACCAAGCCGTCTCTTGAGTGCAGGTGGGAAGTATTTTCTAATTCATAGGAAGCTTGCATGTTATCTCACTTACTCAAGCAAAAAAAAAAATAGTAATAATAACTGAATATACTGTAATACATACATAGTTCTCAAAAAATATTATGAACAGAATCCATATTAGTTGTATTTATTTTAAATATTTCTGGGAAATTATTCCAAAGAAACACTCTAGCCTCACTTGTTGCCAAATAGAAAATGGAATGTTTCTTAATTTTTTTCATTTAAAATATTGAGCATTAATTGGTCTAATATTCATAGTAGAGTTTCCACACTTCCAATTAAATTTCAGCCAGGCCTTGCTTCTTAGAAAACACAGAATGAATGCCCTAACTCTAAACTAAAATAGAGAAAATGCTGCATCTTATTGAAAGTCAGGCACCACTGACATGCCTTCTGAAATTCTGAATCAATCCACCCTCGGGTTGCACAGTGGTTCCCATTTAGCAGGGGTTGCTGGTTTTCTAAATGCTGAAGATACTCATTTTGCTCTTTGCAGCTTTTAACAAGTAATTAGCATGCTTAGATACCTTTCTGCATATCCTACTTTTCTCCCATTAGCTTTTAGCTCCGTGGTATTCAATATTTATTCCTCTTTGTTTTTTAGAAAGTACTTTTAAACAACTTGAAGTTAACATCACACATAAAGAGTTCTGATTGACTCATATTTGTGTTATGTTGAAGAATCATTTCTCTAAACTTTTATGTTGGGAAACATACTACCTTCTCTACCTCTTGATGTATTCAAAATGAGTTTAATGACTCTTATCCCCTTATTTAAAGGTTTGGGAAATAGCAATTAATCACCATTATTCAGCAGGCAATAATTATGGAGACAATTGTTTCAATAAATCAACTCAAAAGATTTCACAACTAGAAGAGTTTTCTGGGTTAACATTGTAAAAATTTTGTAGTCCTGAATTGTTTCCTGATTATTTTGCTATTAATTATTTAAATAACATGTCCCAGCAAAAGTACAGATGTCATTTTACATTTGTCCAGTTCACTAGCTTAATAATCAGATGAGAAGGCAGTAGAATGAGAAAACATTTCATTTTTCCCAATATGCAAATGAAAAATTCAGAAACTCATTTATATACATGAAAATCCACTCACTTGATCATGTACTCTATCATTATTCTGGAACTTCATCAAAACAAAAGGAATCTTGCCATAGCCAAAAAATCTTTAAAATATTATGAAATTCTGTCTGGGTATAGAAGGCAATATTTTATAATGGTATAAATTATGGACCTATGGCTTTTATGTATGAGGAAATATTATTTTGGTGGAAAGTTTTCAGTTCAGTCCAGAAAAACTTTATTTTTAAACAACCTCTGAAGAGTTACTTACCATTTGATTCTTGGCTCTTTAGCTGAATATAAAATACTTTTTGCCTACACAAATAAATCACACCAAAATGAAAGATTCATGGCTATGTTATTTGAGATTTTCTTTAAGATTAACTTAAGTTTAGATCTATCATTTTTTATTATTATTAAAATGGTCATTGATCACAACAGTCAATAGAACTAAAATTATAGACCCAAACTGTGTAAGTGGACAAGCTGCCAAAGTGAACAATAACATTGGTTTGGAGGTGAAGTGCAAATTGTCTTTTTAACTGAAACCACTGCAAGATAAAGAGAAGAAAGGCACTCCAAGACATACTCCAAATACAATTATACAACCAAAAGGAATTCTTTGCATCTATAAAAGTGCTTCCACACTAAGGATGTGTAGAACCCTATATGTACAACCTGTTTGGTTTACGGGGAAAGTTGGCATATTCCCCTGCCTGCCAGACCTTTTTGAGTCTACTATTAAATTACTAGCTATGCAGAAGGCTTTTAACGATAGCTAAATTTCTGACTGGTAACTTGAAGACTTGGAAAAAATTAAATTCAGTATGGCAAATAAAAAGAATTAATTTTTCTTTCCACCCGCAACATTTTTTGTTATGTTTTACAATCTGTGCCACTTCCTGCCTGAAACACTTATTTAGGACTGCCTTTTTGTGTTAATTGTTTTTCAAATTTCACTAGATGATCTCAGAAACCAAAAGGGAGTTAAAGCATCATGAATAATGATAGACTGATGTGCTATTAAGGCAAAGATAACTTACATTTGTAACACTCATTATAAATATTAATAGAACATTAAAGAGTTTTAGTAGAAGAAAAAAATGCCTGAAAAACTCCCTTTTATCAGGTTAACCTTCTAGAATTTCCCAGACAAGCCAAATTATTGCACATAACCAAAGCCAATACAAAAAAAAAAAAAGCCTGTTTGTAAAAATCACCAATTCAAAAATGCTACTATTTGCCCTTCTCATTTAAAATTTTGAAATGGTCTCTCGTCCTCTTTTGTGTTTTCACTGAATGTGTGTGCAGTACATTGTTATTCCAGCTCAAAACCCTCTTGTGTGAGGCAGGGCTCCGTAAGAAAGGCAGTGGTCCGGGCTGAATTCAGTGCAGTGCATTTGGTAACACAAGGGCAGCGTGAATAATATTTGGAGATCTAGCACACCTTAGTGGATACAATTATAACTACAACTGCTTTGAAGACTCAAATTTTAAATTCTGTTGTTTCAGTGAAATTCCATTCACCTAAATAGAGGAACTCTGTTCAGGTTTTTTTTTTTTGTTTCTTAACTTGATGTGGTTCTTCCCCATACTCTTTACAAATGAGAAGATAAATTTGATCATGAATTTCTAAAAGTAGGTATCATAATTTATTTTCAAAATATCCATAAGTCTGTACAATCCCCCTGAAGCTATCAAAGTTAAGGCAATTCCATTTTATTTACCATTATAGTCAAGTGAGAAATAGCAGGGGGTTTTTTGTTATTAAATGAGTGCTATGCATTTGACCAGCAAAAGTTTGTCAGGTCAGCTCTTGGGATGATTCAAGTGTTTGGTGTCAAATAGGATAAATGTATTCTGCCATTAATAGTTGACGTCATTATTTGATACTACAGACGTGTCGTCATTGATTCTACTATTTAGACAATATCAAGAGCTTTCAATTGTATCTCCTATTCTGTGACCCTCCATCTTACAGTGAAGATAAAGTATTCAAAAATAAGCAGAAAATAGTCATTTCAAAACCCAAAGAAAGTTAGCCCTGCTCATGTACACATCTGTTTATACACATATGTCCAAAACTCAGAATATTTATGGAGCCACAGGTAAAATACACTTGTTTATTATCTAGACACCTCAATTATGTGCCACGTGACTTAAAATTAGGAAGTAAATAATGCTTAAATGAAGAGTTTTAAATTCTTACCCTAGAGGTGAAGAACTAAAGGGTAGCAATATTAACTTATATTTTTTAAAGCAGACTTTTTTTGGGGGGTGCTATTTAATTTTTAGAAAGTGGAAGGGAGGGAGAAAGAGAGGGACAGAAACATCAATGTGTGCTTGCCTCTCACATGGCCCCCACTGGGGACCTGGCCTGCAACCCAGGCATGTGCCCTGACTGGGAATAGAACTAGCAACCCTTTGGTTCACAGCCTGTGTTCAATCCACTGAACTACACCAGCCAGGGTTTAAATTCATATTTTAAAATGTATAACTGATGCAAAAAAAATACTGAAGAAGTGTTGCGTAATACATTATAAGATCAGTAATGACACCACTTTTGTTTAACTCCATGATGTGACAGTTTCTCAACATTGGCACTATGGACATTTTAGCCAAGAAAAATCAGTGTTGTGGGGAACTGGCCTGTGCATTGCAGGATGCATAGCAGCATCCCTGACCTCTACCTGCCAGAGCCAGTAGCAACCCATCCTTACTCCGCTGCTCCCATTGTGACAACCAAGAATATCACCAGACATTGCCAAACATCCCTGACAGGCAAGATCACCTCCAGATGAGAGCCACTGGAATAGGACAACCTTGCACAGTCCTTTCTAGGATAACATGGAAAGTTGGTTTTAGTTTTGGTTTTTAACCATCATCTAATTTGTTCAGATATACTTGGCATTATGTTAGTTTCCAGTATATAACAGGATTCAATATTTATATATATTGTGAAATGGTTACCACAATAAGTCTTGCTAACATCCATCACCACACATAGGTATAATATTTTTTCTTGGGATGAAGACTTTACAGATTTACTCTCTTAGCAACTTTTAAATATACAACACAGTAGTATTAACTATAGAGTCAACATTTTGTATGTTACATCCCCAGGATTTATCTATTTTATATTTGGAACCATGTACCTTTTAATCACCTTCACCCATTTCTCCCATGACCTCCACTCTCCCACCTCTGCCAACTACTAATCTGTTCTGTATATCTAAGTTTTGTTTTTCATTTCTTTGTTTTTGATTTTTAGATTCTACATATATAAATGAGATTATACAGTACCTGTGTTTTTCAGTCTGACTTATTTCTCTTTGTATAATGTACTCAAGTTCCACCCATATTGTCACAAATGGCAAGATTCCTTTCTTTTTATGGCTGAGTAATATTCTAGTGTGTGTGTGTGCGTGTGTGCACGTGTGTGTGTATCACATTTTCTTTATCCATTTATCCATCAGTGGACACTTAGGTTACTTTCAAGCCTTGGCTATTGTAAATGATGCTACAATAACATGGGGGTAAACATATTTTCAAGTTAATATTTTGATTTCTTTCCTATTTCGTAATAAGCTCCTTCAAATTAAAAGAAAACAGCAAGTAGATCATTTGATCAAAATTGTCTTGTTTGGAACAATATTCATAGGAATTTCTAACTAGGAGAAGAAAGAAAATTATTCTGAGTTTATTTCTTTATAAAAATTATGTTACTATAATCATATAGTAGCTCTATGTAGTGTGTGTGTGTGTGTATATATATATATATATTCCATTATAATGGTTTATTCTTTTCCTTCATTGAATAACGGACACACTTGCTCTTCTGTTCTCTTTACCTTTCAATGAAAAAAGTAAACTTATTGAAGACAAGAAAGCAACAAAGTCTCCAACACCTGCTGTTTGTTCCAAGAAGAAGTCTACTCTGGTCCATCAAATTCTATTCTCATAAGCCATGTAAAAACACAGAAGTGTCGATATGTATACCCTTCTTATTAAGTTAATCATTTTGTAATTGTAAAAATGGATACCTTAACTGTCCACTTATATAATGAAAGTCACCTCAAGTAAGTACACTTTTTTTTAAATCTACACCTTGTCCTATTTACATGCAATTTTTGAACATGAATATTTTATCTGACATTTGAGGAAGGAAAAAAGCTTTATATACATACACATGTAATATTTTCATATCAAAATTAAGGAAAAATCTCCTATTATAATCCTTGTTTCTGAAACTACTCACATGGTCAAAGCCATACTTTCAACTGCCTTCTTCTAGCCATTCCATAGCCCTTTTTCCTTCAGCAGGCCCCTCAGTTGATCATGACTTTGTCTCAAACCTTCACTCCTGAGGGATCTAAATCTTTGGCATCCTGTTTGTTTTAGGTTGTAGTTTCCCACGGACTTACTCAGAGGATATGGGTGTAATAAGTGGCACCTCTGAAGATCTCCTGTATTCCAGAAATATTTCTCTTTATCCCCATTATTGATTTACTGGCCTGAAGAGTCAGTCCCAAAGTGGTTAAGGGGCAGATCACTTCGAATTCAGTTGAACCATTGCTGGGTTCTCTGATGAAGGCATTCCTCCCTTGGCAGCAAAGACTTCTGACCAGTTCAGTTAACACAAGTCAAACTTCACTGATCACTTGATTTTATTAAGCCCCAACTCTGACTGGTGATGCCTAACGATATGGAGCAGCTCCACAAATTAGCATCAATGTCAATGTCCAGGAATCCCTAAAAAATCAACTATTTACTCTTCCCCAATGCACAGTCATCCTGGAAAGGGGTCATAGGACTCTCTCAGGAAGACTCAGAGAAATATTTATGCTATACAACTTTTTGTTGTATAGCAAAGTTTTTTCCCAATGGGGCCCAGCCTCCTCCCGCTTATGCAAGGGGCCTGTGTCTATGGAGCTGTTCAAATCTGGGAACTGATTGCAGGATTATTCTTTCTTTCTCAACCATTAAGTTCTGTGAACTCCTCAATATCATCCCTAAGGTGCCTTGTCTTTTCACTCTACACTTACCATTATGAAATTCATCCACATATAATCAAATGCCCTACATTTCCATTTCCACTTCAGAGCACTCCAATGAGTTGCAGCCTTCCCATATGAATGCCTACCAATACATACCTCAGATTCAACAAGTCTGGAACCACATGCAACCCCATTCTAGTGCTCCACATCACAGCAGAAGGCACCATCATCTGTCCTTCAGACAGAATCTCAATCCTAACAGTCACCTTCAATACCAACCTTAAACTCACTCAATTTATCATTGACTCTCATGGATTTGGTATCCTAAATATTTCTCAAACCCACTAATTCTCTCCATTTCCAACACCACTATCCTAGTCAAACTTTCTCTTTTGCTATGGTAAATAAATTCTTTTGTTCTACTCACATTAATTGTTGGTTTTCTCTAATTTTTTTTCCATGCTGCAGAGTTTATGAGATGATAAACTTCTCAAAGGCAATGTGTTTCTATATCATTTATGTACTCAGCAGAGTAACCTACCCAGTTATTAAGCAGGTAATTGCTGCTCCTGCTGCTCTATCCAAAGCTGGTGATTCTTGTGGCAAAGGAATGGTAAATGGACACAACAGTACCTCATCCAAAGAATCTTGGAGAAACAATTACAATAGTGTGATTCTAGGCAGGTACAAACATCCAGTTTAAGTTTCTTCCTGCATATGAAAGTCCTCATCCCCAGACCTTGTCATATCAATGAGCCCCTGCAGACATGCCTTTGTCTGTGACCCTTTGACAGATCTTACAGCTCATAGAGGATGTGTCAGTTCAGATATCAAAAGAGAGTTAAATGCCTTTAGGTGAGCTAAGATATTGTACTGATTGAGAAACCTCTATATTAATTTACAGATTGCTTTTTTGTATCACATTTCTTCTTACCAATCAATATGGGCCTATATCTCTTACATCAGAAATATGTTTATTGACTTATTAAGTTAAATTGATTTATGGCCAGAATTTTGTCATATGACTTGACCAACTAGACTGAGAAACATGCACTAGTTGTATATCCAAGAGAGGGGTATAAGGAAGATAAATGGTAATGGAAAAAAATGCAATAAAAAATAAATTTTGAGATAAAAAGTATGCTTATCAGCTTGAGTTAAATTTATTTACGGCCAGAATTTTGTCATGTTACTTGACTAACTAGACCTAAAAACATGGTCTAGCTTTATATCCAGGAGGAGAGCCAAAGTCAGGAAAACATATCATTATTGCCAGCACAGTGTTAAGAGAAAAGTAGCTCCACTTGTTAAATAGACTTTAAATCCATTCTCCACATTATTTTTTCAGTTATCAACATTTTATCTTTTTACAAACATTTCCACGTATGTTATAGATTACCATGGTTTCCACTTACCCCTTATAGGGGTATGTAGCCATACCCCTTATAAAAGAATCCGCCCTTATCCACTTCCCTATTAGCCTGCTTCCTGATGAGTAGACAGTAGGCCACACATATGTTCTCAATATCTGGCAACAGAAGTTACAACAACTGTGAATTAGTCTCTTAGAACTGCTATAACAAAAAAACACAAACTAGGTGGCTTAAGAAATGTATTATCTCACAGTTCTAGGGGCTTAAAGTCTGAAATCAAAATATCAGATGGCCATGTTTCCTCTGAAACCTGCAAAGGACAAGCATTCCTTGACTCTTCCTAGCTTCTGCTTGTTGCTGGAGATTTCTTGATGTTCCTTGCCTTGTAAACTATAGCACTGCAACCTTTGCCTCCATCATCACATGGTGTTCTCTCTCTTTGTGTTGATGTCCTTTCTCTTCTGAATAGAATACCAGCTATATTGGATTAAAGACTAATTACATCTGCAACAGCCCTAATTTGAAATTAGGTCATGGTATGAGCTAATGGGGGTTAGAACTTCAACACATCTTTTGGGGGACACAATTCAACCTATAACAAATGGATAACCAGACACAACCCAACCTATCTCAGCATGACCTCCCAAAAAGCAGAGCCTGTGACAAGGCTTGTGAGCTGATTGGCTTAGGTATCAGAAGGAATTAAATGCATTCTCCAGGAAGTGATCTCAGTGAGCAGACCGAGAGGATGAAAAGAGTTAGGATAGAAAAGGAGGAAGAGCCAATATAAGAGTGTGTTATTGACAATACCCCTGTGGACACAAGGGGCCTGACTCCACTTGAACTTCCAGAAAAGTATACAGAACACCTCCCAGAATCATATGCTACAAGGCTGAAGGGCAGGAGCATTTATGAGCAGCTCTTCACTCCTCATTGTTTGAATGGATGTCAACACCCAAGGATGTTGACCCCCTCACACTTACAAGCCAGGGGACAGGAACAAAGTGAGCTCCCAAGGCATCACTAGCATCAAAGGAGCTCTGGGACAGAAAGCAAAGAGCCATGCCTGAGCCTGTCCAGGGTTCTCCACCCCAGCCACAGCTAAATCAGAGGTGAGGCTGAGTAGACATGAACCAGGCCATCAGATTCACTCCTAGGACATGGAACTGGGATTCAGAATCTATAATTAGTTGGTTGGTGGCACTTGAACAGGCAGGGAGTGCAGTCACCTACAAGAGCCATAATAGAAACGTGATTTTGTCCTGAAGAAACAGCAGACACCCAGCATGATGCATATTCATAAACCAGAACATGTACACACACAGATGCAAAAAGTAGAAAGCATGCTTTCTCTTGTAGATCTAGTCTGCTGCCTGACTTCTCTCCTGTCTCTGGGTTCCCACAAAACCCACGGGTCTGCCTCCATTGGTGGCCACAACACAACTCTATATCCTTCCAAGAAATGCTTCTTTTTGATTTATAGCCCTGATGTCATATGAAGCCATCCCATCCACCACTCAAGATTTGGGTAAACTTGGATCCTTCTCTATACATGTGGAAATCTAAACATCTATTCTAAATTTACTATGAGTATTAGGATTGCTATGACTACTATTCATCCTGTGAATAAATTAATAATGCATAAATAAAGCATTATGAGAAGATGAAAATATTCTGGAGATAAATGATGGTGATAGTTGCACAATAATGTAAATGTGTTTAATGCCACTGAACTCAACACTCACAAATAAATGGTAAAGATGGCAAATTTTGTGTTATATGTATTTTACCATAATTTTTAAAATTAAAAAAAATTTAAATGTGAATTTAGTCAACTTTATTGAAGATTTGCAGAGGTTCCAAGGAGGATTCACATTGTGTAAATGTAGTTTTCTAACCTTCTAACCACCCCTCTTCCCGCTTCTGCTCCTCTCACCCACCTTTCCCATTGCCCAGGGCATACCAAGTTTCACCTTCTCTGTTACAAAGATCATTTTTATTCTAACTAAAGACACTTCTGTGCAAAAGAAATTATGGTGCTTGCTATTTGAAAAATAAAATTAAAATAAAGTAAAATAAAATAAAAATTAAATTAAATGTAAGTTTGACTGACTTCTAATTTTTCAGGACAAAAATTGTCTCTGGCTAAAGCAAAAGTACTTGCACACATATTCTGTAAAACAGGGTAAGAGGCTCTTTGCATGTGTGATATTATTTTAAGAAAGTTGTAGCATAGAGAATGGGGCATATCACACACTAATATTTCCATGCCTCTGAACTGTTTCAGCAGAGATAGAAAAGATAAGGCGTGGGAGAGATATTAAAATAGAACTTTCATCTTTTGGCTTCTACATTACCAGCATAGTAGAAAGCCATTCCTAGATATCTGAAAACAGCAGAAAGGAGAGCTAATTTAATACCAAACTCCCAAGAGTAGTTTCCTGTCAGAGTTTTATCATGTATTATGGAGACAAGTATTGGCAGGCTTCCACAAGATCCATATAAGCTTTTATCTCTTCCCTGGATTGGGTCACGTGACCTATAGCTAGATCCTTACGTAGGCTTTTACCATCCTTTTAGTAATACACTTGGTGATTGAGCTGAGTCCCATAAATCTAGTCCAGAGTTACGACCCCACTGGAATTTTATCCTGTTGATCCCCAACCACCTACCACGTGTGTGCATTAACATTGGATAAAAGCTCTACTAGCAGGTCTCCTAAAAGCTTTCTCTAATGTAGACTAGAGCCCTCAAAGACCTTTTTCTTTTCTCCATAACCGAACATAGTTGTTATACCTTAATAATTATTCAAAAACAAAACATGACTAACTTCTATTTTCTGCATTAAAATCCACAGTATGTTATTTGGGCAGCAAACATATACCAAAGTTATTAATAGATGACCCTGACTTCATATTCTTCATTCTTACCTAGTTCTATAGAATTACAAAATATCAGTATCTGAAGACTGGTTAAAAAGTAGCTAATCCAAGCATTACAGATTGCTCATCCATAAGGACAACTCTGATTTACAGAGATGTGGTGTTTAGCACACACACAATCTTTCTAAACCTTTTGAATTATTTATTGCATTTTAATATGTGGAGATTATACATCAATATTGAAACATCTGGCAATACTAGGTTGGTGTTCTCATGTAGTGATGATGGGCTAGAGCCTGGTAGCCGCCGATGCCAGTAGGCAGGACATGTATTCTCTCCTTGACCACAGTCCTCACCAAGCCTTGCTGGCTGTCCTCACACACCTATCTGAATAACCTGTCTAAATCGTGTAGGTATTTGAAAAGTTGACTTTCATCATTTTAGAAGTTAGAAAATATGTGATTAAGAGTGCTGAAGTGATTCTCTGAAGAGTGACTAGTCATAAAGTAACAAAAACACCTGAACCCAAATCTTGTTGTCTACACAAATGTCTACATTTCTCGTGGGCTATGGTAGTTACACTCATGAAACCGTACAGTGTTCTAAGTAAGGGGTGCAGTTTGAGGACATCTGTACTACACTATGCTATTTCTTCCTTTAAAGTTTTTAAAGTTTTTAAATACTTTGTTACCTCTATTTTTTAAAGCTTTAATTTAAGCAATGAATGATCAAAAAATAATTAATTCTGAATATCTAAAATAAAGATTGCCTAATTCTTGTTTAATATTATGGTCCAACAGTCTTATAGCCTGTAAAGGTTAAAGAAAGTTTTTCAAACTGAAGGGAAAATATACTAGAGGTCAACTCAAATCTTCAGAAAAAAAATAAAAGCACCAGAAATAGTAAATATTTAGGTAAATATGAAGGGTTTTTCATATCGTGAGTATTTTAAAATATGTATGACTATTTACAGCAAAACTATGACATTGAGTTGTGGCTTTTATAATGTGTATAGATGTAACATACACAATACATATGGCATAAAGTACAGTGGAAGAAGTGAACGTATTTATACAATTGTAAATATTTTCATATGTTATGTGAAGTAGTGTCAAATTACATCTAAGTAGACTGTGAAGTTAAGGATATTTATTCTAATACCTATAGCAACCAGTAAAAATGAAGCATTATTTTATATATTATATATATGTATATATGTAATATGTATGTATATAATATATTATGTATATTCTATAGAACATTCAGATACACTGTTGGAAGTATTTTTGTTTCCCATCTTGTGATATTGAGCTTGGCATGTTTGTTAAGTCTTATAGTCCAATATGTTTTCATCAGAGAATATGGAATGGCTCTGGGAGAGTTGGAAGCAGAAACTGCCCCTTGAATATTTTGAATTACTCCTACCTCTAAACCACAAAGCAGAAAAAGAAGATTAATTTTCTGGGAAGAGACATTTATAGCAACTACCTGGGGAAAATGGAATCACTGGCACATATAAGAAAGTTTTTCTGGAACCCAAGGAATTTACTGGGGCATCTCTTAATGTTTTCATGTGACTTAGGCTTAATATCTACCTCTAAAGGCAGGAAAATGCAATGATGTCTTACATTGCTATTTTTTTCTTCTCCTCCCCCTATTACATTATATGGAGAAATCAATGGTGGATAATCTAAGTTTCAATAGGAGTGTGACTGGGTTGATATATTCCCACCATGACAAAAAAGCTGTTAAAAATTTGCCCCCTGTGTTGGAAATTCTAGCTTCCCACCTACACAAAAAGAAAAAAAAGCGAATGCCTAGCAGTTGAACTATACCAAAATCCTCCATTTTTCCCCTCCACCCATCTCTTGGCCCCAAGGAGATGACCTATATCAAGATCCCCAAGCTTCTGCCTTCTAGTTGGCTTCTGCCCATGGAAATCCCTGGTAGGACAGTTCATGGAGGCAAAAGAGTGAATCCAGTGTATTTATTCCTCTAAATCTGTCTTTGCAAGGTCACCTCAAGCTGGCTATATTCTCCACCAAAAGTCAATACTTTATTCATAGTGACACTATATACAACATTTTCCTTCCGAGTTCTAGAAGTTATTCACTCTCCTTGTTGCTTTAAACCTAGTGGTTGGTGACATCTTGGTTGTTACTGAGCTCCAAACCAATGCACCATCCCCTCTCTGCATCTTCATAAATAGTCCCTTTAAAATCAAACTCTCCTTGAATTTCTTATTTTGAGTGGACTGTTCTTGTTGAGACCAGGCTGATAACAAGAATCATATTTTATTTATATAATAGTTTTTAAATTAAAATAATGAAATGAAATACTCGATATATGTAAATATTATGCACAATTACTAGGAGAAGCTAAAAAGAATTTCAGCTCTAAGCAATTTATCAAAAGAGCATTCTAAATAAACATAGCTTCCTCACTGAGATGAATTATAGTAAGATCTATTAATATAATTCTTTCACCTTCACTAAACATCTTTTTGCTACTTCCTGATCACTTTTAAAGATTTTTCCACTTTATTAAATTAATGTATATACTGTTTATTCCTTTTACCACCTATAAGCTTATTTTCTAGATATAACCATTCTAACCCTGTATCATTTTTGCTTGATTTTTCCTTCTACATCTTTTAATGGTATGCTTTTCATCCTGTTCCCTCATTTGTAAATTTTAGATATAATCTAATTTATTACATTAAATAATGAGCTGGCTTACAACCAGTTGTTATACATCTACTTTGAGTACTTAGTTATTTTGTATATTTAGGGAAATACTAACATGTCTTTTCCTTATTTCAACAGCTGTGGACAGTATATTTTATAGCAGTAAACCAAATGCATACTTTGGCCAAATACCAAGGCAAACCCAAACAGGCTGCATCCATAATTTTTCTTCCCACTTTTTAACGTGATATTAATGACCACAGTGTGCATTTCAGCATAACGCTGTTCTTTTCTCCTGCAACTTCTACCATCTGCATAATGGCTTTGGCAAGGTTAAAGTTAATAGTCTTTTGTGCATGATTAATTCTTCTCTGCTTTATCTGTAGCTTAATGGGAAAGATGAAAGTCAATAAGAATGTAAATATGGTTTCTCGCAGATCCAAGCAGTGTAGATTGATTATTGTGATATGTTCTTAACAGCCTTTGTCTTCAGTTTTTCTAATTGTAGTGATTTTTGGCCTTCATCTCAGTACCAACAGACACAAAATAATGATAAGTATTCCACTGAAGCACCATTTCTCCTGCTGCCTCAGTTTATACTGGCCGAACTCCAGGCCTGCGGCATAGCTGTGATTCTGGAGTTTCCCTTTGCTGTTCTCCTAGAGACAAATTGGCTCCACTACCTCAAGGATGCCAAGATATTTTTTGTCTTAATTTTGTTCCTCATTTGGAGATAGTCCAACCTCAAATAACCTCCTTTTCAAAGGTGCAGGAAATGTTGTATGAGTCTTGTGACATTATTCATTAGAATTTGGAAGCTATTTCTTCACTGTCTTCTAACATTCAGCGTTGTTGATGGAACATGTGATACCAGACTTGTCATTCTTCTGTAGGTTACATTTTTATTTCTCAAGAAAATTTTAGAATCTTCTCTTTATCCTTAGTAATTTGAATTTTCACAATGATGTGTCTTGGGATGTGTCTTCATTCATTGTGCCAGGAACTCAATGCTGTCTTTAATTGCAAGTTTCAGTACTGGGAAATCACTTCATATTTTTTCTTTGACAGTATTCTCCATTTCATTTTCTTTATTCTTTCTTTCTGGGATTCTGGGTTTCTTTTATCTCTAGATTATGTATCTCTTTTAGCTTTGTCCTGCTTTCTGGCCAATTTCTCATCTTTATCTTCCAAAGTTTCTGTAAAATTTTTTCCTAGCAATATGTTGGTACCCCTCAGGGTCGGGGCCTTGTACTGTTTCCTTGACAGTGATGTTTTGGAGGCCACCAGGAACATGGGTGGGGAGGGCCACAGACATCAGTCTAGTGTGAGCAAGAAGGGGGAGCTGGATTGGAAAAATGGAAAAACTGTGATATCAACAGAGAATCCCGCAGACTTCCAGCATAACCATACAAGGTATGTGGGTGAGGAAGAAAATCAAATTAAATGGGCATCCATTAAATTATCTGCCCAGCACTGTTATCTTGGACTTCATCACTGACATTTCTGCTCCCTTATAACACACTCACACATGAACACACATACCCAACACAATGATGGTATAGTAAGTTACTACGTCTGGAACTTGGCCTCGCCACCATTGACCTCAGATGATTGGCTCACGCCGGATATTGGAGCCAAGAGTTCATCAGTCCCTTCCCCGAGGATTTTTTAAACAAACTTTTTATTTTAGAACAGATTGAGATTTACAGAAATGTTGTGAAGATTGGTTACCCCAAATAGACTGTTCCCCCTATTATTAACGTCTTCCATCAGTGTGACATATTCGTTGCAGTTAATGAACCAAAACTGATACATTATATTAAGGCTTTCTTTGTTTTTTTTTCTATCTTGACAGTTTTGAGAAGTACTGATCATGTATTTTGTAAAATGTTCTTCAATTAAAATTCATCTTATGTTTTTCTTTTGATTACACTGGCATTATGGGGTTTGATGAGAAAGAACACAGAGATAAATTGTCATTCTCATCACATCATATCAAGGGTGCTTGCTATCCACATGACTTGCCACTGTGGGTATTAATCTTGATCACCCAGCGAAGCAGTGTTTGTCAGGCCTCTCCCCTGTAAAGTCGCTCTTTCCCCCCCATCCCATACTGGTAATTGGAAGAAACTCACTATGTAAAACTGATACATAAGGACTGGTAAATTACATTCCACCTCCTTCAAAACATAGTATCTATGGAAATTATTTGGAATTTTTCTGCATGGTAGATTTGTCTCTTCTTTCTTATGTATTCATTTATTCAATCATGTATTTATATTAGCATAAATCATGAATATTTATTTTAGACTTCGAGTTGTATTTCAATACTATGGGGGGTTTTTTTGGTCACTAATATTGTTCCAGCTTTGGTTATTGGCATCCCTTGCTCCAGAGACTTCTGACCTGGAGAGACTGAGCAGCCTCTCTCTGGGTGGCTGAGCCTATTTCAGATAAAACCCAAAAGCTGTTGGAAGCCAAATTCTTCTGTCAGAGGAGACGTGATAGAATCACATTTGCAGAAAAGAGGGGGAAAATTTAAGCAAATATAGAATAAAAAACTATAAAAGAGCCAGAAGCAGATACCTACATGCCTTCACTTCTTTGTTAAACCTACATTCTAAGACCCCATTGTCCCAGCCTGTGGTTTTGTGTACCATTCTAGTTTCTGCAAACAAACTTTCTCTTTTTGTTTAAATGAGACCAATCTCTTCAACCCAAAGAGTTAAAACAGTGACAGGAAAGCACTGCATGATTCAGGTGAGGGCACAGGTGAAGAAAATTCACCTAATGTCTCTTAATATGACCCCATTGATTCCCAGAGGCCCAGGTTCCATCGTGTTTCCCGTGGCTCCCATCCCACTTTCCATCCTCAGCCCTGCCTGGGGACGAGACGATGGCTGCCACAAGCAGGCTTCGCTCTGCCCAGCCTCAGAATCAATCAGATCCATACCAGGTGGTACATCAGGAGTCTTTTGCCTTTAAACTGAATTTAGAATCCCTGGAGTTCACTGAAGCTTCCCAGACTAACGTGAAAACCAGCACTGCCCAAAACCAGCATTGCCCAAAGGACTCAACCCCCTCTCTTCAGGACTGCTCAGGCATATTGATGCTAGTCTGATGGAGTTTGAGGATGGCTCTCTGTTTTGGTCTCCACCTCCTGGCCTGACAGCCCTTCTGCCGCTGCCCCAGTGAGTTTTACTGGAAATATTCCCACTACCTCCACCTTGCCTCCCCCACTCCACCCAATTTTTTAATTTTCTATAATATATTTGTCCCACTCGCTTCAATCTCTGGTGAAAAATCCCAAAATATTCATTAGTACTCAGTGTTATATTATACTAAATATTAGAATGGCAGTATAAGATTTGAAGAGAAATTTCATTCTATTGCAAGAACAAACTTTTAAGGTAAGTATTATTCCTATATCACTGATTAGGACACTGTCACTCAGAGAGGTTCATTTACTTGTCAGATAAAATATGTGGTGAAGCTGGCATTCAACTACGGTCTTCCGGTTTCAAGGACCATGCTCATTCTACAGTACTGCACTGCATGCATTGAAAGATTACTGTGCTAAGCTGAATTCTTAGTCTGGGGGGAAGGGAATATGTAACAACATTATGTGTCAGCCTTCTTAGCATAACCAAGAAAGCCACCACATCTGTATATGTAACCAGCTAGTATCCATCTAGATTATCATTTTACAGGAATTGTGAGAGCAAATTCCCTCTTTCACAAATAAATACACTGTGGTAGGTATGAAGAAGTTAAAGAAATCTGTTATTGTTAACGATTTCTAATTACAACTGAAGACGTGATTCCAACTTTGTCTTCTTTAGTAGACTGTAATTCAAAACAATGATAGGTATTATAGGAATTGGATTAGCTTTTGTTTTCAATTGGAAGCTAAAAGCCAGCTCCATCTAAAAAGTATAATAATGAGCTCTTCAGTACAAACTTGTCTAGACTGAGAGATTTACTGAAGGCCATTTATTTAACAGTTATGCATATTTTTAAATAAAGTTGCTGCACTAGCTTTCCATTGCTGCACTAACATATTATTATAAATTTAGTGGCTTAAACAACAAAAATGTGTTATCTTACAATTCTGGAGGCCATAATTCTGACATGGGCCCTAACAACTGTTCTAGCTGGAGTCTATAACAATCTGTTTCCTTGCTCACTCGGGTTATTAGCAAAATTCGGTTCCCTATAGCTGCAGTTCCCAGAAGTCCCCATTTTTCTTGCTGGATATTGTCTCTTAGCCCCCATCCTCCATCTTCAAAACCAGCCATGGTAGGTCTTTACCAAGTTTTAAATCTCTCTCCCTTCTTCCATCTCATCTTTGTGACCCAGCCCAGAGAGGCTCTTCACTTCCATGGACTCCTGTGGTTAGACTGAGTCCAAACAGGTGATCCAGGAGAATCTTCCCATTTCAAAGTCTGTTCTTTTAATCACATCTGCAATGTGACTTTTCCATGTAAGCTAACGTATTCACTGGTTCCATGCATTAGGGGATGGGCATATTTGAGGGGCCATTATTCCGCCTGCTTTGGCAGCCAGGTCACTGTAACTTTCAACCACATCAAATTTTACAGTAATTTAACTCCTTACATTCATTTGCTATAATAGCACAAAAATATTTCATGTGGAATCTAATGAACATAATAAACTGATGAACAAAATAGAAATAGAGGTATGGAAACATGGAACAGACTGACAGCTGTCAGGAGGGAGTGGGGAGGAAGGACTGGATGAAAGAAGGTGAAGGGAATAGCCAAAGAACATGCATGCATGACCCATGGACACAGGCAACAATGTGGTGATGGCCAGAAGGAAGGGGGGCAGGGGGTGGGTAGAGATGGACGGAGGGAGGGGGGTAGGGATATCTATAATAGTGTCAACAATAAACAGTAAAGTTGAAAACAGGTCAATATGAAAAATTAATATATTTTTAAATTTTTTTCCTCATTATGAAGGTTTTCTTAGTTTTTCTTTCAAAGAAAAATGTATGCTGTGTTAAAACCCATGAAAAACTTCCATAAAATTTAGCAAATGATTTTATACAAGAATTTCACTCATATTAAATTTTCCAGACCATTGCATAAACAACGTATCTAACAGGTCCTGCTTGCTTCCTTTTCATTTCCTCATAAACTATTCACCGACTTAATTTGATTTCAGAGGGATTTAGGGCTGCTTTCTCTTTTCTTGAATGTTGAAATTACACTTTCACAGCAGATAAATTTCCTAAGGAATAAAAATTACGTGTATTCTTTTCTACATGAGGAAATTAAGGTTTTCAATTGTATCAGTACCTACTTTATTTTTGAACAATGACTAGTTAGCTTTCAATAATGATTTCTGACTCCTACTTACCCTTAATAAAACATTTAAAATACTGGTTAATTAACAATAAACTGATTTTTTCCAGTGACCAATTACCAAGCAGATGCATTGTACAAATCTCTAGTCCTCTTTTTCTCCATCAATATTTAGAAATTTAGCTCCTATACTTAAAAATATCAGGAGAAATAAGAGGTACAATTGAAAAGCAGTTGATATTTTTGTAATTCTTTTTTAGTAGCCCTGGTGAAGGATGGACATTTCATTATAATTATAATTATAATTATAATACATGATTTAAATAAAACTTATCTATTTTTCAGCTTTTTTTTTTCAACTCTTTGGAAAGATCTACTAGGTCTAATTCTCTGTGCCTCTTTTCTTATCCTTCATCCCCATGATCTTATGCACAACTTGCTTCCAAGATCATGTCTATGCGGGTGACTTTCAAGTCTGTATTGCAGGACTGTCCAATAGCCTGTTTTCCCATTCCTAAGGAGACTGTTTTTGAACAGTCCTTGTTAACTCAAACTCAAAATATCAAAAAATTTAGTCTTTTATTTCACTATTATTATTGTTATTGTGCCTCGAGTTGAAGAAGGAAAACACAGGAAGGCAAGACAAGAACTTGGTGGTGGAATGTCTCAGAAATGAACAGAGGAGGAATTTGAACATGTCGGATGAGAAAGAGAACCAGTTTGCTTCAGCAGTGCTAAATTCCGCACACATCTCAAGGTGAAAGGGAACTGAGATGAGATCATCAGTGAATTGGCAAATGGCTCTTTTAAGAGATGACCATTTAACCTCCTACAACAACATATAAGGAAGTCTCTTTCCTGCATTTGGGAGGTGGGGGGATGGGAGAAATAGTGTATAAAGAACAGAAAATTCAGTGTGATTAATTGATGTTTTCAAGGCAAAAATCTGACCATATCTCCACTCTACATCTCTTGAGATAGGGCTTAGTTCACAAAAAAAAATCTATTGCTCTTTACTTTCATATCCTAGACAAATGCTCAATGCCCTTAGCTCTACATAAACATGGAATAACACCTTTGTTATTGACAATGTTTGAATTAGTCCTTGTATACCACTAGCTCTCTAGGCCTCCTATCCATTGTCAGAGCAGACTGCCTCACTGGAGTGCAGCACGCATAGCTGGTCTGCCTGTGAGTTGCCTAGAGAAACAGACACATATAGACAACTTCAGGGATTCTGCTCCCCTGGTGCATCACATTCAGGCAGCAGAAAGTAGACACCAGTCAAGTAGTAAATCAGGTATGACATGTAGAGATCTTGAAGTTCAGAAAACCTGGAAGCTCAGCTATGCTAACATTTATTGCATGGTGCCTTTTTAATCATCCTGAAATCTCTCATTTCATTAAATCTGCCAGTATTTGTTATTTATTGCTGTGTAAAATATTACCTAAAAGTGTAATGTCTTAGCCCTGGCTGGCGTAGCTCAGTGGATTGAGCACGGGCTGCGAACCAAAGTGTCGCAGGTTCAATTCCCAGTCAGGGTACATGCCTGGGTTGCAAGCCATGACCCCCAGCAACCACACATTGATGTTTCTCTCTCTCTCTTTCTCCCTCCCTTCCCTCTCTAAAAATAAATAAATAAAATCTTTTTAAAAATGTAATGTCTTAAAACAGCAAGCATTTATTATTTTAGTGCCTTTGGGCCAGATGATTCTGGTACAAGGTTTCTCACAAAGTTACAGACAAGATGACAGCCAGAACTGCAGTCATCTGATGGTTTGACTGGGGCTGGTAGATTCGCTTTCAAGCTCACTCATCACTCCCATAGCTATTGGCCAGAAGTCTCAATTCCTTGGCATATGATCCTCTCCATGGGGCAGTGTGGTAGCTAGTGCAGAGTAAGTGATCTGAGAGGGAAAGAGAGAGGGAGACAGTGACTACCAAAAGAAAAGTGTAAAAATGCGTTATGCGGCTTTCTCGGTCTCTGGGAGGGCTAGAGGATCATCCTGAGGATTCCGCAGGCAGACCCAGCACTAAATCAGTTGGACTTTCCCCAATGGAGAAATCTCAGGTGCCATCATTGTATACAGACACTGAAGTTCAAACCACTGATACTAAATATTAAAAAACAGGCTATGATGTCAGAAGTAGAAATTAGGAAAAAAAAATCCCATTTGCTATAGCAATAAGAAAAATAAAGTACCTAGGAATAAACCTAACCAAGAAGGCAAAGGACCTGTACTCAGAAAACTACAAAACAGTGAATAAAGAAATTAAGGAAAACACAAATAAATGGAAGCATATACAACGTTCATGGATTAGAAGAATTAACATCATCAAAATGTCCATACTACCCAAAGCAATTTATAGAGTCAATGCAATCCCTATCAAAATACCAATGATATATTTCACAGATACAGAGAAAACATTTCAAAAATTTATATGGAACCACAAATGACCCCGAATAGCCACAGCAATGTTGAAAAAGAAGAACAAAGTAGGAGGGATCACAATACCTGATATCAAACAATATTTCAAGGCCACAGTAATCAAAACAGTCTGGTACTGGCATAAGAACAGACACACAGACCAATGGAACAGAATAGAGAGCCCAGAAATAAACCCATGTCTCTATTGTCAATTAATATTGGACAAAGGGAGCAGAAGCATATAATGGAATAAAAATAGCCTCTTCGACAAATGGTGCTGGGAGATCTGGACAGCTACATGCAAAAAAATGAAACTTGATCACCAACTTACACCATACACAAAAATAAACTCAAAATTGATAAAAGACTTAAATATGAGTCATGACACCATAAAAGTCCTAGAGGAAAACATTGGCAGGAAAATCTCAGATATTCCACACAGCAATATTTTCATTGATATGTCCCCTAGAGTAAAGGATATAAAGGAAAGAACAAACAAATGGAACTTCATCAAATTAAAAAGCTTCAGCAGAGCTAAAGAAAACATGAGCAAAATGAAAAGGGAACCAACTGTATGGGAAAATATGTTTGCCAATGATAACTCAGACAAGGGTTTGATCTCCAAAATATATGAGAACTCACATGACTCCACACCAGGAAGAATAACAATCCAATTTAAAAATAGGAAAAGGACCTGAACAGACACTTCTCCAAGGAGGACATACAGAGGGCCCAGGGACATATGAAAGGATGCTCAGCATCACTAGCCATCAAAGAGATTCAAATTAAAACCACAGTGAGATACCACTTCATACATGTCAGAATGGCCATCATAAGCAAATTAACAAACAAGTGCTAGCAAGGTTGTGGAGGAAAGGGAACCCTAATACACTGTTGGTGGGAACACAGACTGGTGCAGCCTGTGGAAAACATTATGGAATTTCCTCAGAAAACTAAAAATGGAACTGCCTTTTGACCAGGCAATTCCACTGCTGGAATTATACCCTAAGAATCTTGAAACACCAATTCAAAAGAATCTATGCACCCCAATGTTCATAGCAGTGCAATTTACAATAGCCAAGTTCTGGAAACAGCCTAAGTACCCATCAGTAAGTGAGTGGATAAAAAACTGTGGTACACTTACACAATGGAATACTATGCAGCAAAGAGAAAGAAGGAACTCCTACTCTTCATGACAGCCTGCACGGAACTGGAGAGCATTATTCTAAGTAAAACAAGACGGGCAGTGAAAGACAAATACCATATGATCTCACCTATAAGTGGAACCTAATCAACAAAAGAAACAAGCGAGCAAAATAGAACCAGAGACATTGAAATAAAGAACAAACTGACAGTGAGCCAAGGGGAGGAGAGAGGTGCATAACAGGGGAAAGAAGGAGAGGGGTTAAGACAAGGAACTTGTGTAAAGGACCCATGGACAAAGACAACGGGGGTGGGGGGAGGATTGAATGCGGGAGTTGGGGTAGGTAGAGCAGGGGAGATTAATGGGGGGAAATGGGAACAATTGTAATTGAGCGACAATAAAATAAAAAAAAAAACAGAATATGCATCACTGATTCCCCTAAAAACAAGATTTCCCTTACCAAAAAACAAAAAATGGGTTCTTTATGGCACACTATCCTCAGTTTCCACTCTTCTGTATCAAAATCTTAAACACTTCACTGGTAAATAGAGACAGTGCCTATTCCCTAAGTGCAAAAACGGCAACAACAACAACAACAACAACAAAGCCTGGAAAAATTAAGGTACCCAGAGGATCTGCTGTCCCAGCTAGAGAGTCCTCTCTGGCTCTGCAACCCGCTCTGAGCTGGCAGGCAGCCTTTCAGGCCACCGGTAAAGGTTTGAAGTAGATACGGGTGCCCCTTCAAAAATACAAAGAACACCACCAAGCTTTGTGCTGATTTTTTAATGGCAAAGGAAGTAAATCTTACAAGAATTGAAAAAAAAAAAACAAACCAAAACTAGATGTTTGGCTGTTATTTTTCATCTGTCCAGGAAAGATATCCATTTCACAGAACTGAGGGAAAAGATCAAATATTAAAAAGAGTGCATACACTCTGAAACTTTTGCCTGATGTTAAACTCTGGAAGTGAGAAATCAGTAAGGAAATATCTTAATGCAAAAAAGTTCAGCCTAATAATACCTACCCTGGGAGTTATTTTATCTTATTTATTAATTATTTAAGCTTATTAATCTTTAATCTCCTGCGCTTTTGAAAAACACAGAGATTAATAAGGCACCTGCACAAAGATGACTCAAACTCATTAAAGCGTGTCGTGTTTTTCCCGTACCTACCACAGTGTCTGGATCCTTTTATAACCTCAATAAATGTTTTTTGAATGGCTGATGGGATCCGCACCAGAAATAGTGTGAACTTCGGAAGCTAAAAACATCTAGATTCAGATCTTGTCTTTAATCCTCACCAGCTGTGTGACCTGAGAGAAATTAGACTGAATAAAGTCTGCAAAGGGACCTGTGACTATGTCAGTTTACGGAACTTTGTAGGGGTAATTAAATTAAGGATCTTGAGATGAATAGATTATCTTGGATTATACAGGTGGGCGCAATGTAATTAAAGGGTCCTTAGAAGAGGAAGGCAAGAAGCTCAGAGTCAGAAATGGAACTGTGATGATAAAGGCAGAAATCAAAGGAAGATAGCCCAGCTGTAACCTTGATTTTAGGACTTCTGACCTCCAGAACTGTAGGAGAATAGATTGATGTTGTTTTAAACCATTAATGTGGTAATTTGTAAACGGAAAACTAATCACACTCTGAGCCTTAATTTCCTTCTGGCAAACCCTGAAGTAATATATTAGTACTGTGAGGATTAAAAAGAATTTTAAAGTACTCAACATGTAGTAGTACTCAGTAAGTGGCAGCTATTATGACACTGAATTGTTAGAAGTGCAGTTTAGCACATTGATTTAAGGCCTGGACTCTGACGTCGGACTGAAGGCTCTTCCTTTCCAGGCTTTGCCATTGACCCGTTCTAGGTTTCTTCATTTGTAAAAATGGAGTTAAGGGTGGATCCTATCCTAAGACTGTTGTGGGGATTAATTAAGTTATTTCATATAAAACACTGAGCCCCATGCCGGGCACAAAGTTATCACATAATAAATGCCGGCTACAGCTGCTACTGCCACTCCCACTCCTGCTGTCTGTTTTGCAATTCCACCACAGAAGCACTCAAAATCTATCTCTGTAATTGAAAAAGATGTCCTGGAATTTTCTGGCACCAGACGACTATATCTCGCCAGGGTCACTCACTCTGAACTTCAAAGACTAAAGTTAGCCTGGGGCTGAAGTGGTAGCTCTATCCTGAGCTCACCCAGGTTTAATCTTAACCAATATGCCCCTATGACATTCCAGAGAGAGAAAAAAATCTCTTTATTAAAATAGCTAAACTGGGCTTCAGTCAACATTAACAAAGACTAAAACCAATCATTTTTAGCTTTAGTAAACCAAACCCTTAAGATACAATTACATTTCTTTTTCTTGTCCTAAGCATGTCATTACCAGCTTATTCTCAATTGGTCTTTATGCACAAGCATTTCGCCCTGACCTTTACATAATTTAGCATATATATCCTCTTGCTCACATTTTCATAAATTGTGAAGAGCATCTTAAACAGGCCCTGTTTCAGCCTCTCTTACACTGTGATAAATTAAAGATAAAATATATTGCATTTTGCCATGTATAATGCACACTTTTTTGCCCAGATATTTGAGGGGAAAATAAAGATGCACATAGTATAGTACTAATCCTGTACCTCTATAAATGTTTTTAACTCTTTTATTTATGCTTATGCATTAAAAGTATAACTCTAGAAAGTAATAACAATATCTGTATGCAAAATAATACTCTGGAATATGATAATCAGTTTTGTTTCTCAATATAAATAAATAAATAAATAACTGAAATTAAAAAATTGAAATGAAAGATTCTTTTCGCTGAGATTTTGGGCCCAAAATGTGGGTGTGCACTATATATGTGAACACATTATACAGAGCAAAATATGGCAGCAGGAAATATAAATCATAATATTCAATATAGACAAGGCTTATTATTAGTTTCAAAGCACTTAGAAAGTAAGAAACTGAACAAATAGGGGGAGCTAATTTCTGATTTCCATGAAATGTTCTTCCAATTACATGTTCATGAGCATGACCATCATGGTCACCATGAAAAACCGGAAAAAGGAGAAGAGCACTCAGCTTACATGGAAACAATTTATTTTCTATTTTAGCTGGAAGGCAAAGGTGTATGCATTCACAATATTGGTATAAATTGAGTTAGGAAACATAGGAAGGTATTTTCAATGAATGGAGCTTGAATTAGAGCTGATACATAATTTGTCAACCAAGCCAGGACACTTCTTAGAGTAAAAGGGGGCACTATTAGTACTTAAATCAGGAAAAGATGCAAATTAAGACTGTGATGGGTGACGTGGACATGTGGTCAGTATGGTCATTGTTACGTGACCGGACGTGGCACCACCCTGGGTGAGGGCAGTTGGAGGGGAGGGGCGAAGGTACAAGCACTGTATCATCTTAAAGCTGACTCCGTGTCCGTATTCACCATTCTCCTTAACGAGTGCCAAAGTGTCCTTTAAAAGGGTGTTGAGCTCTGCGTTTCAAGCTAATTTAGCACAGAAATCCAAAGAAGAAAGAACCCGAAGCTTTTGGATACTCATTGTCCTTCTTCCCACTCCTGTGATTATCTTTTTTCACACTCTGTTTCTGACCTAATTTCAAGCACATTTATTATTTAACAAATGTTACTTTATCATCTTTTATGTGCTAGGTGCATTTAGGGATGAATAAGAATTCTTAAAAAGAAGAAAATCACATAGAAGAGGCAGGCTGAAACAAGAGCATTCACAAGAATCTCAGGTCAGTGGTGGCCTTGTTATGTAAGGAGGGGGTGGGAAATGTATACGGGCGGGCAGAGTGACAGCATGTGGGAAGGAGTGCCTGAGCCGTCTGCTGGAAAAAGGAACGCATTTGTCAAGGGTGGAACCCTTAAAACAAGGAACAACCTCCTGGGTTTCCAGGTCGGGGAAACAAAGTAAAAAGAGCCAAAGACTTAAAAAGTTGGTGCTGAGGAAAACTATGAACGTTTCGATGTAAGAGTATACAGTGCAACTGATGGGATAGTGAGTGTGAAGATGGATTTAGTGGAACCATGAAGGATTTTGTTCACCGACCCAAGAAGTTTAGCTTTTGACCTATTGAAAGAAAGCCATGAAGGAATGTAAGCAGAGTAGGGCATAATTTTATTCTTGTGCCAGAGGATCACTCTCGTCGGTGCTGGAACCCATTAGAAGAGGAACAACACACCCAGTGAGAGCTGCCAGGCAGTCTCTGCGTTGCCTGGGAAGTCCTCAGCCATGGATGAGTGTCAGGACAACCTGGAAACCTCTTAAAAATAGTGATTGGGCCTCATCCCCAGAGGTTCTAGTTCCGTTGGGCTAGGGTGGGCCAGGAAAAAAAAATACATATGTTTAGAGTCAGAAAGATTCAAATGCACTACTGAGGTTGTGAGCCACTGAGATAGGAAAGTCTAAGCTAAAATTAGGAGAAGGGAGAGGGTATGAAAGATTGGGGATAAAAACCAGTGAAATGTGATGATAAAAGGCATGGTGAAGGAGTAAGGGACAGGGATGCTTGTAGAATATAGATACAGCCTAGTCTTCTCACTCGGGCTACTGGATTGATTGTGATAATATTTAACTGTATCAGACAATGTTTCTGAAGACTTCAGCCAAGGAACACAATATTTCTCAAAAAAAAAAAAAAGTTAAATAAGTACTACTTCAGCAAGAGACCCAATGAATCTGGATTTTATTTGGTGGTAGAACAGGAATTTGAAAAAAGTCGATATTTCAGTTTTTGATGCTAAGGATTCAGTACCTTTAGAGTCTTTGGGGGGAGTCCAGGGGGATGGACGATCAGAAGAATTTCCTTTAGGTGATACATACATAAAGCAATTCCCACGCATCCCGCTGAGGAATGCTAACTATGCTAAGCACTGATGGGGCAGTGCGTTCAACAGAAGGCTTTAGTGTTCATTTAGTGATGACTTGTAGGAGGAGGGTACAGGATACTGAATGGCATCTTTCCTATTTCCAAGATTTGACAGCAAAAAAACACAGCTGAACTCAAAAGGTCTGACACTGAAAGGACACGATGCCTGTTCTTTTCCACTTATTTCCAAACATCTAATACATTTTTTGACAAGCAGAGCAATAGTCTGCTTTTTCCGACATATCACTCTTGAATGTGAAGAGAGGGACAGGGGAGAGAGAGTGGAGCTGAAGAAAGGCAGAGTAATTATTAGAAGCGTTGAGATAGTACTTATTATGTGCCATGCACTGTTGTCAACACATTTAATTTTATTCTCCCAAAAACCTCTTGATGAAGGTATTGGTGTGATCCTCGTGTTTTGTACGTAAGCAGAGGCCTAGAGAGGGTGAGTAGCCTGCTCAAGGCCGCACAGCTAGTACATAGCAGAGCTGGAACAGAGGAATGCAGCTGGGTTCCAGGCACACCCTTAACCTAGGATGAGGGGAGCTCCACCCGCACCTTTTAGCCCAGCAAGAATGTGTTTACACCGGACTAGTGGACGCGGTAGGAGGGGCCTAGGAGTTAAACCAGTTTGCCCAGCAAGAGAGCTGCTCATAAAGCATGTGTTTGTACGTTGAGGAGAATGAAGCAATAACAAGAGAAAGGCTGAAGACCTAGGAGAGGAGGAAAATGGATGGAACAGGGTTTTGGAGAACATAAAACAAGATGAGGCTTCCATAGTCCAAATAAAAGGATTACCTTTTACCAGGAAAAAAAAAGACAAGAGGTCAGGATGTAAGTAATTTTAAGACACACTTTGGGAACTGATTAAAAAAAAAAGGAGCAAAACACGAGAGAGCAAAGTCAGGAGTGGTTTGGGTACTAGCTTGGAATTTCCACTAAGAAGCTGCTAAACATGTGTAGCAGCATCCAAGGCAGGAGCGGCCACATAGCTTATAGACAGGGTAGGGCCAAGTGCAAAATGAAAAGCAGGGTTCTTGTCTAAAAATTATTGAGGATATCCAGACAACAAAAGCACAACATGGAAACAAGCAGAAGCACAGGTCCTGCCAGTGTGGGGCCCCAGGAGACAGCACACACAGTTCACACTCGATGAGGCCGCCCTGGGCAGAGGTCCTTGGTGAAATGATTCTGTGCTGACACCAACTGGAACTTACCGCCCAGATTTCGGATCCACTCCATGACTTGTAACCAAAACTGTCTGTATGAGGAAGGAAAAGAAAGACAGGTGGTGATTCAGTTTCTTCTGACCATGGGCATTTTTCCATCCTTTGATTTTGTACTTGAGTGAAACAATTTCTCCCCTCTTTCCATAATGGAGGGTGTTGATTTTTATTCATGAGCAAGTCTTAATATCCCAAAGTCTTTTGCTAGATTTTTCTGTACTAAGTACATCACAAAAATGATCAGTTTAAAAAGTTACTGTTTCACTCCTCAAAAATGAGATCGATTTCTTAATATTATTAAATGTCTAATAAGTGTTCAAATTTCAAAAGGGTGTTTTTCTTCAGAGATCACATTTCTTAACAAAACAAAATTATTTCATTTCAAAAGATTAGAGAATATCATTACACGGCAACAGAATAAAAAATATTTTTATGAAGAAACTTTGAAACTAGCCAATTTTCTATGTCAATTTTCTATGTGGAGAATAAATGCATTATAGTCCTATTGTATAAACATTACATGGCAGGTTTCAAATTATATTTAAAGTCAGAAAATTGATATTTCATCGGGGTATTTCCTTCCAACATAAATCTCACTTTCTTCCAAAAAAAAAGTAGTGTTTTTCCAAACAGAAATTTTTTTAATCATTAGTTGGTAATATTTGTTTTAGAGCTAATGAGATAATCAATATTTGTTTAAATACTTGAGCAACCTGACTTGTGTATGTAACTCTTATAATTATTTTTGTTGCCATGAACTCTCAAGATACTGAACATACCTGCTGGTTATGTTTCCAAAGACATTTGTGTTATCAGACTATGCCTGTAGAGATTTAGTGGCAGCCAGATTGCACATGAAGAAACATTTTCAAAATAAATAAAATTGTAGAGATAAAAAGAAGCAGGTGGTATCTTCTTGTCCTCCCTCCTGTCTTAAGAAAATTTGTTAATATAAACATACCATTTTCAAAAATCTTTAGGAATGTAAACTACCACATTTTGCTTGTGTTTGTACCTCAGTTTTCCTTTTTACCACCACTATAGAAAATTCCATGCAGCCTTGGATCAAACTTTGAGCCCACTAATTATTATGTCTGTATTTGGAGCAGCCTCTCAAAATCTCTGGAACATCTTCATCTATGCAATGGGAGTTCTCATTCCTAGGATGACTATAGAAACACCTTAGTAGTATGAAACACATAGAAGGAGGAGCTATTCACATCACCCTGCATTTTAAGTCTATCTTCATTATAATGGAGTGGGCTTAGACATACGATCTCCCTGAGCAATAAGTGCATAATGACAATAATAGTAATAATAATAACAACACCTCCAGGGCTTAGATGAGGATCAAATGAGATTAAATAATTAAAAACAAGTCTTTCAACTACTCGCTCGTAGATGAACAGATGTTAGAAGGTGATATGATGCTATAGAAGCATGATTCATACTCTCAGAAATTCCCAATGTATTAGAACAAATACAATATGGATACACAAGTAACAGTAGCACATAGAAAGGTTATTATCTGCCCAAGAAAATAGTATATGGGAATACCTCTCTTTATTCCTGATTTCTTCTTAGCCAATCCAGGCACCCTGATCTGACTAACTTGTATTATAGAAAAAGATACATTATCAGTCATCATAGTTAGATACAGCAAGGCCAGATACACAATTTGTGTGGCCCAGCACAAAATAAAAATGCAGACCCCCTTTGTTAAAAACTCTTAGGAATTTCAAAACAGAGACAGCTGAGCATGCGGCCAAGTGCAGGGGCCATTCTAAGCACAGAGTCCGGTGTGGCTACACAGATCACAAGCGGTCCTGGGGACAAGCATGAACTGGCTCTGGCTAATTTCAGCAGCAGTTATTATTCTCTAAGAAGGTTGCACACAAGGCTCAGTGCTGTACAGAAATAGCCACGGTGCAAAATTAAAGCCCTGAATTAGCCTGTTGAAGATACTATTACCACTGCCAAGAGGTACTTCAGGCTATGGCTTATGTTGCTGCCACCATAGACCAGAAAATTTAATTTTATTGCTACCATTATCACTGTTAAAGAGCCATTCTGGTTTCTGGAGCTACTGATTCAGATTCTAGGGTAGAAACATCCAATGGACAGATTCTAAGCCATATGCCCACATTTCCAGCTGCAAGGAATCCTGGGAAAGCAAGTACCTGATATATTCTTCATACAGCAGAAGGTGGGCTATGCCTCCCAGCAGGTCACATAAAAAGGGGAATTCCCCAAACATAATAAATAGGAGCCATGTGTGAGGCAGCCAAAAAAAATGACAGAAATCTATTGGAGAAATAATATTCTCAGATGGATAAAGTTATGAAGTTGATATGCTTGTTTATTTTACTCTGAAACTCACATGTTTATCTTGTAAAGGAGACCTTGGTAATAACAGATGTGTATAATATATAAATATCTACACAGGTACTCTCTCCTTTCCAGCATCTTTCCCCTGGAAACAATCTTAGAAGTCCCCAATTTATTTTCAGTGTTTTCAGAGATGTAAGACTGATCCGAACGAAACATTCCCTTCTTCTGACCAAAATGATAACTTGTCAGTTGTGGTGATAATTTTCACTGTCTGTCCTTACTCTTCTTCTGGATTACATTCTCTTACCCAGTCATGTGATTCTCATGGGGCTGTCCATCTCCTTCCCATCTCCCTATATTCATTTTAATGCCAATGAGACGTGGGCCCAGTTAATTAGGAAAAGCCCTTTCCCTAGCCACAGTGGTTCCATGTGGATGCTCTCAAATTTTAATGTGCACACCAGTCAGCTACGGATCTTTTGATGTGCAGATTCTGACTCTGTAGGTGTGGGTATGCCTGAGCATCTACATTTTTAACAAGTTCACAGATGATGCCTCTGCTGTTGATCTGTGGAAAACACTGTGAGTAGCAAGAACCAAGCTATTTCCAGGGGGTGGGGGGCAGGTCTGGGGCTGTGCACCCTCACCAAACCAGGCCAATTAACCAACACAGAGAAAGCCAAGGGGTAGGTGAATAGAGGGGGACAGAAGAATAATTGTTTTGTTTCTACTTGGAGCTAGTTGTACCTGGTGCCAGTTCCTCACTCCAGTCACATGGGCCAATAAATCTGCTTTTTGTTTAAATAAGGCAGATTTAGATTTCTTCACTTGCAACCAAGAATGCATAGAATAGAAACCTTCTTTAGACCTAATCTAATACTACCCAAACTGCCCTGAACAAAACTCTTCCTCTCTTGCTACACTTGCAACCTAAAACAAATTATGAACTCTGAGTCATTATTATAAGAAATACGTGTAAACAAATATATAATTGCCAAATTATTTGTTCCATGTTTGAAATTCAAATTTTTTTATTTTATTAGTCATCATCCAAGTAAAGCTAATGTAAGTGTTTTAAGGCTTCTCTTTGATTAATTGAGTAAAAAAAATGTATCACAAGTGTTTATTTCTACTTTGCTCGCTTACTGTGTTTCTCCAGTTGCTGCTCCACAGGTGACTATACCTCTGGAAACAGGGAAAGGCGAACAGCACAGCCGCAGTCTGCTTGTTGTGAGGTACAGGTATTTGCAGAGCGAGACCAGTGTTCTAAGTGGCAAGCTGTTGGCTCCTGAAATTCCACCAAGTTCCTACGCATCTACCAGCCACACTTATCCATAAAAGGATAAACTAACCGCTTTCATTTACATTAAACATTAGTTGAGATCATTCTGCATTTTTAAAATGAAGCTCTCTGGCAACTGTCTTATGGACTAAATCAGGCCTTCTCTGTGCACATGGCATAAATTATTAATCACCCTTGGAGAATGAAAGGGTGGCAGTTCTGAACACAAGGTTAAGTAAACACTCGGAAAAGTCTTCTTAGTGAAAAATGACTCCTTGTTCTGAGAGGTGCTAACATCACAGTTCTCAAGAAAAAAAAAAAGTAGCATTGATATTGGCATTGTAAGTACAAATAGTAGAGTCATCAGCAAGTTCACAATGCAGAGTTGTTTTCCTTTCCTTAGAGGAATTTCTTTTTAATCCAAGCAACAATTTATTAACACCTTCCTTTTGTGAGGCTAAAATAAATCAAGATAGCAAAAAAATGCTGGCAGGTCAGCTCTGACTCCCGGCCTTTGCGTGTGTTTTCCTCCTGCCGGAACCTCCTCGCCCCCTGGACCTTGATGAGGTGCCTGGCGCGGCTTCCCACAGCCTCCCCTCGCTCCCCCATCCCGCCACACTTGTTCACTTTTCTGAGTCCCTCCCTGCCTTTCCCCACACCCCTCTCCACAGTTAAACGTTCAGCACAAAGTCAGTGTTTTAAATGTTTGGTTATTACATGGACAAGAAAGTTGGAAGATGCTAGATTACAACCAATGTAATTCATAATATGCAGGGCACCTTCATGCTTGTGAATTGCTTACATACTGCTGATAAGATCTGCTTTAGGAAAGTTTCATCCAGTTTGGGTTTTGTTATTTTTTTTAATATATTAACATGAAAAGGTTTGGTTTTCCTGTGTACAATAAAGCTACCCACTGCTGCTGGATTTGGCTCAAAAAGTCACAGCTGTTGTGCCTGCATTCAGAAACTGCAGATACAGCATCATAACCAAGGGTTTAATAGTATCAGTGAAATCAAAAATAGGGTTGAGTATCTTTTAAATACTGTCCCAAGGTATGGAAAGAACTTGGTTGTTTTTTTTTCCTGCCATTGAATTATATTAACGAAGACCACTAGGGGGTGCTTCATCTCTTCTTATTTCCAGTAAACAGAAGGCTGCATTGAAGGCACAAGCTGCTATATATCCATGAAGCAGCATCTGCATTCTTCATTGTATATGCAACGTATTTTATTGTCAAATTTCCTATTAGCCCTTGCATTGGCATCTATAAGCCAATAATTTCATTCACGTTTAGTGAATACTAGTCAATTTACTCTCAAATGATCACTTTCCTTAATGAAGTTAATTCCATGTATAATTTTTTTCTATTTTCATGACTCAACTGACATAAGGGGAAAAAATG
The DNA here is from genome assembly GCF_004126475.2 of Phyllostomus discolor. Classification (NCBI taxonomy): domain Eukaryota; kingdom Metazoa; phylum Chordata; class Mammalia; order Chiroptera; family Phyllostomidae; genus Phyllostomus; species Phyllostomus discolor. The sequence continues at coordinate 18,996,442 of NC_040904.2, read as the reverse complement.
TTCAGTAGCAAAAGTAATAAACCATTCCATTCCAAAAATAGATAACAATTATATATATTCTTAAATAAATTAAAGGAAAAAAGATTTAGCAACTATCTTTAACTTGACGATGAATTTTCCAAATTTTGTCAGTACATAGGACACAGAAGTATCTCAATAATGTTTCTGTGATGTCCCTGGACCAAAAAAAAAGAGTTTTGTTCATTAAATAATTAAGTTTAATAAGAGTATCTAGGTTCTCACAACTTAATAGCTGTTTTTAAACATATAACAGAACAAAAAGTATTTATTTTTATTATTTTACACTTATATTTGCTGCCTAACAAATTATCCCCCAAATCTAGTGGCTTCAACAAGTATGTTTCATCTGATTGTTTCTATGGGTCAGCAATCTGGGTGGGGCTTAGCTGGGTGGCTGTGTCTCAGGATCTCCTCTGAGGCTGCAGTCCAGATGTCAGCTGGGGCTGTGGCCACCTACAGGCTTGGCTAGGGCTGGAAGGCTCACTTCCAAACTGGCTCATTCACAGGCTATAGGCAGGAGGCCTCAGTTCCCTGCAGGTTGCTGGAAAATGGGCTTGTGGGCACCTCCATAACGCTGGGTGAGTGTCATCACAACATGTCAGGGGGTTTGCCCAGAAGTGAGTGATCCAAGGGAGACAAGAAGAAGGTTGCAATGCCTTTCCAACATAGACTTGGGAGTCTCACACCATCACCTCTGCCATATTCCACTTTTTAGAACCTCATTACTAAGTCTAGCCCATATTCAAGGGGAAAGGGGTTCAGCTCCATCTCTTAAAAAATTATTGAATAATTTTGGACACAGTTTAAGACCACTACCCTTACCAATGAGGTGCATGTACCCGTTAGAGTGGAATAGCCTAAATAAGAAAAAAAAAAAGGCAGAAGAAGGACTTATTTGCTCTCTACCTGATCTGGGACATCCATCTTCTCCTGTCATTGTACCTCAGCGATTCTGGTTCTTGGGCCTTTGGACTCTGACTAGAACTTGAACCACTGTCTGTCATGGCCCTCAGGCCTTCAGATTTGGACTGGACTATACAACCAGCTTTCCTGGGCCTCCAGCTTATAGATAAGCAGATCACAAGACTTCTCAGGCTCCAAATTACATGAGCCAACCCCTCATAAAAAATCTTTCTGTATTTCTACATCCACGTTTCCTTGTTTCTGTTTCTCTGAAGAAAGCTGACTAATACAGGCGACACACACTCAGACTTTGGAATCTCATTAGATACCACTGCCCTCATTTTCTGTTTCACATTCATTTTCATGTGCTGTCTGTGTTTTATCACAGCAACCACTGAACACCAGCTTCACAAATGTATGTCTTCTCTACTAGAATGCAGCACATTCTAAGGCTGCAGCTGTGAGCTGCCTTAAGCTAGTAGTTCCTGCAGTGGCCAACAGATGTTGCTGTGTTTCCCTAAAATGTTTAAGTAGGTTGTACGCCTCTATGACTTCACAGCAGCCCCGGGAGACTGGCTCAGGGCTCAGTTTGTGAACCGTAGACTTAATAACCTTCTTCTCAGAAATGAAAATTAAGGTTGAATGTATGTTTTAAAAATATTTCTAGATATGCAAAAAAAAAAAAAAAAAAAGGCTTCTGTTTTCCCAGAAAACTATAAAAGAAAAATGAGGAGGCTATTTCTAGTCATGGTATTGAAATAGAATGAAAGCTTTATTTTGTTATAAATGCTTATGGATGTAGAATATTCTAAGGGAATAATACTTTTCCTTCCACCTATTTTAACCAAATGTCAGCTGGATATGAAGAAAGTGCAATCCAAGAACAAAAAAAAATATGACTTAAAAGTTTTTTGGAAAAAAATTAGTACCAAAAAAGAATTCTCTCATTTTTATAAAATATTTTTTAAAATTTTCCTACCCTAATATAATGGCATCTTAGTGTCGACCTGGAGTTTGTGCCAAATGATTGCATTGCACTCCATTTCCTCACCCGTAGGAAGTTAGTCTTCAATAAAAAGAAAGCTCAGGTAATGGAAGATCTTCCTGTTAATTGCAGCACATAGAAAAACAAAACAAAACAAGAAGAAGACCCAACAGATTTCCTCTTTGCTCCTTCCTGAAAACCCACGAAAATAACAAAAATTCATTTTTAAGGGCATGATCCCCCAAAAACAGAGAAAGGAGAGGTGATGATAGCAGTGATTATAGTCCACAAAATACTCAAAGTTGAAAAGCTTTAACCTAGCAATAACAGGCAGGTTTCGGCATTCTCTGCTAAGCACCCAAAGAAGAAAAAAGCCAGCAAGAAGTGGGTTGAGTCATGCCACAGAGATCCAGATCACCATCAATAAAGGAACCAGGGCTTCTGAAAGCATTGGGTTTCCCACTGAAACTAAAACAGGAGGCTTGGTTAAAAGTTCGAGTAAACAGTTAATATGATGTTCAATGTGCCTGTTTTCAAGAGTGAGGTTTCTAGTTCCCTTCCACACTGAGCCCTGAGAAAGCTACTGACAGGCTCACACTCCATCACTCAAGACAGTGGAGAACTCCTCTGGGGAAACTGTCTAGCCCTATAAATATGGACAGCAGGAGTCCCACAAGACAGCTAGGTCCTGCCTGATCATGTCATAATGAAGCCTGACACTTGATTAGTTTTACACAAATGTAAATCTTGCGATCAGCATTTTAGTACCCTACTCTTTAACTGATTTTGAAACAACTTTCATTAAAATTTCCAGATTAGAACAAAGACTTCCTGTATCCTTTTTATTCAGATTTCCCAAATGTTAATGTTTTACTGAATACACATAAATGTCAAGTCTCTTCTCTCTTCTCTCTCTCTCTTTCTCTTCCCCAGCCTGTGTGTGTGTGTGTGTTTAGGACATAATATGTCCATTATCATTCATTGTCCTCTGAATACTTTATCCTCACCCAAGGACTTTTTTTCATTGCTTTAGAGAAAGAGAGAGAGAGAAAATAAAAACACAATAGGCCACTACCAAGGATCAAACCCACAACCTAGGCATATGCACTGACCAGGGATTAAACCAGGAAACTTTCAGTTGATTGGACAATGGTCCGACCATCTGAGCCACACTGGCCAGGGCTACTCTGAATATTTTAAAAGAAAACTTTCAAATATGAGGACTCACCAGTCAAATAGTCCAGTGCATATTTTCCCCAAAGACACTCTGCCATTCAAGTTTTGCCAACTGTTCAAAACTGCCTTCTTTTCTTTTCTGGTCCAGGGTTCACCGAGAAATACGTGTTGCATTTGGTTCTTATGTCTTCAGACTCTTTCAAACCAAAACAGTAGTTGTCAGTCTTTGATGTTCTTGGTTTGACAGAGCACAGGCTTCATCCTGCAGACGGACCCTTGCAGCCTTTCTCAGAGCTACTGCAGCTTCAGGTTACATGCCCTGATGTGGACACTAAGGTGTGCTTTTCTCGTGCATCTCATCAGGGCTTTCAAACTTGGCAAAGAAAAAAACAAAAACAAAGGCAAGTATTAAGTCGGAAATTTTTTTTTTTAAGTAGAGGAAAGTCAACGTGAACTGGGAAGTGTCAGAGACTTGACCCTACCTCTCAAGACTATAGATTAACTTGTCACAGTTTTGGGGGGCAACAGACACAAGACCCCTGGACAAGAAGCAAAGGAATTTTTTTAAGAATCCAGAGCAGCAAGTAGAAGTTTCATGGTTACTCTGGTCCCCTTGCTTTGAGTCTCATCGGAGTGACAAAGAGCAGCTCAGGGGGGGCTGTTTACACCATGGGTTTGTATCACAACTGAGGAACCCTGAGCCTTGGGAACCCCCATTCTTTTATAATGGGGTGAGAGAAAACCAGCATGACTTTTCCCCAAAAAAAGAAACATTATCTTTATCATTCAGGACAGTGAACAAGCCTGTCCTTTGTCCTGGATGGGGACACTAGTGCTGTCTTCTAAGGCTGTTCACTACACATAATCCTTGAAATGGTAGTCAGGAACACAGACCACCAGTGCCTGTACTCACAATGTGACAGGACATAGCTGAACAGCAGCCATTCCCAGACAGCAGCCATTCCCAGATAAGCAGTTATCTCAAGGTCATATGCTAACCCCCACTCTCTGCTTCTGTATGCCCGCTTTCAGCAGCTGCACTCCTTCCCCCTCCTCCTTCTGCCTTTGTAACAAGAATATAAGCATGCCCCAGCCTAAGCTCGGAGCCCAGAATTTGGAGAAGATCTCTTCTAGGTCCGCATGTGTGAATAAAACTCCCCTTCGCAAACCCCAAAGCCATTTGAGTCGTCTTTTCTATAACAATAAGATGTACAGAAATGCAAAAGACCCAACGGAGAATTGTCCCCCAATGCCTATGTGGCTCACCTCTGAAAGTAGTGACACGGTCATAATAGAGCAAACCCTGGAGGTGGACTTAACCAAAAATTGACATAAACATAGTGGAAATGGGGAGGAAAGGGAGAGTGTGTTGTAGAAGGTGGAGTGACATCACAGGTAGTACATTTTAATACTCAATAGCAGGAAATAATTAGGTAACATCTAAAATGCAAAATCAAGAAAGAGAAGTAAAAATGTCTTTAAAAAAAGAGAGAGAGAATTAACTGAAGTGTGTTGGATGGGGTGCTGTCTCCAAGGTATACTGTTCACAGGATGGGGAAGTTAGGACAAGTGAATGGTTTGCCTCCCCCCTCAACATAATCTATTCAGCATTTTAAACTATGCACATGAGTATTTTCATAGAAGTTCAAATATAATTTAAGAATAGTGAAAATATCATATCAGGGGACATAATTGTTTTATTATAACCCTTACATTATAGCTGTAGGAAATTTAATTGGCCCCAAATGTCTCTGAGGACCTAATGAAAATACAGGCACCTCCTTTTTTGAAAAAGTGGTTTATTTCATTTTATTTATTTATTTATTAAATTTATTAGACTTACATCAGTTAATAAAATTACATGGGTTTAGGGTGTACAATTCTATAATACTTCATCTGTATATTGTATTATGTGTTCAACACCCCAAATCATGTCTCTTGAGAAAGTGGCTTTTAAGGGCATAAAACCAGCCCCCTTATCTTAAGGACCAGCTATTCACCAAAGGTTTATAGGTCAACGCCCTTGGCCCTAGTAGGAATGATTGGATTTCCACTCCAGCATTCATCTACTCTAGCTCGATGATTCATGCTGTTCCCAAAGAACTTTTGGAGAAAGAAAACAACCTCATTGTTGGTATGGTGTCTAGAAAAATCTCTCCCAGCTGTTCTGGGCTGTTTTCACAACAAAGGAAGCTTGACTAGGCTGTTAACTCGAAGGAACTCATTCATCTATGACAGGCGATATGGATGGGAGGCAGGATGGGGTGGGGGTGGGAAAAAGATAGTGAATAAAAAAGGAAGCAAGCTAATATGATAGAATTATATAAAGAGTCAATGGTTATCTCACTTAACCTTTTCTTCCGCATAAAGTTTATTGTACTGAAAGAATCAAAAGTTATGCAAGTATAGAGAGCGGAAGGTAGAAGTTCCCGTGCCAATTAAGAGGAGAAAATGAATCAAGAAAGAGGTTTTGTTACCATGCCGCAGTGGTTGGGGAATAAGGAAGTCTCTCTCATTTGCCAGATGGCAACAGGCAGGGGAGGTTTGTACACTGGTGGGGTTAAAGCCCTTCCCCGCTGCCCCTCCAGTATCAGATTGCAGGGTGGGACCAGGGGGAGGTGGCAAATGGGCCATAGAAATCAAAATGGCACAAAAGGAGGTGCTGGACCAGAAAGGCCTATCAGTCTAGCCTAGGGTAAGAAGGGGTTGGTTTGGAGGTGGACCCAACCAGAGCATGTAAAGGGCTGGGAAGTTGATTGGTCATTCTGAGAAAGAACGTGGCCTGTCCCACACTCAGGCTAATACAATCCCATGGGAACAAAGAAGTCCTTTTCTTGCTCCTGACCTATACCCAGATTGTGGACTTGCTTGTTCTCTCCATGGGCCACAGGCATTAGTAAGAGAAAGCCTTTCTCGCTCCCTTGCCTACCTAGTGATGCATTTGCTGGTGTGTTTGCATGCTCTCCAGCCCAGATTGTGTGACTCTGTGGCCCTAGTAGCCACTTGGCCGATGGCCATGCAGGCTCCACATGCAACCTGCAGGAGGCAGCCTGAAACTGATAGCAGGCAAGAACAAGCTAAGCTACCTGGATAACTGCTTAGCAGCCACTTATGACCCCCAAAGGACGGTACTGTAAAATGGAGCAGGAACTATAGACACTGCCTTTTGTGCTGGTCTTGCTGAGAGTGATTGCACTTTTTCCATGGTCTTCCTGAAGAGATAAGCTTTGAGATGGGGAGTCTACCATTCTCCCAGATCGTGCAGCACCCAAATAAAACTTCTTTCCTTTTCACCAGCATCTGCTCATGAGTTTGGCTTTTTGCGGTGACAGGCAGCCAAACCCCCTTTTTTTGTTTGGTAAGAGTTTTACTTCTTTTTTTTTCCCAATTAGGTTGGCTTCTGTTTCTTTTCTTGCCTTATTGCACTGGGCAAACACTCTAGCACAATGCTGAATAGCGTATGAATCATTATTTGGTGGATATCATTTAGACATTTTTCTAGTATGGTCAGAGAAAAACTTAGCTAAAGAGAATTTTGAAATAATAGGATATTATTACAAACACTATTTAACAATAATGTATATTAAATTTAGGAGCATGTAATTTTAATTGAAGAAAAAGTAATGAGTTGAACCAGAACTCAATAATAAATTTTAAGCCAATATTTCTCTACTTCAAAAATAAAACCACATTCTTAAATAACCTAAAATAAATATAGAAAATAAAACGTATGTCATCAAGATTACTAACACCTTCTATTCTGTAACCATAATTCCACAGTTGTCTTAGATTCAATGTTCATCTCTAATACATTCCTTTATGTGAATTCATCTCTTGGTTGACTGGATTTTGCCATTCAACAAAATTATTTAGAGTCCAGTGGGACTGCATTTCCTAAATTCTTGCATACTTGAGAATGTTGCCTTTACACTATAACGACAGCTGGATCACATATGAGATGCTTGGCCAACTGTCTTTCCCTTCAAACTTTGTAAATGATGTTCTATGATATTCAGGCAATGAATATCACTGTGAAAAGGCTGATAATTTTTTCTTTGTACGTGATTTGTTTTGGGGGGATGTCTATCAAATTTATTTTGTAAAAAAAAAAAAAGAGTAAGATACGGAATGTAAGGAAAGAAGATGGACATGAGAACTGCCAGAATTCCATCAGATGATGTCAACGAGGGTCCCAGAATGACAGCTGTGCACTGGCATAGACCACAACCAGTTCCAACCTGGGTTAGTCAAATGGCTCTGGAAGGAATTTCCTCAGGGACATATAATGGCTAGAATACCCCAGATAATTGGCAAACACTTTTGTGGTAAATAGGGTGTTTTCCAAACTGGGACATACTGACATGACAGTGGACATTTTATTTATGGTGCCAGACCAACAACAGGTATAAAGTGGGATAAGGCTCACAGTGGCATGAACAAAAGAATGTGCAAGGAAAAAAAGTAAGTATAACCTGTCAAACCTGTGAATATTCCTTATAATAATGTGGACACTGATCCAAACAAAACGGCGATATAGCCTGTGAGGGTCCAGAACAAACCACCCCAGGATGTGCCTTGGTGGTATGCAGATTACTTTGAGTTGACAGCAATTTTAGCTTCAGGCTCAGGAGAAATTTGTGTCCCCCTTCCATTCCCTACCACTTAGAAGAATTTGAATTGAAGGCCTTACCAACAATAAGAGCTTATCAGTGATAACGTTTTCTACCTACCCATATGGCAGAGCAAACTTTTATTTACTAAACATCTGCTCTGATCAGCCTGCAATGACCCTTTGAAGCCCCAAGGGGCATTACCTCATCCCTAGTTCAGGATGTCTTGTACACCCCAACTCCCCTTTTTATCTCTGAGGCTCTCCTGTGTGGGGGGTTGCTGTGCACAGGATATTAAATTTGACTTTCTCTTGTCAGTTTGCCTCCTGTTGATCTGATTATTCAGCCAGCCAAAAGAACTGGAGCAGGGAAAGGGAATTTTTTACCCTTGTCTACAAACCAATAGTGCAGAGGAAAGAGAACTAAATCCTCACCTTCTGCAGTGAGAATCTGATAGATAATGCACTAAGGATGAAAGATAGTGACATAAATATATCATTTAGAGACAAAAAAAATAAATACAAAATACAGCAACTAAAATGGGTGAATGTAGTTTCCTCTGAGAAGATGGACAAAGAAGAAACAGGCTTCGCTGTTTTTCATAATTATTTGATTCTAAGCTTTACAGGTTTACATCTTTAATATAAAGTGAAAAAAGAAGAAGAAAGGAAAGGTGGGAGAGAGGAAGGAAAAAGGGGAAAGAGGGAGAGAGCAGCATGTCTACCCTGCATCTGGTAGAACTAAAAATAGTAAAAAGCTCAAGTCCAATCTATATTTGACTGGATTTTTCAGATATAAGTTTCGTGTTTTGGTGGATTGAAGGCAGAAGGGTGGGCAAAGTCTAAAACGGAAATAATACTTCTTAATATTGGGTTGGCCAAAAAGTTCATTTGGTTTTTTCCATAAGATGACTCTAGTAGCACTTAGTTGTCTTTAACTTCATTCAAAACAATTTTGGTAGATCATATTGTGATAATTGTCTTATCAGTGTGCATTAAACAAAGTTTATCAAAATCAGTGAATTTTTGTGCAGCCACTTTAATATTGAAGATGGAAGAAAAGATGCAACATATTCAGCATACCATGCTTTATTATTTCAGGAAAGGTAAAAACACAACTGAAACACAAAAGAAAAAAGATTTGTGTAGTGTATGGAGAAGGTGCTATGACTGATCAAATGTGTCGAAAATGGGCTGTGAAGTTTTGTGCTCGACATTTCTCACTGGACAATGCTCCATGCTCAGATAGACCAGGTGAGGTAGATTGCTATCAAATCGAGACATTGAGAACAATCAGTGTTATACCATGCAGGAGATAGCTGACATGCTTGAAATATCCAAATCAATAGAGTTATTGGTGAAAATGAAAAAATGTGTCTTTTATTTTATGGAAAAAAACTAAATGGACTTTTTGGCCAACCCAATATTTATAGAAATAAGGAAATGGGGGCAAACTGAAGTGGTGCTGTGGCATGCCTCAGAAACATTTACTCAGAAATGAGTTACTCAGAAGTATTTCCTTTCAAAACCATGAACAGTGGGTTTTTAATTAGCTGAGTTTTCGGTTACCAACAGGCATCACTGAAAAATCTGATAAAGGAAATTCTGAAAATACAGGGGGGTGGTACTATATTTACCCACACCTTTTCTTCTTTGTTATATTCTTACGGTTGCTACTACTTCACCCTTAACATCTACTGGCTTTGATGAAGACACCAGCTGCCCTACTACGATTTGATTTTCAGAACCCTTAACCAACATTTTCTGATTAGAATTAAAGAAAATGTGGTATAGATGACACTTTCTCATCCACTTCCCCCACTCAGGAGTTCGGGGAAAGGTCTTTTTTAAATTTCCACCCACGATGCATTTTGTGCAAAGCCCTGTCAGAGGCAGCTTCCTGGTAGATCTATACCCCTGGGGCACCCAAACCCTCTGTTACGGGGACATATTTTATCACCTTCCCTGAGTGCATTTACTTACAAAGCCATGAAGCATTGATAGGTAAAAGAAGCTTAACTGGCACCAAATCTTAATAAGGGGGTCCACAGTACTATTTTGTATAGGATTTCATTATAAAACATTTATTAATTCAACTTAAATCACTGGACTCACAAACAGAGAAATAACCTAACTTAATGTCAACAGCCGCTATGGCAGTGGGCCCCTCAGAGAGCCACCCCTGCTTCTACTCCCACTGCAGAGCTAAGCACAGTAGGACCAGAGGAGGAGACACGTCGAGGACTGAATTCTTACTCGATGAATGCTTAACTGTGTAATTCTTTTTGTTTGTTTGTTTGTTTGTTTGTTTGTTAAACGATCTTTAATTGAAATATTTTCCTTTGTAGTTCTCAACTAGCAGGGCACCCCACTGCACCACTGTTGATGTCATCTATAACGTCGGGACGGTGGCGGCCATCGACATTGCAGCCCGCAGACTGGGCAGGCTCGGGATCTCTAAAGGTTCCAGGAGTTCTCTAGCTGAAGATCTGTGCTGCATCTGTCCGGCAATGCTGAGTTCTCATCAAAAGTGATATTTCCACTGTGTGTAATGGTTTTTTGTGTTGTGTGTGTGTGGGGGGGGGGGGGGGGTTGTTTGTTTGTTTTGCTTCTTTCTGTCTCGCGGTGGTTCTTTGAGGGCTTTGATGACCAGGGCAGAGGCAGAAGGCACCGCTTCAATCTGGGACTGTCTGTGCTGAATGGTCAGTTTCACTGTGATCCCCAGACCTTTCCAGTCACCGGCTGCTTTGGCGGTGTCGTCACCAACCTTTTTCAGAGACAGGCCCAGGGGGCCGATCTTGGGGCCAGGGCGGAGGTGGCATGGACTTGCCCACAGGTGCACCTCAGGTAAACAACTTGGATCTCGTTGAGGTGAACTTCGGCAGCATGGTGGAGGCGGCTAGTGTCGGATGAACCCAGATTCTGGACGACCACAGAAAGGGGCACCTTTGCCTCCTCCGCGCCAAAAGCTGGAAGTAACTATAATTTTTGAGACATTTAATCACTCTGAACCTCAGTCTCTTTGTCTGTAAAATAAAGAAGCTAAGGTTCTCTTTCCTATGGTTCACCATAGTAAGTATCATATTTAAAGAGGGCACTTAGCAAATATTAGAGCTTCCTTCCCTCTTATTTCTTGGGGCATGAAGGAAGAGTGTTGTAGGCATCCTGCTCACTTTTCCTCTTACAGGACCGGATTCCATACTTGTTTTCCCTTATTTGGAATGCAAGAAGAAGAAATGTGAATGACCACCTTGTGAGACTGCACTGGATTGACATTAAAGGATTTGGAAAATCAGACCAACCTCTGGTTCTGCTCTTTCACCCTCCAGTCAGGACTTCGTTAGATCATTGGCAGAGATTATATTTCTAGTGGCATTTCCAAATCAAAGGCTAGCCCTGGGCCAGCTGGATTGCCCTCTTGGGAAATGGTCTCTTAAGAAAGGTTGCATGACAATAACCCATTGGTGTCCCTTTTCAGGAAAGTTAGCGGGAAAGGCAGTCAAGAAAAACCACAAACCACATAAGAGACATGGAGGGAAAGCAGGGTAAAAATTACAGCATAAATTAGAAGATTATAATCAGGAATACCTAGTTTTTTCTCCTTCAGTATCATCTATAATGTAATTTTGCCCTTGTGTCAAATAGAATACATGAAAATCTTAGGACCTGGAAAACTTTTAGAGATTCTTAGAAGAGATAACCCCAATTTACAGATATAGAAACTGTTCATAGATGAGAGTCTTCTCCAACATAGTACAGTTGATTAGTGGTGGATTCCCGTTCCATCCATACACACTCCTCTGTAGTTTAGGTATTCTGGCATGTATGAAAACTATATTTAGTTTACGTATTCAGATGTATGTGAAAACTATATTTTTGTGTGCTGTGTTGTTCTGCTGTTTAGAAATTAGATAATGGACCTTGTATTTATTTTAAGGAATTCTCAACAATAGTCATGCTTCCTATTTAGGTGAGACATTCTCAGTGTGAGTGGAAAAAGGATGTTTTAAGAATTCAAATAGAAAATAAGAAACTAGTCTGACACTATGTTGCTAACTCTAGAAATAAAAATCAGACTGTTGTTTCTCTCCTTCGTACTGTTCTTAGTTTTTCTCTGAACACAGAAACTTCAAAGACACTTTGCTAAAACCTAGAAAGTTGCTATGCAACCTACACATGAAATTATTTCTCCCCACCTTTAATCCTGATGATCTATCATTCTGCTATTTAACAAACAGGCTGTGTCAGAAAGAAGGAGAATAGAACAGTAGCCAACGGAATCCATATTCAATCAAGTTTTCCAGCTTGTCATGGTTCCTTAGACACTGTTTGAGGAAATCTCACAAATGAAACTGATTTACCGTAAAATGTGCCTATTTGCTCTTAAATCTTGTTCGCTGCTTCATGAGGCACTGGAGTTAGCAATGTTTCACTGGTTGACCCTGTGGGGCCACCTCTAGGTCTTGTTAGCCCAGAAAATGAACCATGCATAAGAGAGGCCTTGGAGGAAGAGGTTTTCTTCCCGTTGGGTGTTTTGCACATAGCTGAAATTAGACCTGTGAGCAGTCCCTTGAAGAGAGCAGCGTTAGTCAGACCCCTGGGGAAAATAGTGGGAAATGGAACTTAACCCTGTCACACGCTTAATAGAAACATGTCAGTTGAGACAAGCATAGGGTAACACACGAGAAATCTGTTTTCAGAGTGCTAGCAGAGTGCATGAAGGCATAGAGCATTTCACATCCCAATTAAAATTCCAGAGCTGTTATGTACCCATTGCATGACCTTGATGAAGTCACTTCACCTTTAAAATTCACTTTCTTCATATATATTATGGGCATGATATGACTAACTCTAGAAGTTATTATGAGCAACAAAAAATAACATATGTAAGGTGTTTGTCCCAGGTGTGGTCATCAGTCTGTTCATAATAATGAGTGCCAACAATCTTAATGATGATGCTGCTGATGTTATTATTCTCATCCAACACTGCAATTTGCCAACCGTGTGTCCTTGAGTGAGGAATTGTATCATTTTCTTCTACTGGAAAATAAAGAGAATAATATTGACCTTGCAATGTTGTTCTGAGGACCAGAAATGATACGTGGAAAGCATCTAGCTATAGTATCTAGCCTTGCACAAGTAGGATCTTGATAACCTGTTGTTCATATTGTTTTCACTACCACATATTCTTTATATAACAATCTGTTTAAGCTTGAGATGATTCATGCTTCATATGAAGGTTGGCTCTTCTTGATATGATACATTGAGATACCAGTCCATCTGTAAATGTTTAATCAAGAGATAGACAAGATATCTCATTCTCTTAAGTACTTTTCAAGCTCTGTTAGGCTTAACTCCCAAAAAAGCAGTGGTTGAAAATCTTACCAGTGTCCTCCACTAAAAGTAGGGCTCATTGGAGCCACAATGAAAGGGACACAGTAAAACTTCCCCAGCCTGTGGAGATACGCACTTTAAGCAATTTGGTGAAGGCAGGAAAAACTAGGATTAAAGCACCTAGAGAATATTTCATTTCCTTTGGCTTCAATTGGTTTAACAGTCACAGGAGAATGGACTTTATTCAAGGAGCATTCTGCTGAACCTGTTAGCTGGCCATCTGGTCTATATGCCCTGGATACCAGAATCTTGATTCAATCATCAGTTGGATTTATATGATTCCAACACAATTTTTTAAACAATGCCATTTTTTCTTTCATTCAAGAAAAAAAGAAGATAGTTGAGAATACAGAGCTCATAATGGGGAAGAACAACATGCAGTTTTTTAAAGTCCTTTGTTCTGTGTTTTTTGGCCCTACAGTGCCTGTACACCTCCGCACCTCTTCCCACCAATTCAACCCTCCTTGGCAGCAGTGGCTTAAAGATTCCCACAGCAAAACCCAAGGCTCTGGGATCTGAACAGCCTGACTCTTCATCTTAGCCAGACATATGTCAAACAGACATATGTTTCCAAATAAGGTTTACACATTATTTGATAAAGATGAACCTCTCCTTCAGGGAAGTTAGGTCCCTTCACCAACTGTCCTGTGATATGTCATTTTAGATGTCTTAGCCTAGGTTCCCCCCAAAAAGCAGAGTCTGTGACATGGTGAAAGTAATTTGGGGGTAGTTGATCCTAAGGAACAAGAGTAAGGTGCTTAGGAGGGTAAAATTGGGAAGAGAAAGATAAACGAAGGTTGTAGAGTATGTAGTCCCCCATCTTATCCGAGGGGGATGTGTTCCAAGAACCACAGTGGAAGCCCGAAACCATGGAGAGTACCAAACCCAATATATACTATGCTTTTCCTAGACACATACATCTTTTCACTTGCTTCCCTCTGGCATATCTGAATTGCCAGCATCGCTATTCTGGTACTTCGAGGTCATATTAAGTAAAATAAGGGTGACTTGAACACAGGCACTGTGACACCACAGCAGTCAATCAGATAACTGGGACGGCTGCTAAGTGACTGATGAGCTGGCAGCAAATAACAGCAAGGATAGGCTAAACTAAGGGATGATCTGCCTCCTGGGTGAGACAAATCTAGATGGTGTGAGATTTCATCACACTACTCATAACAGTGGCCAATTAAAACTTATGACTTGTTTGTTCATAGAATGTTCTCTTTATTATGTTCAGATGACGGTTGGCTCAGGTAACTAAAATCGTGGAAAGTGAAACCATGGATAAAGGGAAACTGCTATCATATCAAACTGGTCTGTGCTGTGGGCAACTGGGCCCTGATCCTGCTAGAGGCTCTTTGAGAACCTGTGTAGAATGTGATTCAGAGCTGTCTACCCAAGTGATAGAAGAGTAGATGATTTCTCCAGTCTCCCATCTTCCACTGGTCAAGGGTTCCCCCACTGAAATGTTAGCATTCTCCCTTTGGGCTTGTCCGTGCAGCAGAATGGCCAAAAAGGTTTCCACGGACATCTCCCCATGGCTGTGACAGAGAAACAACAGCTCCACAATGCCACTAAGACAGGGCACAGCCCGGTTTTACCTGCCTCGACTAGTAGCCATAACAATGACTGGATTTCTTGAACATTTACTTTAAGACAGCGTAAACCAGAGCCTAGACATAACCTTGTGGCTCATATGACATTAATGGCATGATTCATATTAATAAGACACTCTTCAATATTTTATCAATCCTCATAAACTATAAACAAGACCTCCTCACTTTCATTCCAAGCCTGAACCCTGTTTTGGTGAAAGATATAGTTTTTCAACGGTTAATGTGCATTTTTAAAACTTCCCATGGAGCTACCTCACAAATTATTTTTGTTGTATACATTTTAAAAGTGAACTGCTAAAACATTCATTGAACTGTTTTTAGGGTAGATCTCTTCGATGAGATAGAATACAAAAAGAACTAAACATGGAACCTTCCCCCAAGGAGTTTACTCAAGGAAGATAAGATAAGACAGATAATTCTAAAAGTTAGATGAAGCTGATTGACGGAGTATGAGCAATACTGAATGTGCACCAAGTTTGTAACAATGACTCAGCAGATAATAATCAATGCTATAGGATCCTACCCAGACATATAGAGACTTGATAGACCGACCTGACATGGACGGAAACAAACAAAAATACAAACACACCGAAATGATGCACAAGATGAAATTGATTTGTTTTAATAGCTCTGCTCCAAAGAAGAAAAGTGTTATTTCCAGAAGCAAAAATAAAAACTGCCCTTTGATTCTAGCCATAAAATTAATATTATAATTCATGCAGAGCATTGAACTTGCTAGGGTTCATTCAGAAGAAAACTCAAAACTGGTATTTTACATGCATTACCTAAGAATCACAGACCCCTTCAACAAGTCTTTACTGCACATAGGCCTCCATAAAAACATCACAGTTTGCAGGAAAAAATGAACCACTGTGACGAGAATTAGCAGATTCAGCAAACAGCAAAAGTGGTCACTTTGATGTTGAACCCGTATGTTATACACATGAAACTAATGTAATATTGTGTGTCAAGTATAATTTTTAAAAAGTTTTAAAAGGTAAGAAACAAAGTAATCAAAAAGTTTAATGATTGGAGCTTTGGAAACTGTAAGTGATGAAACAATTTGAAAGACATTCTAAAAGAATCAGACAGCAAGATGGGATTCAACATGCAAGAGATGTATTTAAAACATCTGAGGGGAAAAATGGAAGTGGGGAAAGGAGGCGAGGCAACCATTCAGGCCCTGATGCAGGTCTGATGATGCGAAGGTGACAGGAGACAAAGATGGACTGGGTAAGTAGAGACTCAGACTGCAGGATCATTCAATGATGCCTCATCCAGGCCACTGGGGGGTCCTCAAACCGAAGCTGCTCTGTAGAGAAAACCTGCTTTTCGCAAGACTCGACTCCTCTTGGAGTGCCTGCCACACCAAGTGGCTGAGAGCAGCTTGTGGAAAGGGCGTCCTTGGGGAAGATGCAATGGTAGGTTGAGAGGCCAGTAGTTGGGGCTCTCCACCAACCACACGCAGCACAGCAGGGCGTCTGAGCGGCAGTTTCCAGGCTACCCACATCATGAAAGGGGATGTAAATTGTGAAAACTCCAACACAGCAATGCAAACAAATAAGACACAAAACAATCTGAATTAAAGAATTACTAACTTATGATGTTAATATAAATTATGGACACACTAATAAAGTTTTACAATCATTGTAATAAGTAAGTCCTTGAATATTATGAAATGGTATGGAGCACTATTTTTCTACAGTAAAGATGAGGGAAAAAAGATTTCATGACCATTCAGGTCTATCTAAGAATAACGGCTAATAAACAAAGCGATTTCTATCCCTAAAGCCCCAAGAAGCCTGTTGAACACTTCTGTTAAAAGCATTTGGCTTTGTCTTTCAACACTGATAACCAAGGTGATAGAGAAAATTCCAGCAGGCGGGTTGTGGAAATCTTTATTGGTTTCCTGGTCTAGAGCCTGAATGGTCTAGAGAAATGTGAGTCTAAATTATAGGCACTTACCTTCAGCTTGCCAGGCTGTGACAGGAAGTTATCAGGCAGCCAACCCAGAGACCATGTGATTTAACGATGATGATGGTGTGAAAAAAGTTGCTAGGTCTAAAAATGTTTCCAGGGCTTGCCAACACCTTTGCTAGAAGCAGAGGGGGGAAAGGCAGGCATTCGTGTTTATCATTTAGAAAGTTTCCCCAAAATAGCTTAGCCTCCCGTGTTTTTCATACCATAATTGTGCTATGTAGGAATCATACTTAAGAGTAGATTAAAAAATGTCAACACATAAAACAAGTTCATAGAAGAAAAACCAGGGAGAACTGGTGTGTTTTGATGACCTGGAACTTCATATTTATATTTACAGAAACTTACTAATCCTAAGGTTATATACCATGGTTTGATAAAAAGAAATGTTCTTACCTCAACATTGAATTTTCAGCTGTGCCTCCTTTTCTATGGGCAAAAAGTCGGGTAAAATAAAAACAGGAAAATTAGTTGGAAATGAGGTTGGAGGTACGTTATCCTATTAGGAAGTAACTATGCTGCTGCTCATTTACTGTAGTGGTTCTAAATCTGCAAAGCTCGTTTGCAGAGGCAACGGAGGCCTTACGATGTGAAAATGTCGTTACGTGTTTTAAACAACGGCAGCATTTCTCTTTCTAGGTAAATGAAAGGAAACATTGAACCACTGAATTTGGAACCGAGTGAAGCAAATCAGGATTCTTCTTTCATCAGGAAGAGGATGAGATCATTTTTCAGGTATTCCAGGAAGCAGAACTGTAAGTATGGTCAGGAAGCGCACAGATGTTGGAACGCCAAAGGGTGGTCGAGATGGGATGCAGCATCCTGCCTCCCACTGTGGACAGAACTTGAAGGGATCGGAGTCTCACCTCCCTGCCATCGTTCCCACCCTGGCAGGCACAACTCAAACAAGGGACTCAGCATCCCCCAACCTGATGCTCTTGCTCAGGACATTGAATTCTGGATAAGTAACACAATGAAAAGAGCACAGTGAGAACCTGTCCACAGCTACAGCAGCAGCGACAGTGTCTATAGCAAAGCCACAGCCTTCTAGCCAGACGTCCGGTGTGCTGCCCTTCCTCCTGACCTTCTGGAGCTACCCTGCTTCTGTCCTTGCCAAACTTGTCCTGCAGTCTCTCACTGATACTTGGAGCCCTTGATGTCTTTCTAACAACATTTCTTTGTGTGTAAGATTACTATAAAAGCAGTTTTGCACTAAAAGGCAATCTAACTGATGATACCCGCTAAGCAGGCAAAATTCTGCAGAAATTCTAATCCCAGTGGGGATCAGAGAGCTGAGCAGGAGCATGAAGTAAAAGTTTGCTCACAGCATGGGCAGAACTAGAGGGTATTATATGTTAAGTGAAATAAGTCAGAGAAACACAAATACTGTATGATTTCACTTATGTGTGAAATCTAATGAACAAACTAAACTAACAAACAAAATAGAAACAGACTCAGATACAGAGAACACACTGGCAGCTGTCAGAGGGGAGGGTGCTTGGGGGGCTGCGTGAAGAAGGCGAAGGGACTAGTAGGACAAATGGACAGTTGCAGAGTAGCCACAGGGATGTGCATTACAGCATGGTGAGCATAACCAATAACGCTGAGATAAATGCGTATGGCCCAGCAGGTGCTTGGGCCAGCAGGGGAACCAATCAGTAGAATACATGATTTTCTGGCCACTTTGCTGTACATCTGAAACTGGAGCAGAATGATAATAAAGGTCAACTGTGACTGAAAAATAAATTTTAAAAGAAGTTTGGTCACTGAAAGTTAAGGGAAAATAAAGGTCAGCAGGCAGTTTGCTTGGGGTTCTCTGCTGACTGGTAACCTTCAATGGCTCAGCTAATTCCCTTGCCATCAAGTGGTGAGCACGAGGTCCTCCTGGACACCCTGGCCTGGGTGAAGTGCATGTCAGGAATGGCTGCTACTGAATCTGCCAGGACCAAGCCAGCATGTGCCAGTCTTCACAAGAACGGACCCAGAAAAAGCAGGGACGGAGAGGCTGTAAACACAGGGAACACATGTGGACCTGCTAATCATTGGTAAAAAAAAAAAAAAACAACAACAACAACAACTCTAGAATTGTCCAAACAATAGAGTCAAGAACAACCAGGGAAAGGTCTTTCTCCTCTGTAGGGAAAATGAAGTCGGGCAGGCTCCCTCACCCAGATGCCCGACTATGACTTAGCCGTGTTCACACAACCTTGAGAATGGGCCCACATGTGCAGAATCAGGCTGTTATATAACATTTTGACACCCTTTCGACTTTGTGTGCATGGAGTACCTAAGGGAGCTGGGACTTCCCGCGGTGTGACACGTGGCTTGTGGTGTGCGTGGATCGCCCCACCCCAGAATAAAGTCATATCCCCATGGCTCCAGAAATTGTCTTCAGCCTGCCAGAATCCTGTGCGAACCTGCCTGGTCTTGAATGCCTGCAAGACATCCACTAAGTGCCATTTCCTTTGACACGGAAGCAGAAATTGGAAAGGCGGGGAAAGAGCCAGCTGGGTTGAAGATAAGCATCTGTGAGATGACTTTTGTTGGTGGCTTCTGTTCTCTGGGTGAAGCAGGAAGCCAGGACAGCCACTGAGAGTGAGGGACTGAGAAAGTGGAAAGGGGTTTGAAGAGTAGGTAAAAGTTATGAATGGTTAATGCGACAGAAATATCTGAATAAAAAGAACGCTGATTGGTACTTATGCCCAGAAGAATTAAAAAAGAAAACTTTGATGGATTAAGTCTAATTATGTGCTTTGGCTCAGCAACACCTCACCCAGAAATACCAGCTGTGACAATAATGATCCAATCACCCAAAAGGTAAGGGCTACTAGAAATTCGCAGACGGCCCAAGGGCAGAGAGAAGTAGAGTGCTCACAACAGGGCAGTGGGGATGTGGAAACACAGGTTCTGGGCTAGTTCAAGGAGGGAAGGGAAACTCGTAAGGAACTCAACAAATGGGAAGCCAGGGAGGAAGCCAGAGCTGGGAGGTGGGATAAGGTAGAAAACCGGGTTCAGTTGGAAGGAAGGACGTGGAACTGGCAGGAGCAGTGACAGGAATAAAGCTTTGTGGTTAGAGAATAAGAAAACAAAATTTAAGATGTGAATTTGGAAATGAGTGCTGGGGAGGAATGGAGGTAAATGGGATCAGAGCAGGGGTTCGGTGCTCCTCATGTAAGGATGCTGGACACGGCATGCCAGGGATATGGAAATTACCATGGATGATGGCAGTGTGAGAACAAAAGACAATAGCAGTCAGGTGTCAATTTCCTAACTGAGTATGGAGCAATGAGCTAAGAATCAAGGAGATAATTATGGAAGAAAACAGCAGAACTAGGTGCATGGTTTGAAAAGGAGGGGTGGCATACCACAGTGAAATAGAAAAAGTGCAAAAAACTGCTTTATCATATTTAAATTATCATAAATGAAAAGCCAGAGGTGGAACGGGTTTCAGGAAAGATTCATTCAAAGGCTTGACTATGACATCAAGACCTTGGGTCTTTCTGTCTTCATTCTCAGCCCCAAGATTTAACCTAACTTAACCTCAAAGTCCTAAGGTGCCTTCCAGTACAATCCTAGCTACTGGCCCCATGCTCACATTCAGCAAAAGGTAGAGGTTGGTGATTTCTCGTCCAACTTTCAAAAGGAGAGAAGTTTGCAGAATGGCTCCAGGAAACCTCCTCTTGCATCTCATACACTAGAATTGGGTCCCATACCACTTCCCAACCAATCACCAGCAAGAAACAGCACTTCCTTCAGGCAAGATCAACTTTCCATATGACATTGTTGCTTCTCAACAGATTGGGGGCAGCTGTAGGGATTCTACCATTGCTCTCAGGCACCTGCAAGACTTCCTCAGCTTCTTCCTTTAATGTGGTAGGGCTAGAATGGGTAACAAATACTGATTTCAATACTCCAAATAAACAAAGTTTGGGCTTTCTATTAAAGAATCAAGTTTGCACTGGTGTCATTTGACATGCTACTCAATTCATATCATTTGCACGGAGACAGAATCCTCCTGGCTGCAAATGGAGATAAGAGCTGCAAGCACATGTCATTCTGTATGTACAATTGCAAGAACCAGTGGCCCCTCACTGAGGCTCCAGGAGGATCCTTACACTTTTCCACTAAGTCAACAGAGATTCTCCTCCAGCTACACATCTAAATGCACCCATTGCTGCAGAGTTAGGCCTCTACGTCCAATATGCTGAGGCTGGAGACCATGGACAGTACCTGGACCTGGACATCTGGAAGTCCCTACTGACTCCTGTAGCACTCTCAGAGGCAATGTGGGCAGACACAAGTGGCAGACTGACCAAGTGCTAGTACAAAAGCAAGACTTTCATTATCCTGCTTAAAAGACTTCAGTGGCTCCCCCACACTGAGGAGAACAGTGTCTCAACTCCTTGGAACTACGTAAAGAACGATTTACATGCAAGCCACTCCAAACATAGCAGCTCCATTGCCCACCTTGAAATCAAAATACACTCTTGACATCCCTGAACACTCCTTTTTACCTCAGTGCCTTTAGGTTTCTTTTTCCTCTACTTAGAATTCCTTCCCTTACTTTGATAATTCATTGTCCATCATTCATTATTGATATAACTCACTGTATTAGAGCACTCAACCAGACTCCACAACAACAACAGCCAAGTAGTTAATGCTTACAAAAAAAAAAAAAAAAGAGTTCAGTCCTGGATGGTGTGGCTCAGTGGGTTCAGTGCCGGCCTGCAAACTAAAATGTTTCTGGTTTGATTCCCCTTCAGGGCACAGGCCAAGATTGCGGACCAGGTCCCTAGTTGGGGGTATGCAAGGGGCAACTGATAGATGTTTCTCTTACATGGTGACATTTCTCTCCCTCCCTTTCTCCCTCCCTTCCCCTCTCTTTAAAAAAAATAAGTAAAATCATTTTTTAAAGTCCAGCACTTTCTGACTTTCTCACCTTGGTATTTTAAACATTGTGAGTAGTTAAGTACATCTTTGCAAAGAAATCATTGGCTTGTTCATTTTCAGCAGACAGTCCAGGGTGTGACCACAACTTCAGATATATATAAATGATTGGCATAGAGACATGGCACTGAATGCGGTGAAGTGAGGCGGGCAGGAAAGAAGTGTCAGAACTGAATGTCCAGTACACATCTCTCAAATGTGTAGGCAGCTTTTCTGGAGGCCAAACCCACTGGGTGGCTTGTTTTGGAAAAAAAAAAAAACAGCATAACATTCTTAAGCAATGAATTTATTGCACGTAACACATAGAAAATTACTACATTAGGAAAATTAGGCCATGTTTACTTTGTTCCTCTGCTAATAAGCCAGAAATAAGTTCTATTCTTTCTAAGATAAGGGCATCTTAAATGCTCTTCCCAGGCTGAGAGAACATCGGGCCAGTTACTCCCACAACATTCTTCTTCCAAAGCACACAACTCCCATGTGATCTGGGGCTGTTCTGGTCCGACCTCCTTATTTACAAATTATGTCATCCCTTTCACTGTTAAGGAATGCCATGAGCTTTAGCTTCTGGTCTTGAAGTAAGGTTCATCACTGTATTTTAATATCATTCCAAACCCCAGTGTTAAATAACCGAGAGACCAGGGAGAGAAAGGAGAAGACAGCAAACAGCTAGAGTCCATATTATGTCCCAGCCAAGACTTCTTGATCGTACCTTCCCCAGAGTCAAAACAGTGTCTCAGTCATCTCTGCAGGCCCAACACCTAGCACAATTCCTGGCACCCAGGCAGACGCTCACTAAACGTATATTTACTGGGCCAATTTCAATTCATTCCAGATCTTATCTCACTTAATCTTCACAACCACTTTTGGAATTCAGAAGCATTTTCTTTATTTAACAACGAGATTACATAACTTGCCCAAGGATACACTGAAAGACCTGAACTGCAGACTAATGATGTGAGACTAAAAGGCATCTTGGACATCATCTAGAAAAATGCATTTTCAATAGAAAAAAAACAAAATGCCCAGTGAATTTAAGTGACTGTTTCTCACAACACATCACTATAGAATTGAAAAATTAAAACAAGCATATGCATTCAAGCTTAAAACATTCTGGGCAGTGAGTTTGACCATACATACAGTAATGCATAGGAAACCATTTGACATTCGAGAGTTTTGAGTATCCCTGCAATGTGGCAGGACCAAAGATGACTAAGCAACAGACTCTGTCTTTGTGGTGAAGGGAAAAGACAGAAATAGGCCCTGGCTGGTGTGCCTCGGTGGATTGAGTGCCAGCCTGCAAACCAAAGGGTCGTGGGTTCAATTTCCAATCAGGGAACATGCCTGGGTTGCAGGCCAGGTCCCCAGGTAGGCGTGCGCAAGAGGCAGCCACACATAGATGTTTCTCTCCCCCTCCTTCTTCCTCCCTTCCCCTCTTTCTAGAACTAAATAAATAAACTCTTTTTTTTTTACAAAAAGACAGAAATAGTATAGTAACCACAGACTCCACGCTTATACAGACTTATGAACCAAGCACTGTGGCAGGCATAAATGACAGAACAAATAACTCCATACTAAAGAGGAAGAAGACTAAAGATTTTTAAAAGATTTTCTTTATTTATTTTTAGAGAGGGAAGGGAGGGAGATAGAGAGAGAGAGAGAAACATCAATGTGCAGTTGCTGGGGGTCATGGCTTGCAACCCAGGCATGTACCCTAACTGGGAATCAACCCTGCAACACCTTGGTTTGCAGCCCATGCTCAACCCACTGAGCTACACCAGCCAAGGTGACTAAAGATTTTTTTAAAGAAACAAAAGCAGCAGCAAAAGACAAAGTTATAAAAAGTCCTGATGTGGAAAGAGAATCATGAGGTTCTCCATGGGGTGATTGCTTAGGTAGTGGGAAGAGACTGTAAGATGTAATATTAAAAATGCAGGCTTATTGGAAACTGCCCTGCCTGGTATCAGAAGCTGTAACCCCCACCAAGGCTAAGGCTGAGGGAGTGGCCTTGGACCATAAGCCAGCAAGGAGACAAAAGCTTATCTCCCTGGCAGGAGCGCCACTTCTGCTCCTTTTACTTCATTCATAACTGACCCCCAATTCTTGGTCGGTTAGCCAATGACAGGTAAGATTCCCCAAGAGGGGAACGACTTAAGACAGGCACAATCATGTGGGAGGCCCCCAAGAAAGGACTTTGGGGGCTACAGCAAAAGGGGGTGATGGACCCTCGCTCCTCAGCTTTGACATAGCCTGAGTCCTCATCGTCTGGGAGGAAAATCTCCTTATCTCTTGGTTGCCTTACTTCCCTTGCTCCACCTAAGCCTGAAACAATGACAGGGTTGTGCAGCTCTGCGCTGAAAAGGGGGGGTTCCCTGGGTGATCAGGCCTAAGAAAGAATACATAAACTCCTATGAAACCTGCTTTGTTTAGAATGCTATCATTTGAATGATGAGGGTCCAGGGAAGAAGTAATTTTGTTCCTTAAAGTTTTTACAGCTCTTTGACTCAAAATAGGTCCTCAGACTTCCTTGTTACCTATTGTTTGATCCTTACTTCCTAGCAATGAGTAATGAGCTTTACCTGAATTCTTATGCAAACAAAACCAATAAAAAGCCTCTCCAGCAGGGAAACGGGGCACTCTCCCCACCAGAGAGAGTGGCCATTTCATTCCTACTTCCCCACAGGACCTGGTTGTCTCTGTATATGTTTTTCTCATGTGTTGACGAGCCATCCACAGCGTTCCATGGTCACTGCCGGCCAGTGATTGTGACACAGGTTGTTATCAGAGGTGAAGTGTTCTGCCCACATCCATTTGATAAATGAATAAGGATGATTTTCTGAAATATTTTGTGCCAGGAACCCAGAGGAAGACTCATGTGCATTGGGAGATCCATGGTATCAGCATATACCTTCTATCAGATAACTTCTTTTAACTTCCAGGAGCTCCTTCCCAACCTGCTGGTTTCCTTCTCTGTCTCCAATCATTCTGGAAGGAAAAATGAATCCCCAAATCAAATCTTGATCCAAACTCACAACCAATTGCTTCACATCTCACAATCTCAAAAGTATAAAAGCATAACATTCCCCTAATAGTGTGATAAGGGTGAAACTACTTTCTTCCCATGATAGAGAGAGTTGGTGTATGAGGACTTGTTTTAAAATAACACAGACGGGACAGTTTACACAGAGCATATAGGTCAACAAGATAGGTGAACAGATTAGAACACTAAGCCATAATTAAAACAACTTGGGCAATTGTTTTGAAACAGTTTTGAGAAATGATTTCACATTAAAGATATTCTAATGCCTTTAGTAACACTGCTGGGATCAGCAATTATTTTTGAATAAGTAATATTTACAATGTTGCCTAATATTTGAGAGGATCTTGTCCCAAATACAGCCACCACATAGCTTTCCTAAGGTCATGGAAGTCCCACGAGCATGTGCGTAGGTGAAAAAGGTATCATGTCTTCACTTACCAAGGGATAAGATGAGTCACATCTGACATTGCTTCATCTCATAGAAGCCAAACAACTTGTGGATTTCAAGGGACTCAGTTTATTTTACAGAGTTTATAAATGCATGTTTAATTCTATTCCAGTGAAGCTTGAAAAAGATTCCTGTCTTCTGCTGGGTGTACTTCCAACAGGTTTCTTCCTCTTGAGGACCTTGTGTTACTTCAAAGCAGCAGGACAGTTCTTCCTGCCACAACTTTTTCTTCAGTCATGAACATGTGTCTAGGATTCCATTTCCAGATGCCGTTTCTTTCCTCTTTCACACAGGCCCACCTGGGTTTCAGACATTTCACCTGCTTCGTAAGTCAATACAGGTAGACCCTGCTTTCCTTTCCCTTGACTTTCTGAGCCAGATATTTAGCTTTCTAATGTACTCATCTCGATTTGCCCTTACGAAGTGTCAGCTAGTGACAGATCCACAGTGTGGAGCAAAAGTAGGTTCAAAGTCATGAGTATGCCATGCACAGAGTTTATTCTTGTATTACTTACTAATTATAGTATTATTTTCCAAATGAACAATTCTTAACCGACTTTTGCCCCACCCTTTAAATGTAATGACTTCTGGGTTTGCCAAAAACACCCATCATCCAAATGTATCTTATCTATCCTTATTTCTCCTACTTGGATAATTCATCCTCTCATCAACCTTAAATTTATCACACGTGATATCTATTTATTATTGTCCTGGCCAGCTCCTGACATTAACACTAGCCCACAGTGTCTGAGGCGTTATGGATGAGATGAAATAAATTCACACAGACTACCGAGTCCTGTGGAGGAAAAGGGATGGAGCGGCTTCTCTCTCAAGGGGAGAGCAAGCCTTGGAGTGCCTCGGCCACCCTCTCAAGAGAAGAGGGCTTCAACTCTTGCCTTGACAAAATTTTATTGGATTCAATTTGCATAGGAATACAGGGTGTAAACATCAAGCTCAGTAATCATTATCAGGCAGTGAGAATCACACATACAAAGAACTCTGAGGGCCTATTTTGAGTCAGGGTCAGATAGCTAAAGGGCCACAAAACTTTGAGGAACAAACTCACTTCCTGCTTGGACCCTTATCATTTAATTGAGAGCATTCTAAACCAAGCAGGTTTCACAGGAGTTTATGTATTCTTTCTTAGGCCTGATCACCTTAGGGAACCTGCCCTTTCCAGCACAGGGCTGCACCACCCTCTGTCATTGTTTCAGGCTTAAGTCGGGCAGGGGAAGTAAGACAGCCAAGAGATTAGGATACTTCTGCAGACAGAATGAGGACTCAAGCTATGTCAAAGCTGAGGGGGTCCATCACCCCCTTTTGCTGTAGCCCCCCAAGTCCTTCCCTGGGGGCCCCTGTGATCATGCCTGTCTTAGATCGTTCCCCCCTTGGGGAATCTTACTCATCATTGGCTAACCGATCAAGCATTGGGGGCCAGGCAAGGTGAAGTAAAAGGAGCAGAGGCAGCACCTCTGCCAGGAAGATAAGCTTTGTCTCCTTAGTAGCTTATGGTCCAAAGGTCACTCACTCAGCCTTAACCATGGGGGTGTTACAGCTCCTGAAACCAGGCAGGGCAGGTCCCAACAAGCTCCCCTTTAATGAATCCTCCTACCTGTCCCAGGGGTCTGTGAATTTTCTCAGCATATTTTCAAACTTCCTACTTACTACAAGCATGTCATTTTGAAACTCACCTACTAGGGCCTGATACAGTCTGCACTAAATTTCCAAGTCTTCCCCTCTCTCAAATCCATCTACACGCTAAACCCTCCTCTTAAATAGCTCTTTCAGTCTTCAAGGACTGGTTCTCCAATGTTTTCAACTATCTAGAGCTTTCAGAAGGTGCATCTCAATACTTTCTCAGACCCTTGTTCTATCTGGGGAGGTCAGTGCAATATGTCCTCTAAAATCTGGCCTCTCTTCTGGTTTTGGAAACCTTTGGTTATATTTCTTTTTATTTGTCCCAACTTTCAGAGTAAGTTAGGCTGATTTAAAAAGAGAAAGAAGTTTATTAAAAAGATATCTGGTTGTCCACATCCTCAAGAAGGCTAAAGACTCAGAATGGACAGATAAAAGGGAGGCTACACCATCCAAACCACCGCCAAAATAATGCCACAGAACCAGTCCCATGAGGACACAGCCACACATTAAGGTCACTGCCAAGTCCATCCACATTACCAACAGTGACACTGGCCCAACCACTGCCTTTGTTGCCAGTGTGCACATTGACACCACACAACCAGAAAAATGTCCCCAAGGTTTCTGACCCTTTGCATCAGTCAGTAGTTTCTGACTGAAAATCCAAGACAGGCAGGTCTGGTTGCTGAGCCTAGGAACATAGGCATTCACTGGAGGGAGACTAGAAACCAGACGTCATGTATATTCACAGTCTACAATGGAAGAGGAACTCTGCCCCCCAAGAACTATATAGTGCAGATTTTCTAAATGCAGAAAGGGGATTCAGATACTAAACAGACCAAAAAATATGTACCCTGCTTTATGGGACACTTAAATGACTACATATCTACATGCTGTATTGTAGTTAAGCTCCTGACACAGAATATGTTTTTTTCTTCTTCCTTCACCCAGCACTGCAGTTCCCAAACTGGGGCCTGGGGTGCTCCCAGTCCCATGGGGAACTCAGGAGACCCAACAGGAAATTTTAGGTTCTCAAGGATAGCGCAGCAACATCTGTCAGATACCACTGCTACCTCAAGGTGATTCCGTTTCATTAGGCCATGCTACATTCCTTTCAGTGACATTCTTTTCTTCGCAAAGCTGGGCTTTCCACAGTTGCTGCAATAAAAAGGGAACCTCATAAAAGCCAATGTGGAACAGGAAATGAAAGTGATGGTGTCCAGGCATTCCAAGGATGGAGAAGGGATATCCTGTTAGTAATTGTCTTTATTCAAGAATTAAATGAAATATTACTTTTTCTTTATGTATATATGTTTTGCTTTCCAAATAGCTACTTGGTTGTAAAAAACATACATACTTATATTAGAGTATTTGAACCTAATAACTTAGTCAATGGGATTATTAGTTCTTTTGGTTCAGGGGTATTGTGAAAAAATAATAAGACACTAATGATGCCACGAGCGAAAAGAATTTAGGAATTTCTGAAATAGCACAATGTGGATTGATTTTTTTAAATCCTTTATTTTTCACAGTCCTACACTGTTCATGAGAAAACAGCACTATCCTCTCTCAAAGATGGATAACTTATAAGTAAAGCCAGGGGTGATACATCAGCAAATGTGGAAACCCCCAGGGACAAGGACAGAATCTGAGAACCTCCCAATCTTCTGGAAAAGAGATTCCCATGCCCATTCCCTAGCAGGATGGCACAGTATCACAGCTGGGGGAAAAATAGGGATGCCTATACATACAATAGAGATAAAGGCTGTGTTTTGAGGATGGGCTGAGCTTCCATCCCCCCTGTGCTGCTTCGTTGTGGGCTCTTACAGGACAGAAAAAAAATGTTTTTCTCCTCTTAATCCATGGTATTATTGCGATCTCTGTTCAGGTAGCTTAGACGCATCCTTAGGGGGATAATAAGGCTTTAGGCACAGGTTTTGAATAAGAAATTCTACAGCTCAGGCTTAGTAAAACACTCATTTGTTGTGGATATATATACCATCCCTTCTCTGTGTTGGGACATCAAAAAGGCTGACAAATAATGCATTATCTATAATGCATTTCAGAAGAAAAAAATGTCTCTCCTTTTTTTCCTATAACAGAAGGAAAGATTGGTTCTGAGCCCCATCAAAATACAAATGAAATGCAAGAAGTCATAATGCTATGGAGAAAACTGGAATCTATTGAGGTCGGTTTTGTCTTTTTAATAAGACCCAGGACAAAATATTTAATCATTGTTGTGGGTTGAATTGCGTCCCTCAAAATTCACATGCTGTAGCCCTAACCCCCCAGTGCCTCAGAATGTGACTATATATGAAGATAAAGTCTTTAAAGAGTTGACTAATTTAAAATGTGGCATTAGGGGGGGCTCTAATTCAATCTGACTGGTGTCCTTATAAGAAAAGGAAACTTGGACACTAAATGAGACATCCAGGAGGTACACTCACAGAGAAAAAAACCATATGAAGAGGCAGTAAGATGACAGCTGTCGGCAAGCCAGGGACAGAGGCCTCAGAACAAACCAAACCTTCACCTTGACCCAAGACACCTTGATCTTGAACCTCCAACCTCCAGAACTGTGAGAAATCATTTCTGCTACTTAAGCCACCCAGTCTATAGTACTTTGTTATGGCAGCCTTAGCAATTTAATACAATCATTTACTTTCAAAATCAAGAAAGAACCCAGCATCTATTTCCACCGGATGAAGAACTAAGTAAATGAGTAAGTGGATGGTGATAGTACCATAGTGCTGGGAAACGTCAAGGACATTTTGCTCTGTAACAAGCCATTCATTGAAGAGATACATTTTCATTCAACTTGACTGAGGGAGGAGAGGGGTGTCGTGACCTAGCTTAAATATGTGCAGCAATCAGAGAGGGCACAAAAGTCCCTGTGAATTATTCCAACTTTGCTAAATATAATGTAACATTGGTCTGGATGCATCTGCATAGAAATCAAGAAATCCGAAATGATGAAGCAGCAGAATTTTGAACCACAGGCTAAGCAGCTGCATGCATTTCCAAATTCATTTGAAATATGAAGTTTCAAACTCTTCATTTGAAATATAAAGAGTTTTTTAAATAAACCATTATAATTTTATCAAAAGCAGGACACAGGAAGCCAGCAAAAAATGAGGTTACACAACTCTAAAACATATACAATTTCATATTTAATTTTTAATAAACCATTTATTTCCATAATTACAGGAAGCTACCTATATTATGACACAAAATACCTTAAATGCAAAATGTCTCAAGCTGAACTCATTTTTTCCCTGGGAATCACTGTCTGGTATATTTAGTTTTAGTTGTTGGTGCTGTCATCCTCAGAGTCCCCCCAAACTAAAATTTCATTTTGATGTACATCTAAGAACCAAATCTCCTCTTTGTCCTGAGTGTCCTGAGATTCTCAGGTACCTTTTTTTTTTGACTTTCATTCTGAGTTTATGTAACACTCCTCCAATGGAACGGAAACAACACGTCGATTCCAACACTGGCAGGACACCAGGCTAGCACTGCAAAAACAACTGCCGTGTGGCAGGCACGAGCCGCCACGCTCCCCTGTCCCCCGGTGACAGAACTGCGAGTGACCGTGGGCCTTTTCACCAGGCAACATTTTTAAAAGTCACCATTCGCCAGTGCCTATCTCTGTGCATGAAAATTACCCTGCCACCGTACAACAGACAAAGCTCAGACACGAAAGGGTTGCACAGCTGAAGCTAATGTGAGACAGAACTGAACGCTTACCTGGCAGAGGAGATACCACGATCACAAAGACATAACTGTCCCTGACATCGGCGTTGTAGTCAACCCAATGGCAGGGTATTCATTGTTTCGTTTATAAAATACATGCATGTTAGCTAAGTATCTTCCTAATCTAGTTTTTCTTTTAAAGATTTTATTTATTTTTAGAGAGGGAAGGGAGGGAGATAGAGAGAGAAACATAAATGTGCGGTTGCTGGGGGTCATGGCCTGCAACCCAGGCATGTACCCTGACTGAGAATTGAACCTGCCACACTTTGGTTCGCAGCCCGCGCTCAGTCCACTGAGCTACACCAGCCAGGGCTCTAATCTAGTTTTTATATTGGTGTACCATGCAACATTTAACTTGGAAAAAAATTCTGCTGCTTCAATTACTTGGGGAAAAAAACACTGAGCTATAGAATAAAATAGAATAAAAAGCAAGGTCCTTAGCATGAGACACAATAGCACGACGCCATTTGCTTTTCTGGCCCCATCTCTTGCTACCCAGCCACCATAGATTCCTGGGAAACCATCTAGTTTCTTCTTCTGTCATCTTCCTTCTGCAATGTCCTTGCTCTTCCACTTCACGTAAGGCTCATTCTTTAAGACTCACTTCATACATCTCCAAAAAGTCTTTCCTGGCCCACCTAAGCTCAGTGAGAAGAACCTCTTGCATATATTCCTTGTAGTAACATATGATTTTAATTTTTATGTTTATTTATATACCTTGCTCCTTAAACTCTGAGCTTCTGGAGAAGGGATCATGCCACAAATTGCCTGGCACAGTAGACATTGAGAAATATTTGATAAAGAAAGAAGGGAGGCTCAGGATACACAGTTAATATGCAAAAGTCAACGTCTTTCCTATAAACTAACAATGAACAAGTATATTTCAAATTAAAAACATAACACCATTTACATTAGTAACTTCCCAAAATAAAATACTTAGGTATGCGAGGTCTGTCTAGAAGCTATCCAGCCATGTAGTAGGAAAAAATAGAGATATTTACTGAAGAAGATACAAGATACAAGAACCATGGTACACAGGACAATGATGTCTTAGCACCCTTCAAAGTAGGCACCTTGGGACCTCACACAGTTCTCCCGGTCTCCATCAGCTGCCTGGTCATATTTTCCTGAATCTCACCAATGGTCTGAAATCTCTTCCCTTTCAAAAGTGATTTTAGTTTCTGGAAAAGATAATTAATTAATTGATTAATTAATTAAGTTTTTAATGTGCCATTCTGGTGAGTGATGTTGACAATGATAGAGGGTATGCATATGTGGAATTGAGGAGTATATAGGAAATCTCAGTACCTTCTTCTCAATTTTGCTGTAAACCTAAAACTTCATATCCTAAATAGTCTTTAATGAAAAGAAGAAGGTAGGAGAGAAGGAAGAAAGGGAGGGAGGGATGTTGATGATGCGGAAGAAGGAAGGAGAAATGGAAGGAGGGAGGGAGGGAGGAAGGAAGGATACTAAGGGGCTCATATATATGAGCAAATGTTGCTCTTATTGTATGATTTGAAGGAGATATTGGAAAAGCATGTTGCATAAAATTATCACTAATACTGCCTTTCCGCTAACCAGAAATTCCCACTATTAAACATTCTTTTGTGTTTAAGAATTGAGGGAAAGTAACCACTTAACCTGAAATTGTCCTCTGCATCTAAAATATGACAGCATGTCCCCAAGGCTTCAGATTAGGTTACCTGAGGAGAGAAGGGCCTGGGAAGACAGGACAGAGAAACACAGAATAAGACGCATTCTGTGCCAGTTTCCCAGGATGGGTGGGTGGGAGAGACAATGGAATGGTACAGACTCATCCACAGCAATTCAGTGCCCAGTTATGGCATGTTTAAACACTGCCCTTGTGGGGTTTTTTGTTTCCTCAGCAACTCTGAGATGGGAGGGTGGCACACATTTCTTCCTTTGGAGAAACCAAGCTCCTTCAAGATTAGATAGAGGCAAAGCTGGCAACAGCGAGCACACTTCTCAATAGTCTGTCTCCCAGACCCATGCCCTGTGCGAGGGAGAGAAACTAGGTTGCTGCCGTGATGATAATGTGCTCATTCTGTCTGTTTCATTGGGGCTACACTAGATTAGCAGGCCATAATTACGGCTAAAATCCACGTCTCTGACTCAGTTGAGAGAATGTCTGTTCCTGAACTGAGCTGAACTGAACTGAACTGAACGCCAGGGAAAGGCTTCGCTGGAGGTTAAGCCAGGCAGCCTCCGCTCTCAGAAAGTGATACGCTGTTTCAGTGTCGCACTGGATACTCTATCTGAGAAGCGGGATTTCCTACGGCTTGGGTTTCAGATGGTTTACTTTGATTTCTTGGGGCGATAAAGAAGTCCACTCATCTTTAAATGGTATTTTTAGTGGTCACACCATTGTAAAACCTTCAGCACTTGCTTTTGTGTCTGGATGGGACAAGATCTGCCTTGAGATAACTTGACTCAGACTTCTTTGAAGGACTCCCCGCCCCACCCCACAATTCTCTCCCTGTCTTTCGTGCTTTGCAGAAAATAATGAAGTCTGTAGTTAACGGTCCTTCCTTCACCTGGTCGACTTTGAATTTTAAGTTTCAACTCCATGAGACAGAAATGGAAATCAATTCCTTTTTCTCTGTCACTGGTGGTTGTCTAAAGTGGATCCAGGAATGTCCTCATCTTTTGCCAGAATCTTTAATGCAATTTTTGTGTTAAAAACTCTGTCTCCTTTTCTCTGTCTGATCTTTTCTATATATGTTCTTGTCTGCTTCTTAAATTGTAAAGCAAATTGTAAACCAAATTTGACTAAAATGTCAAGACACAAGTCAGGGCAAAATAAGGAAGCTGAAAGCAGAACTGGCAATAAGGAGAGAAGTGCTTGAGCCACGCCGTTTCATTTTTTCCCCTCAAACCATCCCAGACTTTCCTTAAATAGAACCCACAGTTTGCAGGCTCTCTAATGAATACTGGCCAAGTGGCCGGCTCACGTTTGAGGCATGCTATTACCATTTTTTTTCCTGTTCTTTCTCCTTAATTAGGGGCTTTAACGGGAGGTTGCCCACAGTTTCTGACAAGCAGCATTAGCTTCATCAGAATGAAATGCCTGATCCAGGACCTCTTTGCTAAAGAACTGACTGTTTTTGTGGAGGGGATGCATTTGCAGCAGGAACGCCTCCGTGGGATTAGTCGGAGAGGTTATGAAACCTCTATTCCCCGAAGGCCTCATTCCCTAGGACTGATTTTAGGATACCCCAAAGATAAGGCAGGGGGATAGACTAGGTTAGTTTTTCCTGGGTTTCATCATTCAGCTGAGATCCATAATAAGAAATACATTGTATCTGTACCAAACACACATACACACACGTGCACACAAACACAAAATATTCATAAAACAATATTTATCCCTGGTACTTATTGAGCCCTTCAACAGTCCATTCTGTTTTATTTCATTATTTGAATACAAATCTCCACCCACTGAATTAATTTCGTGCACTGAAGAGAGATGAACCCATGGTTTGAAAAACACTCAACAGGACGCCCTTTTATTTTTTTCCAACCCTGTAATTCAATATGGAGTGGTTTTGAATTGAGGACAAGCCTGATGAGTTTGAGGTATGGAATAAAGGAATCCGATCAGCCCTGGGTCTGTTGTGTTGTGAAATCTCTCTGTGTGTTCATTCTCTTCACCCCAGAGGACTCCATTATCTCTGCTCAAAGAGCAACACTGCTCTGGCTGTTTCCCCTGCTTCTCTTTGATCCCTGCAGCCAGGCTCAGCCCTTCCCCCCCAGCCCTCCCTTCCATCCCTGTTGAGGCTGTTTGGACTCCGGGGTTTTGCTGGGCCCCTAGCCCATGAGTGTGCACTGTGCCCCGGGCTGTTCCTCATCCAACCTGCTCCACTCTCCCCCGCTGAGATTTCAATCCCCCTCCGCCAGGTTAATGGGGTTGTTGTTCTTCCCTTATTGTTCTTCTCTTATTGTTCTTCTCTTATTGTTCTCTTATTTCTCACAGGACTTATCGGTTTGTTCCCGGGACAATTTTTAGTTTGTTGCTGAAATGACAAAAGTCAGAGAGGATTGTGTTTTGGGAATAAGTGAGCCAGAGATTTAATCTGGGAAGGTTTTATTCATTTGTTAAATTCCTTTAGAGGTGCTTTAAAAATAAGATTTTTTTAACAGATAAAAGATAGGGTAATGTATCTTAAACCACAAGCCACATTTTTAAAAATGCCTATATCATCAACATCAAATCAATTATACAGCATTTTAGGTTCAAATTTCAGTTTGGGTCAGAAAGATAAATTCATAGATGTATTATTTGTTTTACCCATAATTTACAACAACATTTACTGAGCACCTCTTAAGATACAAAGCAAAGGCAAGATATGTAAAACACATTTCCTGACTTCAAGACATCTAAACCTTCAGAAGGATATTAAGAAATTCATGTACATCTTATAAAAAAGATTTTAATAAGTGACTTGGACACAGGCCATTGCAAAGCCAGCCATACAGGGGGCCCACAACTCTCCCTGTTCAGAACTAGTAAGAGTGAAAAGAGAGAAACCATTTGTTCCTGTTCGGTCTTTTTGAGACATGAAATTGCAAATTCCTCCATTCCCCATTTTAATTGCATGCTTGAGGAAGGAAGGAAGGAAGGGAGGAAGGCAGGCTAGGACAGGTCCTGAGTGCCTAGTTTGTGCACTGTGCTTCGAGGGCAATGGAATGGCCTTCCTATGATCTTTCTTTGGTGTCTTCATGTACTTCCCAAATGAACAGAAAAACAGCCCTGCACTCAGGTGGATAGAGGCTGGAATGCAAGATGCATGTCAAGAAGGCCGTATCTTTCTTTCCTCCCCGACTATCTAGAGCAGTGTTACCCAATAGAACCCAAAGTGAGCCATCTGCATAATTGTAAATTTTATAGTCTTTTTAAAACATAAAATTTATTTGAGCCATATATTTTAACCCAATAGGTCCAAACTATTATCACCACTACATGTAATCAATATAAAAATACTAACAAGATATTTCCCCACCAGCAGTGCACTAGGGTTCCCTCTTCTTCACACCCTCTCCAACACTTGTTTGTTGATTTGGTTATGATGGTCATTCTGGCTGGTGTGAGGTGGTATCTCATTGTGGTTTTAATTTGCATCTCTCTGATGACTGGTGATACTGAGCATCTTTTCACATGCCTCAGGGCCCTCTGTATGTCCTCCTTGGAGAAGTGTGTGTTCAAGTCCTTTGCCTGTTTTTTAACTGGGTTTTTTGTCTTCTTGGAGTGGAGTCATGTGAGTTATTTATATATTTTGGAGATCAAACCCTTGTCTGAGTTATATCATTGTCAAATATGTTTTCCCATATAGTTGGTTCTCTTTTCATTTTAATGCTATTCTCTTTAGCTGTGCACAAGCTTTTGCAGACTGGTACAGCCACTATGGAAAACAGTGTGGAATTTCCTCAGAAAACCAAAAATGGAACCGCCTTTTGACCCAGCAATTCCACTGCTGGGATTATACCCTAAAAACCCTGAAACACCAAGCCAAAAGAACCTATGCACCCCAATGTTCATAGCAGCACAATTTACAATAGCCAAGTACTGGAAGCAACCTAATGGAATTCTATGCAGCAGAGAGAAAGAAGGAGCGCCTACCCTTTGCAACAGCATGGATGGAACTGGAGAGCATTATGCTAAGTGAAATAAGTCAGGCAGTGAAAGACAAATACCATATGATCTCACCTTTAACTGGAACATAATCAACAAAAGAAAAAGGCAAACAAAATATAACCAGAGTCATTGAAATTAAGAACAATCTGACAGTAACCAGAGGGGAGGTGTGCGAGGTGGGGGGGGTAATGGGGGAAGGGTTTTCAGGAACAACTATAAAGGACACCTGGACAAAACCAAAGGGAGGGGGTGGAAGTAAGAGAGGAAAATGGGTTTGGCCGGGGGGAGGGAGTGAGGGGGATAAATGAAGACAACTGTAATTAAACAACAATAAAATAATTTTTTAAAAGAAATAAACTACTACTTATACAACATGGACTGAATTTCAAAACCATTAAGCTAATTTTTGTGTGTGCGTTTTAATGAAACTCTAGAAAAGGTAACATTAACTTATCATGAAGAAGACAAATCAGTGGTTTGTCTAAGACCAGGATGTTGGGGAGAGGTTGCTGAAAATAGAAACAGTGGAACTTTCTGGAGTAAGTGCTCCATATCTTAATGTGGTTGTGGTTATGTGGGAGTAGACATTTTTTAATTCATTAAACTGTGAATCAAATAAAGTTGATTTTTTTAAAGAAGAAAGAAAAAGATTTTTTTTCTTTTGAACTATTGTACTCAAACTTTAGCATGTATTTCCATGTGTAACACATCTCAGTTATGACTCATCATATTTGCAGAGTTCAACAACCACAAGTCGCTCGTAGGAAACCACAGTATGGTTTCCCTCGCTGTACTGAACACAGTATGGTTGTCTAGATTATCTAGACCTGCACTATAGTGGACAATGTGGGTCTAGGAAAAGAAGCAGAATTGGGCTGCGT
This sequence comes from Phyllostomus discolor, assembly GCF_004126475.2. Classification (NCBI taxonomy): domain Eukaryota; kingdom Metazoa; phylum Chordata; class Mammalia; order Chiroptera; family Phyllostomidae; genus Phyllostomus; species Phyllostomus discolor. The sequence continues at coordinate 18,959,401 of NC_040904.2, read as the reverse complement.
TTCTCTAACATTTAAGAAAAATTATTTTTCTGTGCATGTTAGTGGATAAATGGGAGTTGCCAACTCTCAGGGTTCTCTTCTTTTTCTTCTCCCAGCCTCTCAGACTTAGGGAAATGAGAGAATTTGGGGTGGCATCTCCCCTATTTCAGTGCCCCAGAACCATCATCAGCTCCAAGGTAAGCAAAGACGATCCCTCCCATTCTCACATTAGTGTCACACCTTGCAATTGATAAATGCTTTCATGTACAGTATCTTATTTAACCATTTTAACCAGACCATGCATAGTCCATGGAAGTATTACCATCCTTGTTTTATAAGTGAATGAACTCAGACTAGACTCAGGGAGAGTAAATGATTTGCCCAAAGTATCCAACATCTTAAAACTTAATGTACTATGCAGCCCACTAAAGCAGAGCTGCCTGGTGAAAGGAAAAAAAGAATATGTTTGCAGAAGTATGGATTTTTATCTTCTTTGGCAACAACCCAAGTCTCCTTTCCTCTCAAAAAAAAAAAAAAAGGCAAAACTAGGTGAACTGGTGATCACTTTTAAAAAAGTAACATACAAACAACCTCTTGGCTAATTGAGCTTTTCACTGGGCTTTGTGTTGTTGGTTTGTTGTGTGTTATTTTTTTTTCCGGTTGAATACTGTGTATAGTTTAGCAATGTAGAACATCTCACTGTTGCAAGCAAGCATTTGCCGTGGCCCTTAATGTGTTGCGATCATTTCTGTCTGGGAAAACAAACAAAGGTGGGTCAGCGATGAGAGGCTGGCCGAGTCCCAGCGCCGAGGAGGACATTGGCTTACCTACCAACAATGCCTCCCTTTCAAGCGCAGGCCAACTATTTTATGAGATCACAGTTCTCTGGAAGGGAACTGCTTTAGTCAGCAGGAAATAACTCTACTACTACTGCCCTGTGGGAATGACAGTCCTGCCATCATCTTCGGACGCATCCCTCTCCTGACACCGTGTGAAAAAGACAGGGACAGGCTTTAAAGGCAGGGAGCTCACTCCCTGGGAAGCAGAATTGTCTTTTGAAAAATATTCCCTAAAATAAAGACATTTAATATGTTTATCACCCTGGACTTTAGAAACAGTGGGCTCGAGGGCCATATTCGCAGTGCTCTACTTTGACTGCTCCTGTCCTTTCTGTTCTGCCCAACTGTGTTCCTACTTGTATCCCTTGCATTTCTACCCAGGAGTCATTTTGCTTGCTGGTTAAGACACCAATTATAGCCATTCAGTATTTGATTTTTTTTTTGGTCCTTTTTTATTTTATACTTATCTTCTTAGCTCCTGTCTACTTTTTCTCTCAGTTAACCTTTGATAAATCATAAGGAAATAAGTTTAGCTAGTTTGAGAGAGCAAGAGTCATTACAGAAATTGGGATGGTCTGGGAGCCTCTTTAAAGATCATTTAGACAGTCTCCGAAATTTGGACAAAATGGCAAGATCCAGCCTGGAGTCAGCATGTCTAACTCATCTCATTCACAGTAAATCCTCTGGAGTTCTCTTTCAGCTGACACAGTGATGTCAAGAATGGCGACTCGTTAACGAAAGTGCTGAGTGGTGAGTTCAATGCCCTACTTATGGGTCATATACTGTGGTTTCCCTAGCAGTGGGCAAACGCTGGAAACGCCAGAGGAAGACACTATGGCCCACTGCACTACAGCCATTGTCTAGTTTGTCACTAAGTTCTAACTCTTCCTTCCTCTAGAGGAAATGGGGAGAACAAAAATAATATAAAACTTGCAGAAAAATATTAACGTATCCAGACACTTCTGTAGGAACCAGCATTTTCTAAGTGTGGATAAAAGGCACAAAGGAATTCATGATCCTCCATTCCTGCCTCCCCAATACCTCCCTCTCTAGAAATCCTACTCTCAACCTAGTAACCAGTGAAAATGGCAAATTACTTGACCTGCTGGGTTGACTCAAGTAGTTTATTAGCTATCCTACTTTAGACATTTTTTTAAAATAAATTTTTAGTCTAATAATTTACTAGTAAATCAGGAAAGCAGCTGTGGTTCATTAGCAATTTAAGGTTAACAATACTGAACACAGTCCGACTCAAAGGAACACGTATTGCAACAAGCACACATTTATTCCATCACCATCTGCACGTGTTTGTACTCATAAGAGAATAGATATCTAGGGCAGGTTACATTCTTCTATCGAGTAAATTCCACCCACCACCAAAAGTACTTCAAAGGGTCCAGATGCTGCTAAGATACTTCACTCATAACATTCTCTCCTCCTCTCTGTGTCCTGCATTTAAGATTTAAATGATTTTTTTCTTTCTATGCTACCCCATAACTTCTTTGTCAGTTGAAAGATGTGTTAACATTTAAAACCTCAAGTCCCATGGCTGGAGCACTGGCCCACCTGGCCACAATGCTCTTCCTCAGCCCCCATGTCCTCAACAGCATGGGTCCTGTCTTTCCAACACACATGCTAAAAGATGTCTTGAAGGTATCTTGCTTATCTCACTTGGACTTAAACACAAGGGTATCTGCAAATTTGGCTTGGTTTGTAAGATACAAAAAAAAAAGGAGCAAGAAAAATGGTCCCATTGTCCACGTAGCCTGTGTGCTGGCTTGGTTTCAGGTCTTGCATCTGAAAGTGTTTGCATGCACGTTCCCAGGAGCTCTCATCCAGCTCCTGCTGTTTTAGTAGCTTATTTCTGGGACATTAAACACACACACGCACACACACACACACACACTCCGGGAAAGTTCTTGATTCCGTGAAGTTGTGTAATGTGACTATGTTGGGACACTTGCCCAAACAGTGATATTCTTACCTGTAAACGCTGCTGGGGCTGGTGAGAAGACACCAGCCCAGGCTCCTTCCAGCTCTTTCATGCCAAAATATACAAGGGAAGACATATCTTCCTAAGGGAGACAGAGAGAAGCTGTTGCCTCGTTTTAAAAGAAAAGGGTTTAAAGTTATGAACGAGAGCCAAGTAAGAACACGAATATTTTCCAAGGAACCATAAAATACTAAAATATATGATGTTGCTGTAAATCTTTCTTTATTATCATCACCATAATATGTTTTAATTACACTTATTTTATATAAAAATAGAAAACAGAAAGCACAGAAGTCATTAAGATCCTCCACATTTCTACCTTCTACACATGTAAATTACTTGTGTGTTTTTAGACACAGATGTACATTCTGATGCAGACATATGGAGAAATCCTTTTTAGCCAAATAATATCATAAAGTTACAGTTTTGGTATAAATGTCTTTGTGTTTAACAAGAGATCATGAAAATTTCACCATGTCAATAAATAAATACAACATCATTGTTAACAGGTACATAGTATCCTTTAATGTGGTTATACCATAAGTTATTTAACAAATACCCTATGGTTGATTTTCTTTCCAACTCTTATCATTATAAACAATTATATAATAAACATTTTCCTACGGAACAGGTACGTTGAGACAAAGAAATATGGCCCAAATGAAAGAACATAGTAAAACTTCAGAAAAAGAACTAAGTGATGAGGAGATAGCCAACCTATCAGATGCAGAGTTCAAAACAGTGGTGATCAGGATGCTTACAGAAATGATTGCGTACAGATGCAAAGTAAAGGAAGAAATGAAGGCTATACAAAGTGAAATAAATCAAAATGTATAGGGAGCTAGCAGAGAAGGGAAGGAAACCATGACTCAAATCAATGGTTTATAACAATGATTTTCAATCAATGATTGAAAATAAACATTCAGCCAGAATAAAATGAAGAAACAAAAATTCAAAAAAGAAAATGAGGAGGCTTAGGAACCTCTGGGACAACCTTAAACATTCCAACATCAGAATTATGGGGTTGCCAGAAGGAGAAGAGGAAGAGCAAGAAATTGAAAATTTATATGAAAAATAATGAAGGAGAACTTCCCCAATCTGGCAAAGGAACTAGAAATACAAGTCGAGGAAGTTGGATCCAAGAAGAAACACACCTGGACACACCATAATTAAGTTACTCAAGATTAAGGATAAGGAAAGAATCTTAAAAACAGCTAGAGAAAAAGAAAGTGTTACCTACAAAGGAGTTCCTGTAAGACTACCACCTGATTTCTCAAAAGGAACCTTACAGGCAAGAAAGGACTGGAAAGAAGTATTCAAAGTCATGAAAGGCAATGACCTATATCCAAGATTACTCTATCCAGCAAAGCTATCATTTCGAATGGAAGGGTAAATAAAGAGCTTCCCAAATAAGGTAAAGTTAAAGGAGTCCATCACCACCAAGCTCTTATTATATGAAATCTTACAGGGACTTATCTAAGAAAAAGAAGAAGACCAAAACTATGAACAGTAAAATGACAACAAACTCACAACTATCAACGATTGAATCTAAAAAACAAAAACAAAGTAAGCGAACAACTAGAACAGAAACAGACAGAATCATAGAAATAGAGATCAAATAGAGGGTTATCAGTGGGGAAGGGGAGAGGGAGAATGGGGGAAAATGGTACAGGGAATAAGAAGCATAATTTGTAGGCACAACATATACAGGGGGAGGCTAAGAATAGTATAGGAAATGGAGAAGCCAAAGAATTGATATGTATGTCACATGGACATGAATTAAGTGGGGGTGATGCTGGAGGGAGGGGGATGCAGGGCAGAGGGGGATAGAGGGGAGAAACAAAATAGGACAACTGTAATAGCATAATCAATAAAATACACTTTTAAAAGAAGAAAGGAACCAGGGACAAGCAGAGAGAAACTAAATTGTCCAGCATCAGGGTGAGAGCAGGGAGGTGGGGAGGGCACACACAAATAACATTTTTCTACATACATTTTTGTGACTGTTTCTGATTGGCTTTAAGTAAACTCTTAGAACCGTGATTGATAGGTGAAAGGTAATGTTTTTGTTGTTGTTGTTGTTTATTTATATATTTATTTTAGTTTTTAAAACTCAAAAAAACATGTAGAAAAATACAGCTAGTTCATATCTCACCAATGTGATTGATTTACTTTGATTATTAGTAAAGTTATATGCTTTCTTTATACTTATTGACCCTGTATATCTTTTATTTTTTGAACTGCCTTTGCCCTTTTGCTTTTTGATTTGCCTCTTTCTAACTATATTATAAGACCACTGTTATTATAGAGATTATTAGAACTTCATCTAAGTGTTGCAAATATTTTCCCAAGATAACCCAGAGATCAGGTGTGCCTTAACTTTGGTGGACGGTGGCATGGTGTCCATGTAGCTGTCTTCGTGTTTGTCCTATGCCTTCGACTACCACAATACATTAACTCAGCATGCTATTAATGCCCTTAAAAAATCTTCTCATGCAAAAGCCTTAGTAAACTAACTGGAGTTCTTATGGAAAATAAGAACAGGTTTTGCAAAACACATCCTCACAGGAAAGTCCCTCTCAGACACGTCTGTTCTTATTCATCTCCTATATCTGGGGCTGAAATAGGGAGTGGTTTGCATAGTTCTTTTCTTCAACTTGCCTCCGCAAACCTGTCTTGATGTTCTGCCAAACAAAGGGCCCTCCAGTTACCAAAGATTGCCCTCCTTAGAAAAACAGCGTAGTGATTATTCGAACTTGTTTTGAACATGCCCTTTGGGGGAGCATGCCCAAATCCAGCAGTTTACCAGAGTATTTCTTCTAATCTTTTTACTGTTAAGTCTCTTGAGAGTAGTATTATTCTTCACCTAATCTCTGCACATTTCTTGTCAATTTTATTTCTGAGTATCTTTTTTTTTTCTTTAGTTGCTTTTGTAACTGGTAACTTTGCTCCTCAATATTATTTAACCAACTATTCTTTATATATAGGAAAACCATTTGTTTGGGGATTCTTTAAAAGAAAAAACCATGATTAATACATTCTACACAGCTGCGAGTGAATAAATTCTTTTGTGTGTGTGGGTGAAATCAACCATCTTACTAATTTATCTCATTGTTTCTAATAATTCTTTTACTTCTTTATTTTTCTTAATACATTGCCATCACCTATAAATAACAAAATTATCTCCTTCTTACAAATACTTATTCCTCTTTTTACTTCCTCATGTCTAATTACCTTGGTCAGTACTTCTAAACTAGGAGTTCTAGTAGCAATGATGGGGTTCTTTGTCTTCTATCATAAAAAGCTCTAAAGCTTCCATTAAAAATGATGCTGGCATTGGTATATTGTGTACACATAGACACACATATATAATTTTAATGTCAAAGAAGTTTACATCTTTCATGCTACTGATGGTTTGGGTTTCTTACTGGTGTATATATATATATATACACTTTAAAGATTTAATGTTTCATTCTCAGGAAAAACAGGAAGTTGAGGAAACACGCTACTTTTTACAGCCCACCTTAATTTGTGATTGCTCCGAACCCTAACTGGCACAGCTGTCAACCGTATTAGCTGCTTAACCAGAACCAAGGTGTTCACCATCAACAGGATGTTACGTGGACAACACTAGAGCATTGAAGGCTTTTTTTCCTGAGAGAAGCATAAGGCAGAAGTTGCTGAGACAGCCAGCTTTCCTAGCAGCCCCTCCTGTTCCACCAGGAGGATTTGCCTGAAGTATGTAGCTAGTCAGCACTTAGAAAAAGTGCCTCCTCCCCCTATAAAACCACCCATCCTTTCCCAAAGCTCTCTCTTGGACTCCCTAAGCCCTCACAGCCCCTGACCCAAAACATTCACTAAGAGCTCCATCATTTCAGCAGCCACGCCTAGTAAATTGGGAGGCAGGTCTCCTAGATGCCACCAACTTACATATATATGCTTATGTCCACAACTGGTTACGTGGAGACAGGACCTCTAGTCATCTTAACCAGATCTTAAGATTAATTAAAAACTACATAAAGTGAGCCCTGGCTGGCATAGCTCAATGGATTGAGTGCGGGCTGGGAACCAAAGTGTCCCAGGTTCAATTCCCAGCCAGGGTACATTCCTGGGTTGCAGGCCATAACCCCCAGCAACCCACATTGATGTTTCTCTCTCTCTCTCTCTCTCTCTCCCTTCCTTCCCTCCCTAAAAATAAAAATAAATAAAATCTTTAAAAAAAGAAAAAAAACTACATAAAGTGCTTTTAGGTCCTTAGAGGTAGACTGGTGAGATACGTAAGTGGTTTATGATCAAGAAGGATAAATACATAGGTAAAAGGACCTTTAGCCAAATGACCTTACAGCCCAGAGATGGGCAGGCAGGCATTCTTCCCTATGACCTTCTCAGTCATTTTATTCATGCTGTATTTTTTTGCAGTCCACGGATTAAAGGCCACATTCTGAGGCTAACGCTTTCACGTGACCCTAGTTCTAGCATATCTTTCTTCAGTTTAACCAGTGGCTTTTACAGCCAGTGCCAAGGGGTAGTATTTTTTCAAGTTCCTCAGATGGTTTTGCTATGCACTCCAAATTGAAAACAATGGACATAATCCCGCTCCTTCATTTCCCTGATGAGAAGTCGCTTGGGTGAGTGGGTAGGGGACACACTGAGAATAACCAAGGTTCCCCAGCACACAATGTAGTTCTCTTTCTATTAAATCATACTTCATTGAAAACAAAGTATTTCGGTAAAATTGAGGAGACGAATTGTCAAATCCAATGAAAAGGTGTGATTCATTGCAGAAGGAATGATCAGAAAATCAACAGATCTAGAAGAAGCTCCTCATTTAAATGACCCCCAAGGATGAGACTCCCTGGACTGAAGTAGAGCAACCACAAACTGTGTGTGGCGGCACTTCAAAACAGGAGTAGTGGGAAGCGATGGAAATTAAAAACAAAAACAAAAATATCCAATTGCCAGGCAAAGGCAGGACCTGTGCGGAAAATAACTTTGCTGAATAAACAGAAATAAGAACGAGTTAAGGCAAGCTAAGACAAGGTTGCACAAACGTAAGATTTATTTCTAAATCAGACAAAGCTGGGCTAAATAACCACTCTATCTGTAATTTTCTGTGTGTATTTCCATCTTATGCTGGTAGTAAGCATGTATTTACAGCTTTCTGTAAATTTCATCCCTGAGAAAGAGAAATAGAAGAGGACACTCACATGCACAGGAACTGAAAATAGAAATTAACATTGGTGCAAAATGTCAAATTTTTCTCAGATTTAATCTTGTACATTTAGAACCTTTAAAAAGTTGTTAGGAATGACAAAGAGGAAGGTCAATGGGAAAGGTTAACATTTATTAGCAGAAAAGCACGGGGCAGAGGAATAATCTGTTGTTTTGTTTTCCCACAACAGCTCCAGCCTCTTCATTCTCCCTCCAAGTCCATTCTATTTCCGGGTGGTCTTTAAGATTCAAGACTCAAAAAAATAATCTTAGCCAGGATAAGTACTGCTTGCCTTATCATTTGACTTTTATTTTCATTTTCATATAGTAATCATTTTATACCATTTCTCAACTTCTCAAAATATATAGATTAACCTTTCAATACATAGTCACCCTATCCTAGTTTGGGAGTTTGATTATGTAATAAATAATACAATTTTCTGACTCCTAGGAATTTTTTGAATATTTGTCTTAACTTCCAGCTTTTATACACACACACACATACACATAAAATTCCATTTCTCATTTCAAGTTGAATTTTGTGCCTAAGGAGACACGATAAAAGGCCCAAAGTACCGTTGCTATCAGAAAACTCGTTGAAAATGTGAGTATAGTCCAGGGAGGATAATAAGGGCAGAAATGCCATGGGATTGTTATCATGTGCTCTAAACTGGGGCTAACCGTTATTTAGGTATCACAAATACAGAAAAATAAAATATTCAATACTATAAAGTAAGGACAGTTAGCAAACAGATTACAACTCATCACAGGTAAGCTGTAACCTTCACTTTCACCATGCTAAAGTACTTTCTCGTTCCTTCAAAGGCTGACAGGTCCGTTTATGTTGTGAAGGCTCTTTCCACATCTGTCTCCTTCCAGTTGCTCCTTCAGGAGACAGACACGAGTGGTCTGGAAAGGAAGAGCAAGTAAATCTTCAACCCACCTCCATTGTTTCTTCTTAGTAGTTTTGGTAGATATTGTGGCAATATGGATGAGGACCAACTAATGACTGAGACTTAGAAATTATTGTAAATATTATTCATCTAGGTTCTAACCATGGAAAATTATGAGTTGGCTGAAATATTCAAATCACTATATTTTATGTTATTAAACCAGGTGTTTGACAAACTCAGATCTCCAAGCTACCATTGCATCTTTGATCCAATTTAACTGTCAGCCACATAGAAATTCCCCACCGAAATGTGGCTTCCCATAATCTTAATGGCAAGGCAATGAGAAGATAAAAGTACGAAAGACTTTCTAACTCACTACCTACCATCCACTCTGTTTTCCATCAGATTGTTTTTAAAAACTAAAATGGCTCCAACTTTAAAGTAAATCCAATTCAGTGTTAGAGAAACTCAATCCCAATGTCCGCTTTACTTTTGCACCATAATCCACAACTCGTCCAGAGATCCCTAACAGAACCCATGCATGGATGTTGAATTTTTTACATATATCTCCCACAAATCTTCCTTCCATCCTTTTCACAAGGTTCAATGATATTCAATAATGAGTAGCAAATTTTCTTTGGCTTCCCCTTTTAGGCACTTGGTACTCATGGGACCCTTAGTAATTACTAAACTTCTCTCAGCCAATTTTAAATCTTTAAAATCAGTGTATCTATCTCTGCCTTGTATAATTATTGTCCAAATTAGTGCTAAAGTAGATAAAGAGCCCTGACATATTTGACGCACTCAACATCAAATATTACTTATTATTTTTGCTGTTTTCCTCTATGTTCACCGTATTCAGTCTCTTGCACAAAGAAGTTCAAAGAGGAGACATAATGAAGAATTAAGCAATAAATAGAAGGCTGATAAGAGTAGTCCAAAAATAGGTGGGGAAGAAGTTCAAAGTGGGGACATAATGAAGAATTAAGCAATAAATAGAAGGTAGGATAAGAGTAATCCAAAAATAGGTGTTTATTCCAGAACTTGCTTCCTAATAAAGCAGGGTCTCAAGCCATCTTCCCTGAACCTTGATTGAACTGCACTTCTAATTTGCAAAGAGGTGGCCTAAACAACTCCACTTCAGCTATAAAACATGCCATTTGAGAAAACTCATAACCCTAGAGAGAGCTCTTACTAAAGATGAACATAGCAAACATGTCCACACACTTCAGAGGTAGTAAGAACGGATCTTCCTATGAGAAAGTAGGTGGTCTCTCCCAACTAGGGTGTAAACACCATGTGAAAGAAAAATTAGAGCTTTTTGTGATAATGGTGAATTTGTAAGAAAGTCTCAAAGTTCATTACTCCAAATCTTTGTTTAATGTCAAAAGCATCTGGGAGCTCCTGAAGGCTTTGAGAAAAGCAATGGTAACATAATCAAAAGGCTACTAGAAAATGAGCCTTATTTCTTGGAAGAGAACAGATGATGAAGGTGGTAGGTGATAAAATGTGGTCACTTGGTGTACTGCTAAAGGTGTTCATTGGTAGCTTAATATATTTCAAATTTTTGTAGAAAGAATATCTTCTAATAGGAGAAGAAACCCAGAGGTTTCATAGATAAGTCAACTAGAGAAATAGACTTTGAAGAGACGTAATACCAACTGAGTGCATTGTAATCATTTGTTCACACAAACACAGCGCCTCCTCAATGCATAATATTTTAGAGACAAAATATTTAAGGTTCATTTTATTTTAAGCATTTTAAACCCTGATCTCATATTTGGGACTGTGTCACTAATTTATCAAATGATCTTGGAAAACCACATAACTTTTTTTATTCTAAACTTTCTGCGGATATTTCAAAACCGAGTTTTGAAATCAGCAGCAAGCACGATCTATCTTTAAACTTGAGGTTTCTTGCTGGGCTCTAGAATGGTCTCTCTTGTTTCATTCTGATTCATGGTGCAATTCAATGTTGTCTCTCTAGAGCCTTGGGGGAACTGTGACCTTTGGAGAATTCAGTGTTTCAGGTAGTTGTGTGAATACCTCTTTAAGACAAACCAATTTTAAAAAGACTTATATCTATTTTATATAAACACACAAGTTGCACTAAATTCTTCCCTGCCTCCTTAAGCCAAGGGTGCTAAATATGATTTAAGGCTTCCGTGGATGACTTGGTAGCATGGTAAACATCTCTTATCTACCAGGGTGAGCTGAATTCAAGGATGTGTGACACAACTTCCAAAGAAGCGAAGGCAATGAAAGCCTACACACGAGTACAAAGTTCAGAAAGAAATCAGGAGTAAGAGATTGTTTGCTTTCTAAATAGTTACTTCACCCCTGAACTCTGATACACCACGCTGCATGCCCCACTGCAGAAAGGATGTGAGCAGAGAAGGGCATTCTAGCAGAGCTGGGCAGCTAGGAGGGTAAAATGGTCTTAAAATAAGATCCAGTAGGGAAATGACTGAAATAATTAAAGAGGCTTCACATACAAAAAAAAAAAAAACTTAAAGAACATAAATATTTAAATGTTGGTAGTGTTGTCCTGTGAAGATGTCTTAGACACAAACCTGTAAATACCTAGAACAGAAAAATAGGATCAGTGGGTAAAATTATATAGGAAAGCAGATTTGGGTTCAATACAAACAGAACTCATCTTTGTAATTCACTTTGCTTAGCAGTTTATGTACAAGACCCTCCTCGGTGTCACAGGCAATAAAAAGATGGGCAGAGCAAAGTACAGGCATCCCCAAAGAGACATTCACCTGGAGCAGCAGGAATCCAGAGTGCGTGAGGGGGAGGGAAGGAGCTGGAACAGGAGACAGAACTAGACATTGGGGTACCTGGGAAGCTAAGTTGAGGACACTGGGTTGTTTTAAACATGCAATTGGGAATGGTAAAGCATTTGTTTTAATTCTTTTAAACTCTGATTTTAATTAGAAAAATAATAATAATATAACAGGTTATAAAATTCAAAGATCAAAATTCATTATATACAAAGTGAAAGTTCCCCTCCAACCCCAATTCCCGGAGGTATCCATGAGCATTTTAGCTTTATCATAATTTTTTTGTGGCTTAGGTTCCTTATCTATAATAGATAATAATGTGTGTCATGTGTAGAGGTGTTATGAGGATTAAAAAAATGATTGCCAGCCACAGGGAGGCAAGAATTGTGTCTAATTCAAGGTTTCTTAACTGCACTATTGACTTTTTAGGCTGAATAATTCTTTGCCCTGGGAGCTGCACAAGACACTGTAGTAAGTGTAGCAGCATCCCTGGCACCTACCCCCAGACACCAGCAGCAGCCCCCTAAACACACAGCCTAGTGACAACAGAAATGTTTCCATGCCTGGCCAAATGTCCTGTGGGGAGCAAAAGAGATGAGGCTGGCTGCAGTTTAAGTCTGAAAGCCACCTGCTGCAGAATTGTCTCTTGTTTTGGCTAGGTCAGGGTTTGTTGTTGTTGTTTCCTGTGCATGCCTTCAACTGATTAGACAAGGCCCACCTATTTTGCAGAGCACAATCTGCTTTACTCAAAGTGCACTCACTTAAATTTCACTCTTTCTGAAACACCCTGACAGAAACATCCAGATTAGTGTATGACCACATGTCTGAGCACCACGATCCTGCCAACTTGACTCATAAAATTAATCATGTACAGCCAATTCCTTGTCAATTGTATGGAATCGCATCACTGGCAGCACCTAAGCAGAGCCTGTCCGACTGCCTTAGAGGAAGACTATGGAGGTGCCAACTGGGAGACTGGGCTGGATGACATCTATATTCGTTTGGGAACCTGAGTCTGACCTGTGGCACTGTCTCCCAGGAAAAGCAATGCATACCTTTCTCCTTCCCCCTAATCACAGCTGTAGACTAGTGTATTCTTGTGGTTTATGTAGTGACTATTTAGAAGTTGTCTGTCTTCTCCAGGCTGTCTGGCAGTCAGCTGCCACTTGGTGTTATTGCTGTGTCTGCCTCGAGCAGCTAATAATGGCTGTGAAAACCATTTCATAATTGTAATGCCGAGGAAATGTATAGCTCCAGTCTCCTGTGGGCTAGATAAAGCCAGATAACCCAGCTTATCATAGTCATGTCTAAAATTAAAGTAAATAAATAATGAGTGAGAGCCTGAGTAGCTTTTTTCATGGTTGAAAAGTACCAAATGACTTAATTCATGAATCTTGCAGCCGTCTACTTACATGCATAGAAACTTGGGGTTTGCTCTACCGTTCCATCGGGGTTCCAGAGACAGATGATGGCTAGGAGTTGGGGGTTGGCATTGGCGCGGTGTTGTCCTGAGTTGCCTGTCATTCCTGCCCAAATTATCCATGGGACAAGGAGCCAACTATATAAATAAATACCATAAGCATACAAATAATAATTCTCCAGTCTCAATTCTCTACTCGTAAATTGAAGAACTAACAGTTTTTCTGCCTTGCTGCTTAGCTGTGGCTTCCTTTACTTTCAAAATGAGATTCATGTTCACGAAATGAGGTTACAAATGCAGGCGAGGGAAGAAAGCTGCTATTTACAAATGCACCATTCTTTATTGTTAGGTCCCGCTTTCTAGAACATAGGTATTAAAATACATAATGATCAGGAGCTAAGCATATTCCATAATCTGCCATCATTCTCTCACTTCAAGAGGCCCATAATTAACCTTCCCATTAATTCCATATCTTTTAGATCTTCCTAAATCAACACCTCGTCTAAATTACTACTCAAATTAACGCCTAGTTTTACATCTGCATTCTCTCTGTCCTGGTCTGAAAGCCTAGGAGCATCTGTCCAGTCCCCATTTCTGCCTCACTCGAGAATCTGGCTCCAAGCCTGGACCTCCCTGGATCCAACCGCTGGCAAGAAAATTCTCTATCAAACAGCTCTCTCACATGTGTGTGTATTAAAAATAGTGAATACGACCCCCCACTGCTCTCCCTCACTCACACTGTTACCAGCGAGATCAGGAGACCTCGGTTCTTCTTGTCTGGAAAGATTTCAGTCAAGAGGCAAAGTGCAGGAAAGCAAGCAAGAATTCCCCGGCTGCAGCAGAGGCACACTCAGAGGGGGATGTTTACTAAAGCTGGGCCCAGTGAAACAGGGAAGGGCTTAGCATAGGAGCGACAGGAGAGGGACTAGGTAGGGAAATAAGCCTGGCCTGGGCTGATTCGGCTCACTCACTAACGAGTCAGAGAAAAGGGGTTCCTGGGGACAGGTTCTGGAGGTTAGCCTGTGGCAAGCTGCCACTGCCCACTGCTCCCCTCATTGCAAGTCTCGTCGTGGGGTCCCTTAGGCTTTAAGAGATGTGTGCCTGAGGGGGAAGAAAATGGCACGGGAGTGTAGGTGTGGGGGTGGGGGGTGTTCTGGGTCCTTTGTCCTGCCGGCTTTAGGTTTTATCCTTCTCTTGCCGGCGGCAGGAATCTTAGGGGGAGTCTCAGGGGAAGGTATAAACAGACTACTCAGCAGCTTTTCAGCTGTGCTCCTCCAGGGGCGTGGTCTCCACTCACTGGTTTTTCGGCACTGGGGCAGGGTCACTAGCTAGAGCAGCTGGTCTTGGCATCACGCACCCGGTTTCTGCCGCTTTTCTGGGCCTGGAGCTGAAATACAACTGAGGCCTAGATGTCATCTCTAGGGAGGAGATGGTAGCGGCCCTCAACCTCAGGACCAGCTGTATCTAGGGGAGAAAAGGTCACCCTGGGGCGAGGTCCTTGTTTTCCCAGTTTTGCCCATTGCTAGGCACCAGCGGCTTTCCTCCCTGGAGACCTTCTGCACCTCACCTGCCGTCCTTGCCCTGCTCATGTCTGTCTACGTGCCTGCTACAAAACTGAAGGCCAGCTCTTGTGCCCCAGGGACGGGAAAGTGGAGGAGGGCAGTATAGGAAGAAGGAGAGCATCGATATTCAGAAATAGGTCTCTAGGGGGTCGGGGGGAGGGGGGCATACAGGGTCTAAATAGTAATGGTAAAAACGACAATACAAAATTTTATTAAAGAAACAGGGCCCTCAATTTCATATCGATGTTGAGTTCGTCCCTGGTATTTCCATCGGTGATTTTATGTGGAACTACTCTTTTTTAACTGATCTTCCTGGGGAACACATTTTCTTAACTATCTAGTATGGCTCATGTGGCACCATCACGTTTATTTATGGGTCGCCCAGTTTAGACTATTATTGTAACAACGACCTTAACTCCAAAAATGGCTCCAGTCAAACTGTCTTCTGCCTTAGCAGTCTGAGGGGAGCCTTCGAATTCCTTCATTCAGGAGTCATTGTGGAATGCCTTCTGTGCTGAGCAGAGCTGCCGAGCTCCCCAGCTCCACTGTTTTCTCCGGAGGGAGCTGGAAGGGGCGGAGGATATCCTGGACGTTGTATATTTACCAAAGGAATTAAAAAAAAATAAAGTAGTCACCTAGCCCAGAAAATCAATGTGAATACAAAAGAAGCAGAGATTCGATAACAACTAGGAAGTAGGCAATAAAAATGTGAGCCTTCATGTACAGTCCCTGTATTCTAAACTGTTCCATTCTTGATTACTCTTATCAACCAAGGGAACAAAGTCCAGCCCTGCACCCCACGCAGCTGACAAAATGACCTTCATAAACGACAGAAGGTCAAGTTTAGTCATTATGACCATTCTGTCTTTTTTTCTTTTCTATTTTTAAATCAAGCAACAACAACAGAAAAAGTGCCTGTCTTTTACACAACCAAACTGGGAAGGCCATAAAGTGTAATTGTGAGAGGTTTATTTATTATTGTTTGTAAAAAGGTTCTTTAATTGGAAAACTTTTTCCTAGCAGTAACTGACCTTGGTCATAATTCTTCTTCGCCCCTGTCAAATATTTCCAAGATTTGACATAAGTACTTAATGTTGTTGGATCCAAAACACCATGTGACTCAGGTAGAAATAATTCTTCAAGCAAAGGAATTTATATGACTGTGCCTTTTACCATCCATTAAGCAGCTTTTTATGTTGGGCCGACTTGTAATGTGTATTAATGTCGCCTTGTAAGAGGAAACTGCATTCAGCATTTTTCATGAGTTTATAAAAGAAATGCCTATTTCAAATAACCTTCCTTCAATTGCTAGTCTGTGCTGAGTGCTGGAAGAAGGTAATATGAAAATGAACAAGCCATTGTCTGTGCTCTCTATATACATACAATCTGGTGCTGAGACCCACCGTCTACTCGGAAGCAAACTAAGAAGGGCTATCACCCAGGATTAAATGGAAAGCGTCCAGCATATGAAAAGATTAACTCCAACTTGAGGATTTGCAAATGTGTGTAGTGATCACATGGGGGTGTCCGAGGAACCCGGAAAACAGGAGATTAAGGAAGGACTTTAAATATTCAAGAATGGAAGTCTGGTCCAGGAATTCCAACTTAAGCTGTGCAAATCCTGAGATTTGGAAGTAATATGCTCAGAGCTGTGTTTCCTTAGCTTGGTATTATGCATTCCTCCTGTTTCATACAGGGTACAATCTGAAATGTATTAGTTCGGGTGTACACAAACCTGCCCCAGCCTACCTTTTTGCTGATCTTGTTGCCAACTGCATTCCTGTCTGAATAATCCACTCCCACCGGGCAAACTTTTGCTCTGATTTCCCAGAAGGTCTTGAACTCTTTCACCTCTGACGGCTCCCTCAAACTGTATCTGGTGCCTGGGATCCTTCCCCATTCTTCTCCAGCTATGGATTTATACACTCAGCATTTATTTAAATTATATGTGTGTACATTAATTACTCTTTTTTAAACTGAGGACTAATACATATTAAGCAGTGGGTAAAGTTATGGCAGACCGGGTCATTACTAACGAGGGAGTTCGGAGCCTATCCAAATCCTGTCTCTCCATCCCTTCAGAGAACCTCCCCAGGCCAGCCTGCTCATGAAATTGTATGGAGTGCTCAGAAATGTCAGTAACAAATATAGAAATGGTCTAAACTGTTTCCTACAGGTCTCCTTAAAATGTTATTTGAAATAGTTATTTTTAAGTTATATTTATTGATTATGCTATTAGAGTTGTCCCAATTTTTCACCCTCTGCCCCCTTCTACCCAGCAATCCCCACTCCCTCAGACAATCCCCCACTATTATTCACGTCCATGGGTCATGCATATAAGATTTTTGGCCACTCCATATCCTATATTGTACTTTACATCCCCATGGCTATTCTGTGACTACCTATTTGTACTTCTTTATCCCCTCACCTCTTCACCCATTTCCCCACACCCCACTCCCATCTGGCAACCACCAAATGCTCTCTGTATCCAGGATTCTGTCTCTCTTTTTCTTGTTTGCTTAGTTTTTTAGATTCAGTTGTTGATAGATATGTATTTATTGCCATTTTATTGTTCATAGTTTTGATCTTCTTTTTTCTTAAATAAGTCCCTTTCTCATTTCATATAATAATGGTTTGATGATGATAGACTCCTTTAGTTTTTCCTTGACTGGGAAAATATCTTCTCTTAGATTCTAAATGATAGCTTTTCTGAGCAGAGCAATCTTGGCTGTAGGTCCCTGCTTTTCATGACTTTGAATATTTCTTGCCAATCCCTTCTGGCCTGCAAAGTTTCTTTTGAGAAAGCAGGTGACAGTCTTAGGGGAACTCTCCTGTACATAACTAACTTCCTTTCTCTTGCTGCTTTTAAGATTCTCTGTTTATTTTTAAACTTTGGTATTTTAATTATGATGTATCTTGGAGGGGACCTCTTTGCATTCATGTTTTTTGAAACTCTGCTTCCTAGATTTGCATGTCTATTTCTTCACCAAATAAGGAAGTTTTCTTTCATTGTTCTTTCAGATAGATTTCCAATTTCTCACCCTTTCTCTTCTCCTTCTGGCAGCCCTATAATGTGAATGTTGGAATACTTGAAATTGTCCCATAGGCTGCTTACACTAGCCTCACTTTTTTGGATTATTTTTTCTTCTTGCTGTTCTGGTTGGTTTGTTTGGGTTTTGTTGTTGTTGTTGTTTTGGGGTGGTTTTTTTTTTTGCTTTCTTATATTCCAAATCACTGATTTGACCCTCAGCTTCATACACACTACTGTTGATTCTTTGTAAATTGTTCTGCATTTCAGTAAGTGTATCCTTCATTTCTGACTGGATCTATTTTATGCTTTAAGGTTCTCACTAGGTTCATTGAGCATCCCTATTTACAGCATTTTGAACTATGAATCAAGTAGATTGCTTTACTCTGTTTTGTTTGGTTCTCTTTCTGGAGTCTTGTTCTGTTCTTACATTTGGGCCATGTTTCTTTATATCCTCATTTTGGTAGCCTCCCTGTGTGTGTTTATATGTATTAGGTAGAGCTGCTATGCCTCCTAGGCTTGGTAGAGTGGCCTACTGTAGTAAGTGTCCTGTAGGGTCCAGTGGAACAGCCTTCCCTCCTACCCAAATAGGGTACTTAAGCTATGCCTACCATGTGGTCTGTGTACACACTCCTATTGTAGTTGAGCCTTAATTGCTCTTGGCACATCTAAGGGCAGCCACTGTCTGTGTTCTGTCCAGGGTCACACAACATAAGCAACAAGGCAATCTAAGAACGCTGCTACTTGTGCTGGGCTTGGAAGTAGCCAGGCAAGGCCAAGCTGTGAACCAAGGCCTGCTGCTAGTACTAGGCAACTTAGTGAGAGGTACAGGCCTCCCTGAAGCCAGATGCTGCTTATTTCAGAGAATTTAGAAAAATATGAAACATGAACTAAGATAAACCATTTGAATAAAAAAGCTACTGGAAACAGCTTGGATGGGCCCAAAATTGGGTACAGCAGAGCCTGAGGAAATCACCAGCATGGGGCAAATGGTATGAGCCAGGTTGATGGAGTCTCAGATACGGTGCCCGCCTGCTAGCTCTGTGGCTCTGTGGGCGGAGGGCTCAGAAAAGCAACAATAGCCTCTGCCAGCACTTCCATCTGGGGGAAATCTGACCCCCGGCTTTTACCCTGGAGCTGGACAATTCAGCTCCTCCCTGTATGTCTCTGATGCTTTTCAATCTGCTGCCTCTGTGCTGGAGCTCAAAAAGAATAAGTCTGAGAGAATCTGTGCATGGGCCCTTTAAGAGGAACTGACTGGGGTTCCAGAAGTTTTTGTTTTCAATGTCCTCAGTCCCTGCTGGTTTTTATAGCTAGAAGTTATGAAGAATTATCTTTCTGGCACTGGAACCATGGACTGGGGGACTTACTGTAGGGCCGGGACCCCTCACTCCTGAGACATCCCTCCTGATTTTTATCCACCACATGTGGGTGTGGGACCAGCCTGTTCTAAGTCTCTGCCACTCCTACCAGTCCTGATGTGGTTTCTCCTTTAATTTGGTAGTGGTAGGTCTCCCATTCAGCTCAATTTCTGATGCCTCTGAATAATGGTTGTTCTATAGTTTAGTTGTAATTTTGATCAGGCCACTTTTCCTATCTGCTAGAATCTGAGTGAGTTTTCTCAGCCTCTCAGTTTGTTTTCCTGAGTTTACACAATAATAAAATACACACAATGACCCTCTTACTCTTCTTTTACAAGCTGATTATTTAATACTGATTAGCTTTGAAACGCGTATAGCCCTATCAAATAGCCAGGGACTTGCCTTCACCTGAAATAAGGCTGTATTAGAGTGAAAGTCAAAACCATTTTGTGAAAAGACAACACAGTCCATGCAGAGGTCCCTAGGCGTACTCAATTTTTTCAGGATTAAATTTCAGGATATGAAATTCTTTGTACTAACAGACTATCTTTTCTCCTAAATTCCTTAACGTTTTAGTGATCATTAGCTGAACTTTCAAAGCAAACATAAAACCTTCAGCATTTGTATTTATATCCAAATATGACAAATACCAGTATACGAAAAAAATCTCTACAGGAGAATCTTATCTAGCCTATTACAACAGGATCACTGTTTGTTTGTCTTAAACTGAGAATAACAACTTTAAAGCTGTAAAATACTTTTCAGATTACCTAATTCACCTGCTTCAATTTACAGATAAGCACTGAGATCTAGCATGTCTTTACTAGGTCAGTATTTGGGCAAGAGGAAATAGGGTTGTGTTGCTGAATGGTAAATTCCTGGTGGGGTAGAAACTGACCTGACATTGGCAGGCAGGTGTGCAGCCAGCTGGTGTCCCTGGAGTCTGCTTGAAAGGCAGAGTGGGAGGCTGAGCAGACCCTTAAACGGGATATCAAGACTAGGACTCATTTCTCCAAGCAGCAGGAGAAGATGGGGCTGCTGTCAAGCACCCAGTCCCAGGGCAATGCACACCAGGGACACACATCCTGCCTGGCCCCTGTAGGGCCAGGTGCTCTGATCAGACTGAGCATTCTTTTGTGATTCTGATGCAGACATGGACAAAAAGTGGCCATACACTAAACCTGATCAGCTCAGCGGAGTCCTGCATGGCAGACTTACAAACTCAAGGGACCTAAAATAACCACACAGGATGGTCTGAAATGAAAACTTTTTAACTGAAGGCAGGTCATGGAAGGTAGTCATGTGCTAGCCTAGAATCATCCCTGACAAAAGTCCATCTTTACCTCAACTGAGTCTGTATGTTGTTTCTTTGCATGTACAATCATTTACCTTTGGAATGTCAATGTTTCCTTTTCAAGACCTCTTAAAGCACAAGCACCACACCAGAGCAGAGACCAGAAATCCCCTCATTGGCGTTGCCATTGTCCTGTTGCCTATTAACTATCCCTACCCACCTGTGTAAAAGAAGTACAAGTCTATCATTTTACTCTTTATCCAATCCCAGAAGTTTCCTTGCTTTGCCTTCTCCTGCCTCCCTAATCTATCACCAGTGGATTTCATGTAACCCCCTTAAGACTTCTCTTTTGATTGTAATGTATCAAATAAGATGCAAAACTACCATTTTTCTGGACAGTTTTTTCAAACTATTCAGATTTTGCTTCCTGATGAAATTGTCAGTGTGGCTCAAATAAATTAAAAAATTCTTACGGGTTAGGATGTTTCTTACTTGGACACAGAAAAGCCATTTTAAAATCTCAGTGTGTTACCAGTTCAAAAGCTCATGTGCCCAACCCTTCAAAAGGCCAATACTCAAGACCTCAGAGTTTGGAGTGAGGGAAGGTTTATTGATCAAAAAGCCATCAGCTTGAGAAGATAGAGACCTTAGAGGTTCGTCACATCCATCTTAAGAAAGCCTAGAATTCAGGCTTCTTTATGTCAAGGGACGGGAGAGTGGGCAGGAGAACTGACTGACCACCACAGACATTGGGGCGCCAGCAGGGACCCAGGGAAGAGCACAAAATCTTTAAATCTCTTTGTCCCTGGTCAGTCTGTTGATTCCTGCTGATCTGAGTCTGGTCTCGAATCTCCTGCAAATCTTTTATAAATAATTCTTATTTGGTACATGTTTCCCAACACCCTTGAGAGAGGCACCCCCTGGCAAGGGGCTGTTTTTCCAAAAAAACTCAGGCCTCAAGCAGAATTCCTCTAGGGATTAGCATAACTCTAGCAGGGACTACTTGCTTGAAATCCATGCAAAAAAAAAAATGCAGGCTAGTGTTAAGATAGAGTCAGAGAGACTGAGCATTTTACCTTGTTACGCAATTAGGATGGTTTAGAAATGACACAGACCGGAAGCAGAAATGAAAGGCCTGCCACAAGTTATGGAAATACCATCTGTGTCCATTCTTCTTAAAAAACATCTGCTATTACAGATATCTCTGCGAGGTGGTGGTCAGGGGTTAGGTTGATGGGTGTGCGGCCAAAAAGGGAGTTTACAGAAAGTAACTTCACAGGGTGATCTGAACATTCATTTCTAACTGGGCCAGTCATGGTAGGTAGTCAGGACCCAGGCATTGAACTATTTTAGTAAAAAAAATTTTTTGGCCTTAAGCAAGCCCTGTGCATTGTTTTTGTGCATCAAGGTTAACATACCTTTGGAATGACTCTTTTTCCAACCCCCTGAAAGCTTCACCCCCCTCAAGACTACGTGCAGCGTCTTGGTAACGGTCCTGGAATCCAGCCCCGGTAGTGCTTTCTACCAGCGTCATGTCCTGCTCCGGACTTTCCCTCCGTCATTCCAAATGCGTAAAAAGGAGCTGCAACAGTTTCACTCTCCAGAGCATTTGACATCTAACTTCCCAGTAACTGTCATCAGTTTGGCTCAAATAAACTCTTATTAAAATTCTCCACAGGTTCGGATGTCCTTGCGTCGACAGGGGGAGAGGGAAATGGGAAGTGATGGTCTAATATGTGCAGAATCTCAGCTGGGGAAGATGAAAAAGTTCTAGAAATGAATGGCAGTAATGGCTGTGAAACACTGAGAATGTGCTTATTGCCACTGACCTACACACTTAAAGATGGCTAAAATGATAATTTTGTTATGAATGTTTTACCACAATAAAAAAGTGTTCTTAATTCACCAACATCTGCCTTTTGAGTCAATTTCTAATTATCATTAATTTTTCAAAATCCAAAACATTTAAAAATTCTATGTTTAAGAAAATCATTACCAGAGAGGGAAAAAGTCACTTGAAATAGTGAAATCTCTGAGCAAATTTAATTTTTTAAAAATTTTATCAGAAACCGATAGTAAACAGAGCACCATGAACTGTAAATTTCAGAAAAGCTAAACTTTCCTCACAACCCTAAAGTAAACTGTTAGTTCCATCAAATAAACTCAAAATGAGTCTCAAGATTTTGCTAAAAATACAAGATAAACATTTATTGAAGGGTCTTAGGGTTTGCACACCCAAAACAACATTTAGCAGTAAATACCCAGTGTTCCAAAGAAGGAAGAAAGGTTGAAGGTTCTTAGTGTAACTGCACAGAAACTTCATTTCCTGATGACTTTTCCTCCTCTCTTTCCTTTTGATTGTCCAGCACCTTGACCCACCTGCCTGCTTCTCCCTTGCAGGATCACTCAAGTCTGGACAACAAGGTTCTGATCAGCATCAGATAATTATAGGAACAAAGCCTTGGGTCTGTTAACCACAGGGGCAGAGTTTCTGTCAAACCAGAGATAACATCTAGGCCTCGGTGGTGTTTCCGCTCCATACCCAGAACATTGGGAAACCAGACGGAGTGACTCCAGGGCTAACGTCAGAACGAGATGCACTGATCAACTACCCCTATCCCAGCACCATCCAGTCAGTAGAGACCGTGGCCCTGACCACAACCCTAACTCCCTTAGTCACCATGAGTAATGATTTCCGCCCCCTCCATAACCCATCTACTGGAAGCCTTCAGGGAGCCAGGTCCTGAGCACTAGCTCACCTATCTCTGGGCATGGGCTACTTCCTAAAAACAAATCCTTACTTCCTAAAAATAAACCTTTACTTTCTCTGCTGTAAACCCCCTGTTCCTGTCTTATTGGGCTCTGGTGCACACAGGCAAATGGCCCCTTTAGTCTCATAACATTAGAGTAAAAAGTACTGTCGACTAAGACATGTCGAAACCTGTAGACATTTTTTTCTGAGTTAATTTGAGCCAAACGGACAACATATGCCGGGTAGGAAGAATAAGTTTTGCAGTTTCTTTTATGCATTTGAAATTGAGGAGGAAACGTAAGGAAGATTACAGGAAGGTGGAAGGAAGCGAGGTGAGGATTGTATTACACTCTAGTTAAGATTATGTGTTCTCATGCTTTAGAAGGAGGGGTCTGAGAGGGGGCTTTGCAAAGGTGTGTTAATTTAGATGCACAGAAACAATGGACAGGACTAGCTCAAGGCAAAGATAAGCCTTTGAGTAACTGAAGTTACACGCCTGGGGCATGAACACCAGACCTGCCCCATTAGAAGTTTATGATCAGATCACCCTGTGAGGTTACTTTCCATAGAAGCCCTTTTTATTCCACAGTTTCCTTCCTTCCTTCCCTCCTTCCTTCCTTCCTTCCTTCCTTCCTTCCTTCCTTCCTTCCTTCCTTCCTTCTTTCTTTGTAATGCGTAACACATCACAAATTTGCATATCATCCTTGCACTGGGGCTGTGTTAATCTCCATTATCGTTCCAATGTTAGAATACCTGCCGGCGAAGCGAGCACTCCACAGTACGTTCTTGAGAAGAATAAGTCCTGCATTCTTGGCCTCTGGACTTGTCTGAGATGGAAATCCTCTAGATGACCAGTGGTCTGGATAACGGATGACAGGTAGTGTGGATACTTGAACAATCTTTCCTGAAGGTAATAGAGGGTTATGTGGAGGTCTGATGTATCTCCACGCATTGATTCAGACCAGGAATTTAAGTTCCTAGGTTAGTTAAAACAAGAATAGAGTTGTTTCTTCATACGTCAACCTACTTGATTTTAGTAATTTAGCAACTTCACCATAGAGACTCCATTTTATTTTTTTACTCTACTCTTCATTTACCAACACTACCTTCCACAAATAAAAAAGATCTTTAAAAATAAATAAATAACACAGAAAGAAAAGTCCTCTCATTTTAAGTGTTTAAAGCAAGTAAGAGAAAGAGAAGTAGGAGCCCTTTGGAATTGTTGCTGGGTGTCATTTAATTGCCATTTTACAGCTCAGGAAATTGAGAATTAGAACAGTTAAGAGTCTTGCCCAAGATCACAGAATTTGGAAGAAGATTGTCCAAACTTTTGCTGCCTCTGGACCGCACTGCAAGAAGAGTTGTCCTAGCCCTGGCTGGCATAGCTCAGTGGATTGAGCTCGGGCTGCGAACCAAAGTATCGCAGGTTCGATTCCCAGTCAGGGCACATGCCTGGGTTGCAGGCCACAGCCCCCAGCAACCGCACATTGATGTTTCTCTCTCTCTCTTTCTCCCTCCCTTCCCTCTCTAAAAATAAATAAATAAAATCTTTTAAAAAAAGAGTTTTCCTGGGCCACACACTAAATACATTGTGACACATAATCAATCACAAAAGTATCTCAGTGTTTTAAGTAAATTTACGATTTTGTGTTGGGCCACATTCATAGCCAACCTGGGTTATAGGTTGGACACCCCTGGTAGATTAACATCTAAAGCAATCCGACCCCAAATCCTCATTGTTAACATTTCGCTCTTCACATTCAAATGTATTTCTTGCTTCGGACTTTGAATAATTACAAATAAGGCGGTAGGGATGGAGGTAAGGTAATGGTATTGAGTAATGCCCCAGGTCGCCAGAGTAAACTACTTGTACATAGTGGGGGAATACACACAAAGCCGGCCACTTTGAACTCCCTCCAAAAAGCAGGCTATCACTAAAACCCTCCCACGACTACAGTGGGAGCAAAAAGAAAGCCGTACACAGAGCTGACTGTAGCGAACAGAAACAAGAACATCTAAAACAATTAGCAGAATGCAGATGAAAAGTCTGAGTGTTTCAGTATGAACCTTGAATGGTTATAGACTGAGAATTTTATACAGTTTCTATATTTAGCCGTGTACCAGGAAGTTCCCAGCCTGGCATGAGTCTATGATACAAGTAGGAAAGTACTGGTGGGAGAGTTTCGAAATATCAGCAGGTGATTCAGAGCTGAACAATCAAGAGAAGAGTTAGAGCTGTTTACCTTACTTTCAGCTACAGGTTTTTCTAACACCCTACTGAGGAAGTGTTGAGAATTAACACCTTTGTCACCATAACAAATGTCCAAACCTGTAGGGAAATTTTATCAGCATATACTCCCTGCCAAACTGATGACAATCGCCAGAAATCCAGATCTCAAATGCTTCAAAGCATGGACAGTTACAGTTTATTTCATGCATCTGGAATTAAGAAGAGAATTTAAGGAAGATTACATGAAGGAGGGAGAAAGCAAGGTGGGGATTGGACTATAGGACAGTTAACAAAATTATAGGAGGCTCCCGTGAAAGTGGTTGCTTCCAAGGGGTCTGAAAAAAGAGGATTACTCTGGCATTTCAAAGCTGTATTTACCGAAATGCACAAGAAAAATGCACAGGGCTTGCTTGAGGCAGAGATAAACCTTTTACTAAAAAAGTTATATGCCTGGGGTGTGACTACCCACAATGACCTGCCCAGTTAGGGAGAGTTATACCCTGCTCACCCTGTGAGGTACATTCCTTAGAACCCCTTTCTCATCCACACCGTTGTGGTCATATACGGTCTAAATATCTTGGTTTTCAAGTATATCAGGAACAGCATATGTATATGTACTGACATTTAGGTAACAGCAGATGTATATGTGTTTACACAGGGTAAAACTGTGGGCAGAGGCAGCCACAAATTTTATTTCCCCAGATCTGTTCCTTTTAGCCTTTGGGAACTCCAGTTTTCTCATATTCCTCTAGAACTGTTCTTGGAGGGTCTAGAGATTGTTTTCCATGAGCAACTTGGTCTACTCCTAGAACCATTGTTTTCTTCTCCTGCTCCAGCTCACTGCAATTATTAAATATGACTGCAGTCACTTCCAATCTGCTGAGCGGCAACTGTGATGTCAGTGCATGCAGAAGTTCCTGCCACTGCTGTTGAACTGTCAGGGGTATGCCATGGGGGCAATGTCTAATGTAGAAGGCAATGCTTCCTTTGATCTCTACACCAGAGGACCTGGGTTCAAACTCCGACTTTGCTGTTCACTACCTATATTAATATTGACATACATTTGAGTATTTACAAGATGGGAATTTTAATAGCCCTTACCCAAAAGAATTGTGGTAATGACTTAGCTAGCGTAATGCTTATAAAGTACTTAGTTAACATTTATTGACTGCTTATTAGTCACCGTCTTAATCCATTCAGGCTGCTATAACAGAATACTATAACTGGGTGGATTATAAATAACACAAATTTATTTCTCACAGTTCTCAAGGCCGGGAAGTCCAAGATCAAGGTACTGGCAAATGCAGGGTCTGGTGTGAGCCCTTTTCCTGATTCATAGAGAACTACCTTTTCACTGTGTCCTCAAATGATAGGAGGGACCTGGTAGCTCTCTGAGATCTCCTTCATGAATGCATTACTCCCACTCATGAGGGCTCCACCCTCATGAGCTAATCTCCTCCCAGAGAGCCCACCTCCTCACACCATCACAGTGGAGGTTAGGATTTCATCTGGGGACTCTGAGAGGGCGCAAGCATTCAGTATCTAGCTTGAGCTAAGCAATGTAATAATATATGCTATTATCAGTGAGAAGCACGGTGAAGCTGTCATTCTCCATTTTCCATGCAATAAGTAGGCTTGCCCATTTCTAACTCAGTCCTTAATTACAGCCCCTCACTTTAGGCCCTAGAGTAGCTGAGAACACTATGGGTGGCAGACCTATATTCAGAACAGACTTCTGCACAGGTGCAGAGGCAACTCCCTTCTGGGTGAACCGAGTGTCCCGCAGATTCAATAAATGATACCTAGTTCATTAATTGCATAATTCCAGTACAAAAAGACTTTTAAAAATCATGAGGTAAAAAGGAGAAAAAACACAATTTTCAGGAACTTTTACGCATTGTTAAGGAAAACCCCAATTGTTATAATAAACTCCTCTAAAATTTGAGTTGCCCAGGCTCAAAAGACACAGGTAAATTGAAGTAGCTCCTACAGAATCATACCTCATGGGTCATATCTAACCTACATTAAGAATCTGAGCCCTGGTTGGTGTGGCTCAGTGGGTTGAGCACTGGCCTTTGACCCCAAAAGTTGCTGGTTCAAATCCTGGTTAGGGCACATGTCTGGGTTGCAGGCTAGGTCCCCAGCTGGGGGGGGGTAAGAGGCAACTGAATGATGTTTCTCTCCCTCTCATTCTCCCTCCCTTCCCCTCTCTCTAAAAAATAAGCAAAATATCTAAAATAAATAAATTAACATTTTAAAATTTCATGAATCCATCCTGGGAACTCTGTCATACAGGCATCCTTTCGTGTATGCACACATCGGTATATGAGCAAAGATGCTTATTACAGCTGTGTTGATATATGCATAAAAAAGTAAAATTTATCTGCAGAGAGAAGGTAACTAAATCATGGCACCTTTGTTAAAGAAATTGAATTAAATCTCTATGTTCTGATATTAAAAGATTTCCAAAACAAAAACAGTATCTTTAGTATGTTCCCATTTATGTGTATTTGTGAATGTTTTAAAAAATAAATATGTGTTTGGATTTACATACACAAAACAATTCAGGAAATGTATACTAGAAATGACTGATAGTGCAGTCAGTGGTAGTAACTGTTCCAGATGTTTTGATTAAACACCTTGCTAACTCTGACTTCCATAAAATTGTGAATGGACATAGGACAAATCAACTGCATCTATAAGGGTCAGCAATCAAAATGATACCCCTAGCTCCTAGCTCCTCCCTCCTGATAGCTGGCTTGTTTTAAGCAATATTTGATATGGTGAAATCACAATGAAAGACTCTGAATTATCTGTAGGAGTTTGTGGCAAGATCGATTAATGATTATATAATTTTAGGGAGAAAAAAAGGGCTATACTTTATAGTAGTTTCCTTCAACTAAACAAGAGTTCAGGTTGTCTTTTCCGGATTCCTACTGACATCTCAGAACTGGTAGGGCCAGGTAGCTCCTTAAAAGCATTATGCATTCCCTCTTCATGTTCACAAGAGCTGAGGGGAAAAATCACTTATTTGTGCTGCCTCAGACCCGAGAGGATTAAAATTTGCAATGACTAATTAACATTCTTCACTTTTGTTAGTCTCATTGAATTATATTGGGATACATTTAGGGCCCATATATTATAAAGAATGCAACAGAAGAAAATGTCTCACAATTGTTTTACATATAAAACATCTTAAGGAAAACATAAGTGAGTAAATCAATAACTCTCAGATAAAATTAAAGAATGATATTTTGAAGAGAGAGATATTGCACTCCTAAAAGAAAAAATTGATGACCAAAATAATATTAATACACAACTAATGAATTAATAATAAATACTAGAAGGATGTGATAAATGCAGGTAAAAACTACATTACTAAAGAAATAATAATAATGGAAGCAGGATGAGAAAGACAAAGATTGGAGCAATTAGAAAGGGGCTAATCGATATGGAAGATAAAGATAAATATAACTAATGTGCTTGATGAAGAGAAGCAAAAAACACAAGAAAGGTTTTATTCAAAGTGTAATTCAATATGTCTAATATGAACCAAAAACTGAGTTTGCAGAACAAAATATCACCCACCCCCCCCAAAGAAGTATGATATAAAACATTCAATTCACAAACTAACCAATGAGTTCCAAAAACAAAAACAAAAATTTCAAGGCGTCAGGTTTTATAGGTCAACTACTAGTGAGGGAGAGAATTTGGGCTGGCTTCTGACCTCTACGTGGCATCACTGAATAGGAAAAGCATGGTGGTAGTCAGCTTCCAAGTTTACCCTCAATGATCCTGCCTCCTGGTACCCATGCCCTGTGTAGTCCCCTCCCCCATTTTAACAGCATTGGTCTCTGTGACCAGTAGAATCCCACAGAAGTGATGATGGAGATACAAAGTACAGCAAAGGGAATATAGTTAACATTATTGTAGTAACTATGCAGGGTGCCAGGTGGGGGCTGGAAATACTGGGGAAACACTTTGTAAAGTATATGATTGTCTAAGCACTATGCTGTACACCTAAAACTAATACAAACTAGTATTGAATGTCAAGTGTAGTTGGGGAAAAAAAGCAATGGTACGTCACTTTAAAGACTTGGCCTAAAAGGCACTGCAGAGTGCCCTCCGAGGTCCCCTAGATCTGCCTCTTGCTTCAACAGTGTTTGGATAGAACAGACCCAGAACTGTCCCGTTTTTCAGACTCGGACCACTGTCCAACCTCTTTTCCCGCCGCTACCCTTGGAAATGTCTCAGCCATCCTCAGTGTCTGAGACCTGCCAAACCGTTTTTTGAGTTTAACTCCTTGTTGTCAAGCTTCCCTGAGGTGGCCAAGGAGTAGCAAGAAGGCACTGAGCATCTCTTGAAGATGCAAAACCTGCACAGTGACTGTACCCTCTTCCAGAACATGTAGAAGCCGTCCCAAGGTGAGTGGGGTGACACTCAGGGCACCATGGAAGCCACCACGGTCATGGAGAAAAACCTGAACCAGGCCCATCTAGATGTGCCTGTCCTGGGTTGTATCTGCACAGACCCTCATCGCTCTGCCTTCCTGGTGAACCGCTTTCTGGATGAGGGGGTGAAACCCATGGAGAAAATGGGCGACCACCTGACACACCTCCGCAGGTCGGCGGGCACTCAGGTTGGGCTGGGTGTGCATGTCATGAAAAAGCTTATTCTCAAGAGCCACGGAGCCTTTGGAGCCCAGAGGCCTTTGAGGGGCACGTCTGCATTTCCCTGATGTCTGGCCTCTGCCTGAGCCTCTCCCTGCAGCCACTAGGCAGACTTTAAACCACGCTCTCCCATGTTTTGGACCAAATGGAAAGAATAAAGTTTTTGTAGCAAAGAAAAAGGAGGAGGAGTGGAGAAAAAGAAAAAGGCACTGCAGCCTCTGGGCTGGTTGCAAACCCACACGCTCTCAGATTGCACTGATTCTGGGGTAGGCCAGCAACTATGCAAAGCTGGAGGTGATGAAGTCCTGAAGTCTCCCTTTTGCCACCAGCCGGGAAGAAACAGCTTCCCAACAGCGGCCACGTGAGTAAGTCACCTTCGAAGCAGATCTCCGAGGCACCATCAACTCTTAACATGCCTGCAGCCCTGGCCCACAACTTGAAGCCGGAACCTCACAGCGAAGCTCCTCCCAGATTCCTGACCCTCAGAAACTGTGTACAATAACAAAGGTTTGTTGTAAGTGGCAATGATTTCTAGGGATGTGTTCCGCAGCACTAGGTAATTAAAACAATCCTCAAAAAGGGAAATACTGCAGGACCCAAATATAATATACGGTGTAACTCAAGAGTAATTATTTAGACAAGGTATTATTCGAGAATAAAAATAACAAGTAGATATTTTCATAAGTTAAAAACATTAGGCAACACAAGATCTATTAAAAGAACCACTTGTTCAGACAACATAACCAATTAAGAGCTTAAAGCAAAAAAATTTGGAAACAAATTGTGGTGAAAAAAACTGAGTATTGACTGTTAAAATGGAAAAATGACACTAAGGTACTGCAGAAATTTTGCTACAGATGAGAAAATAAATGTTAAAATGTCACACAGTGTGCAAACTCTAATGACAAGGTAAACAAAACACAGTGGGGGGAACCGCAGGAGAGCTGAGGTCCAAGGTCTTTTTCTAGCAGGGGGTGAATTACCGTCAGCTAAGCTGTAAAGATTTTAGTAAAAAACAAACATGGTTCCAATTTCATTGTGTTTTTCATAAATGCTTTGTTAGCCCAAGAGAAATCTTTTAGAAGAGATTATCTCCTATAGTAAAGAACTGTGTTTTGATCTTGAATGTCAGTAATTCCTTTAATTTTACTTGTTTCTTTTCTCATACAGTATGTTTAAATTAAATTGTGTTTAGAAATAAGATTTATATCACTATGCCATTAGTAGAAAAGTTTATCTTTCACCCTCTTCCTTTCTTTAACTGAAAAACATCTCGAGTAAGGTTCACTACTGTGTTACTTATTAATGAAAGAATTTGATATTTTCACTTTCATTTTTGCACTTTCCTGCATTGCATAGATTCTTTATAATCTGCACGTATTGACTTTATAATAGTTTTAAGAATTCTGTAATAATAATGGACAATTTTAAACAATAATTAAGATATACTAGAATCAAATAAGACAATATGTGTAGTGATTATTCTAGAGGGTGGGATATTTATGGTTATGATTTTCTTTGTACTTTTTTGTATTTCAGAATGTGACTACCCTAGTCCAAATCTATGAATCTTCCTGAACCAAGCCTCAGGTAGAAAAGTTGGGGGCAGGGAGAGAAGTGTTTGTCTCTCTCTTCCCAGAAGCCCCTGGCTCCTGATGTAAATGGTTTCCTCAACTTAGCTTCAGAGTTGGCTTTAAACTAATTGACACTTTATACCTTCTCCCGGGCCTTGCCCATGCCCTCCTGGTATACAAAAGGCATCATGATCTGCTCAAAGGTGATCTATCCGTACCCTTACAAGGAGGAAGTGACAACATCATCTGCAAAGTAGGAGACAGAAAATACACATGTAATCCCTTCTAGGGCACCACTTCGCCAGATAATATCATTAGTGAATCTGTAAAAGCTTAATATGTGTAAGTTGCAATTTGGTGGAATTGAGTGGAACCCTTCAAACATTGTTATCATAGTAATTTGATAGACGAGTAATTTAATACACTTCATCTAGTTGGTGTTACAAGAGTGTATTTACCTCCTGTTTGTCGAGTATTGTGTTAGTGGTTTATTCGTGGTTATTCTTGATTAATCCTGGTGTTGTGTGTTGATGTTGTGTCAAGACTCTGGATGTCACTACAGAGGCAACCATAACACACACATCTTTAAAGATGAGTATGGAATGGCTTAACACTTTGAAACAAAGAAGATAAAGTGAGTCACTGTTTTTGTTTCTTTAATTTGCAGCTGACACACATACAAAAGAAATATTTACTGCTTAGGATAGACTTTATGGAATCATACTAAAGAAAACTTTAAAATTACTTTTATTACTCATTATATGTTTTCTAATTAGAAAATTAATATTCACTATGGAAAATTTTGCAAATGTAGAAGAGCACAAAGAGAAAAGTAATCACCCACATTGCTCCATCCAGACTTAAACCAATTCCCATTTTGATGTGAGATCTACCAGTATGTTTTCAGCACATGTACATGTGTATCACTCACTTCAAAAGCTGGGTTTGAAATAGTTTATTCTTCTATTATTATTTATTAATTATTATATTATTTTCCATATGAACAACTGTAAACCTACTTTTGCCCCAACCTGTATATATTTTAATTGCCTCTTGTGTACTTTACCCATTTTCAGCTGGGGCATTCAAATTTATCGATGATTCTTTTTACTTAGAAATAATAAATATTAAGGTAATTATCTTTTTGTCATATATCTGAAAACGGTTTCCAGTTGTTCATCTTTCCCTGCCATGTTTTTGAAGTTTAAAAGTCTTTATTTTTTAAAGTATATTTTATTGATTATGCTATTACAGTTGTCCCAATTTTTCCCCCTTTGCCCCGTTCTGTCTGGTACTCCCCTGCCCTCCAGCAATCCCCCTTCTCCTTAGTTCGTGTCCATGGGTGGCGCATATAAATTCTTTGGCTTCTCCATTTCCTATACTATTCTTAACATCCTCTGTCTGTTTTGTACCTACCAATTATGCTTCTTGATCCCTGTACCTTTTCCCCCATTCTTCCCCTTCCTCTTCCCTGCTGATAACCCTCCAAATGATCTTCATCTCTATGATTCTGTTCCTATTCGAGTTGTTTGCTTACTTTGTTTTTGTTTTCTAGATTCAGTTGTTAACAGTTGTAAGTTCATCGTTATTTTAGCGTTCATAGTTTTGATCTTGTTTTCTTAAATAAGTCCCTTTAACGTTTCATATAATAAGGGCTCGGTGCTGATGAACTCTTTTAGCTTTGTCTGTGAAGCACTTTATCTGCCCTTTCATTATAAATGATAGCTTTGCTGGATTAAGTAATCTTGGTTATAGGTCTTTGCTTTTCATCACTTTGAATACTTCTTGCCAATCCCTTCTTGCCTGCAAGGTTTCTTTTGAGAAATCAGCTGACAGTCTTATGGGAACTCCCCTGTGCATAACTAACTTCTTTTCTCTTGCTGCTTTTAAGATTCTCTCTTTATCTTTAACCTTTGGCATTTTAATTATGGTGTGTCTTGGAGTGGGCCTCTTTGCATCCATCTTGTTTGGGACTCTGTGCTTTCTGGACTTGCATGTCTATTTCTTTCACCAAATTGGGGAAGTTTTCTTTCATTATTTTTTCAAATAAGTTTTCAATTTCTTGCTCTTCCTCTTCTCCTTCTGGCATCCCTATGATTCGGATGTTGGCACTTTTGGAGATGTCCCAGAGTCTTCCTATTCTCTCCTCATTTTTTAGAATTCTTGTTTTTTCATTCTGTTCTGGTTGAATGTTTATTTCTTCCTTACATTTTGTTTGCATTGTTTTTGATGTACAGATGTTTTAAGTTATTTATGTTGTCAGTCTTATTAATCATATCCCTTACATTTTTGTCCTTGGTTTTATATAATTACACAGTAGTGTTTGCTCAGTGAAAATTCATCTAACACACTTATGATTTGTTCACTTTCTCATATATATGTTATATTTCAATAAAATTTACCAAAAATAGTAAAGATCTTTTCTAACCTATGTGTATGTATGCACACACATATATGAGGGGGTACCCCCCCAAAACAGAATTATCTTCTGGTGGGCAGGCCTCTTGTCATATAGGCTTCTTCTGCTAAGTGAGTGTTCTAGGAACCCATCTATATCAGTGTACCAGCTGGAGTTGTTGTGAGAGGCTGCAATCAGCTTCAGTGAATTTTTTTTGGAGACTCTCAACATGTTTGCCCAGAAAGGGTGATTTATGAGTACTCCTGCCCACACTGCACTGAATGTTCAGCAGTTTTTGACCAGAAATGGTATGGCCCCCCTGCCCACCCTCCCTACTCACCCAATGTCACCCTGAGCAACTTTTTTTTGTTTCCCCAGATGAAAGAAGTCCTCAAAGGGAAGTGTTTTGCTTATGTGCAAGAGGTGAAACAAAAAATGGCAGAAGTATCAAAAGGCATCAAAATCTACAAGTTCAAAAACTGTTTTGAACAGTGGAAAAAAACATTTCAATAGTTGTATTGGATCAAATGGAAAGTACTTTGAAGGTAACTGAAGTTTAAACATGTAAGAATAAATACACAATTTTTTAATAAATAAACTCCACTGTTTTGGGGGACCCCATTGTACATATTTATATTCTTCTGATTATCTTATTATATCATTTTTTTCTTTAACCCATTTGGGTATATAATTATAATGTGAACTAACTAAATATTTTTTTAAATTGTCAACTAATATTAGCAAAATTATTTTTCTTTGAATATGAAGACTCTAATACATTTCCCCCTTTCCCTGAATCTCTCAGCACTTACATTGGCAAAATGAATAAAATGGATTGCTCTCTTGGCTTCTCTGTGTCTGAAGTTCTATGATGTAGTAACATCTTTGTTAGACAATAGCATATGGTGATTTAAAACCGTAAGAGGAGGGAACACACACTAAATATAGTAACCTGTCACTTCATCTAACAAGCCCAGGCAGACTTGGGAAATGTGGTACTCGCATCCTCCCACCACCACATCAAAATTACAGCTGAACTCAAACCTGCCATCATGCAGAACTGCCTGAAGTGTAGCTGAAAAGAAGTCCTGTAACTACAGACGTAAAGAAGCCACATCAAGCCTGGAAGGAGAAGCAGAGACGTGGAACAGGCTGACCCCTCACCCAGGAGTGGCCGTTAAAGATCGGGAGGATATCTGGGCTGTGGAGGTTCCTCCCGAGGAGCAAGGGGTCCCAGCCCCGGAACAGGCCTCCCATCCCAGCGTCCCAGTGCCAGGAAGAGCAGTCCCCATATCGTCTGTCTGTGAAAACCAGCGGGGATTGTGGCTGAGGGAGAGTAAAGCCTCCTAGAGTCCCAGGCAGCTCTCTTAAAGGACCTGCATGGACTTACTTGAACTCACTCCCTCTGAGCTCCAGCACCGGGGTAGCAGCTCAAAAGATGCCAAGAACATACAGGCAGGAACTAAACTGTCTGGCTCTGGGACAAAGGCTGGAGGGGCAGCTTTCTCTCAGGCTGAAGTGCTGGCATAGGCCACTGTTCTTTAGGCAAAAGGTATGGGGCACATGAGGCCAGAGCCTTCGAGAGCTTTTTTGGAAAGTACGCAGTATAAGCCAAGACAAGACATGTGGATGAAAAAGCCACTGGAAAGGGCTTGGGTGGGCCTGCAAATTGGGTTGGGGCGGTGTCTCAGGAATCTCCAGGGCAGGAGGAACAGTGTTCCAAGGTTAATGGAAACTCAGATATGGTGCCAGATGGCTCTGCGGTGTTATCTTTGTTTTAAGGCCATGATGACATCATAGCAATTTCAATAACTGTTCATTTTCCTGGGTACCAGAAATCTCTCTCCCACAGCCATCAATACTAATGTGTTGGAAGTGATAAGTCTTTGCTCCTGGAGGAATTCCAAATAGCTGGCAGTCAGGGCATACGGGGAGAAAATCTATTTTTACATCCTTTACAGCAGGCATGTCAAACTCATTTTCACGGGGGCCGCATCAGCCTCACGGTTGTCTTCAAAGGGCCGAATGTAATTTCAACTCCGTAACAGTTAAGAACAGTTAAGGAGTAGTTACATTTATACAGTCCTAAAATTATGTCGGCCCTTTGAAGGCAACCGCGAGGCTGATGTGGCCCCCGTGAAAATGAGTTTGACACCCCTGTTTTACAGCAACTAAGGCGGGAACTCACACTCAACAAACAAGCAAAATGTAAAATAGAACAGACTATGGTGTTGTTCCTATAGGACTTTCAGATGGCCTTGCTGGAATCAAATCAAGGTTTACAGCCCAACCAATTTGGGAAGATCCTTCTTAGTTTGTTTGGGCTGCTACATGTAACAGAAGCAGCACAGACTGGGGGGCTTAAATAATGAACAGTTCTGGAGCCTGGAAAGCCCAAGGTCAAGGCGTGGGCACGTTCCACACATGGCGAGGACCCACCTTCTAGTTTGCAGACGGCCTCCTTCTCGCTGTGTCCTCATGTGGGGGAAAGAGCTAAGAAGTTCTCTTGGGCCTCTTTATTTTTCTTTTTTTTTTTTTATATAAGATCTTTTTTTTAGATTTTATTTATTTATTTTTAGAGAGGGAAGGGAGGGAGATAGAGAGACAGAGAGAAACATCAATGTGCGGTTGCTGGGGGTCATGGCCTGCAACCCAGGCATGTATCCTGGCTGGGAATTGAACCTGCGACACTTTGGTTCGCAGCCCACGCTCAATCCACTGAGCTACACCAGCCAGGTGTTTTTCTTATTACTATAAAAAATTTTTTCAATTACCATTGACAATTCAACATTATATTAGTTTCAGATGTATTCTGCGGTCTTTTCTATAAGGGCATCGAGTCCATTCATGAGGACTCATCCCTCATGACCTAATCATCTCCCAAAGGCCCCGCCTTCAATACCACCCCCATTGAGGGTTAGGACTTCAACATACAGATTTTGGGAGGGACACAGACACTTAATCTCTGGCAACACTATCCTTCAGTCCTTAGGTCTATCTCTGGTGCAACATTTTTACCACCATGTTTCAGTTATACCAGCTGCTACAAGAACACCTGCACCTCCCTCCTTCACATTTCTGAGTCCTGCTAACAACGTCATTGTTCCTCCATCAAGAACATGGTGTTTCTGTGTGTTTTTTTTAATTTTATTTATTTATTTTTAGAGAGGGAAGGGAGGAAGAGAGAGAGAGAGAGAAACATCAATGTGCGGTTGCTGGGGGTCATGGCCTGCAACCCAGGCATGTGCCTTGACTGGGAATCAAACCTGCGATGCTTTGTTTCATAGCCCGCGCTCAATCCACTGAGCTATGCCAGCCAGGGCACAAGAACATGGTGTTTTAATTTAACTACAGGCTCACCATCTGGATCTCACAGTATTTTCTTCCAGAAGGCTGCCCAAGATTGGTAAAACCCTGGCCTCTTCCCTCCCCATGCCCCCGTATTCACTTTCTAGCAAGCTAAGACAAGGCAAAATTTTCCTATAGATCAGCATAGATCCTCAAAGACAGAGAACACCTTGGCACTTCAGGTGGAACTTTTGAATCCTAAGAAGTCAAGTGCAAAGTCATGTAATACATGTACTCATTGTTTTTTCTAGTGAGAGGATCCATAACTTTAATTAAATTCTCCCTGTGGTTGATAACCAAAAAAACAGCAGATGCTATAGGGGTATGGTCCATATTCACTCAGCATTTACTGTTCCTGTGTTTTCTGTGGGTCAGAACCAAAGACTGGTGGACTGCCTGAAGACTTTCTCCAACTGTAGGAGTGTGCTGGGCCCCTAAAGATGGGGAATGCTGGAGAGTTAATATCCCCGGGAACAGCCTGCAGCCATCAACAGATAAACACCCCAGCTCCTCATGCTTCACCTGGGACAACTCCACACCACGACTTATTCTGTATAATCTCCCAGGATCTCATACTGGGATTGACCCACTATCCACAGAGTCAATCTGCTCATCATCATACTTTCTATTGGCTTTCTCCTATGATGGTCTCACTTCCCCATTTCTCTACTTGTGCTATTTGGAATCACTTTCTAAATAGAAACGTGCACGTAGCCCTGGCTGGTGTGGCTCAGTGGATTGAGCGCGGGCTGCGAACTAAAGTGTTGCAGGTTCGATTCCCAGTCAGGGTACATGCCTGGGTTGCAGGCCATAAACCCCAGTAACCGCACATTGATGTTTCTCTCTCTCTCTCTTTCTCCCTCTCTTCCCTCTCTAAAAATAAATAAATAAAAACTTAAATAAAAAGAAAAGTGAAAATCTTTAAAAAAAAAAAAAGATGTGCACTCAAATCTATACCTCAGGGTCAGCCAGAGTCAAACCACTACCCTTTCAGTTCCCATATAGGTCATCTGTTCTGGCTTCACTTAGGTTACCACACTCTACACAACCAATACTAAAACCAGAATGCCTGCTAAATGGGCCCAATTCTATGCCCATCTTTGGAAACATCCTTGTTAAACTGATCCTTTCTGCAATGGTCACAGTAAACCCTACTTCGTATTCAACCTCACTACACTCCATACCACAGTAGAGTAGCTTAGGGAGAAAATACATTGCTTTTTCTGGTATTTTAGGCACCATTAGTTAAAAATGCTCAGGAACCCTTTGGGGTCTGAGGGGAAAATAAAAGAAGTCAAAAGAATTTATCCTAAGCTCTCAGGAGGCTATGGTTTATTTCCTCATTCTGTTGAAGATTACATCCTACCTTGGTTTTTTTGTTTTTTGACTTGAACTGAGACCCTTCCTTCTTATTACCTTTACTTGACTATCATCCGTCTCAAGAGTAATTGGTATTTAAGTGGTGTTCTAAGAAGTCAGCCCCTGGAACCTGCAGGCACATCTTTAAGAAGCTGACTTTTTGCAGTTCTATAGACCAAACTCAATTAACCATTGTGAGTTGTCATCTGAGTTTCTATTTGAGTTGCCAGTGTTTATCCATTTGATTCTTCTCCCACCCGTTAAGCAATGTTAGTGCATGAAAGAGCATCTGCACAAAAGGAATGTTGGCAAGACAGCAGCTGTTTGTTGAGAGCCACATGGGACTACTCACCAAAAGTCCATTTCATTCCTTAATCAAGCAAGCAGGAAATGTATAGTAATGAAATAAACAACTCAAGAAAAGTATGGCCTAACACACCTACAGGACACAGTGTGGAAAATTACTACCATGCTGCCCTGGCTGGTGAGGCTCAGTTGGCTGGAATGTCATCCTGTGCACCGAAGCATCATGGGTTTGGGTTAGGACACATCGCTGGGTTATGGGTACAGTCTGAGTCAGGGTGTGTAGGAGAGGCAACAGGTTGATATTTCTCTTTGCGTTGATGTTTCTCTCCCCCCTCTCTCTTCCTCCCTTCCCTTCTCTCTAAAGTCAGTGGGCATGTCTTCTGGTGAGGAGTAAAAAAAAGAAAATGAAAATTACTATCATGTTAACAGACCCCCAACTATGCACTCAGTGCATTTCTACTAGGTCAAGCCAGAGTGTACTTCATCTGTTGGAATTACACCAACGCTAAAATGTTACAAACTGCAGCTGCCTAAATGCTTTTTATTTAGTATTTTTTAAAAGATTTTATTTACTTACTTTTAGAGAGAGGGGAAGGGAGAGGGAAAGAGAAATATCAGTGTACAAGAAATACATTGGTCAGTGGTCTATTGCATACCCCCAACTTGGGACCTGGCCAAAACCCAGGCATGCACCCCCATGGGGAATCAAAGGGGTGACCCTTCCATTCACAAGCCAGCACTCCATCCACTGAGTCACACCAGCCAGGGCTTAAATGCTTTTTTTTTATTTTTTTTAAGATTTTATTTATTTATTTTTAGAGAGGGAAGGGAGGGAGATAGAGAGAGAGAGAGAGAGAAACATCAATGTGCGGTTGCTGGGGGTTCTGGCCTGCAACCCAGGAATGTACCCTGGCTGGGAATCGAACCTGGGACACTTTGGTTCCCAGCCCACGCTCAATCCACTGAGCTACGCCAGCCAGGGCCAATGCTTTTTAAATAAATCCATACTAAATATGTTTGAATGTTCTTTCCTCAGTTTTCTTACGTTGCTACAAAGGTCAACTGCCACCCCCATCCCCACTTGGCCTCTCTTGCCAAACTGAAGTTCGGCTCACTGACAGAACAGAAATTAATGTCCCATAAGTGACACTCACTGTTCTTACTTGCTTAGCTATAGCAGATCCAAGGAAGTGGAAAATAAAAAAGCAACAAAAAGAATCACAAAATCAGTCACCACATATTTTTATATGCAAAAAGGTTTACATAAAAGTGAAAGTATAATGCTCAGCAGTGATAAGAATGCTTTTTAATAAAGAGAAAGTTCTTACATCTTTCAAATGCTTTTGAATCAGGAATGCTTAACCGACTTTTAAATTCTAAAAGCAGCAATAGGTAAGATCACCTTTACAGCATGCCTATCTACACAATAGGAAGTTTCTCCCCTACCAGAGATTTACAAGTTTCCTAGTTCTTCAGAGCTTGAATTGGGAATTGGGATAGTGTGTTCTCACTATCAGCAATCTGAAATTATCTCCATGATTGGCTGTCCTAGCCAAGGAGTCACCTGGTGGTCCAAAGAACAGCCTTTCCGTGCCCACTCCCATTGCCCCTGGGCATCCACCCCTCCTCAACACCCTCACACACACACTTTACCTTCCTTCTCTTCTTCACTGCTGATAAGCAGATCGCATGGCTGACAAATTTCTGTTCCTCAATTCCAATGTGTGTGCTGTGTGGGTGGGGGTGTTTTTTCACAGCACCAAGCAATTCTCAGATGCCAGTGTGGTGTCCTACAAGTCAACTAAATTCTGACACTATCTACCCAGGGATTACCTCAGATTCCACAGGTTAAGAGCTCAGTCCTACAAGATGCCCTTACCATCACCACAAACCACTTTAAGAGGCCAGTTGCAAGACCAGGTTATCTGACAAACTGGCTGTAGATTGGAGGCTCCAACAACCCACTTCTCGCGTTTGTTTCATTTGTTAGAGCAGACTCCAGAGGTCAGCTGCAAGTCCGGCTGTCACCTCATTAGCATAAGCCCAGTGGCGATGAGAAGAAGCCTGCTGTAAAAACTAAGATGCCCATTACACATTTATGGCTCCAAAGCTTTTCAGAGACTTAGGGCAAGAGATCAAATATTATAACAAAAGATGTTCCCATTGCTCTTATAACTCAGATAATTCAAAGAGTTTTGGGAGCTGTGGGTCAGGAACCATGGATGGAGACCAAATATATACACAAAGAAATAAATTGTGATCATCTGAATAACCAAATGTGTGTGTGTGTGTGTACACATTCATACACGCATATATCTATATCTATATCTATATCTATATCATCTATCTGTCTTATAAATCACAGTATCACAGCTGACATCTTCCCAAACCCAT
Organism: Phyllostomus discolor; assembly: GCF_004126475.2. Classification (NCBI taxonomy): domain Eukaryota; kingdom Metazoa; phylum Chordata; class Mammalia; order Chiroptera; family Phyllostomidae; genus Phyllostomus; species Phyllostomus discolor. The sequence goes on along the minus strand of NC_040904.2, from coordinate 18,918,001 downwards.
TAATAAAACCACCAAAGCTGCCTGGGATCTGTGGTCTCAGGCTTTTCATTCTTGCTCTCTCACCACTCCTGCTACTCAGTCTCTCAACTCTAACCAGGGTCCTTTGCTACATAGAACTTTCCCCACCAGCATCTATCCATGCTGGATCCCTTTTCTCTGCCTGAATGATCTGCCAACTCTCCCTCTCGCTTCTTTAAAAGCCAACCTAGTCCCATCTCCCTAAAGCTACAAACAACACTGCTTCCTCGTCTTAATATATGCAGCTTGCCCTTAAACGTTCTAGGCTCCATTGTTCCTGGGAAGAGGATAAGGTTTGGCAAAGAAACCCGGGCTCCCAGTTCCACATCTGAGAGAGAAAGGTTGCTTTCTGAGTGCCGAGTTGGCCTGCTGAATGCAAGTCCCCAAGGAGGGATTTTCATGAACGACATTTCATCTGCTCTGTCTGCAGCATTGTAGTCTAGATGGGTGATTATGGGTTTCCTCGGAAAATTAACCATATTTGCAGCATGGCTGCAAGAAGATTTACAACCAATATAAAAAAGCAAACTAATTCCTCAAAGGAGCGTAATCTAGGTTCCGAAATCTGGATCTCCAGCCAGGTCGTCTCTCTTTCTGGCATCTCCACTTGGATGTCCCTCAGGTGCCAAAACCCTAACATTTACACTCCAGGAAACCTGCTTGTCCTCTATTCCTACTTAGTTAATGGCACCCTTATCCACTGGTTGCCCAAACCTAGAAACCTAAGGCGGCTTTGATTGCCTCCTGTTCCTCACAGTCTACATCCAACGGAGCTCAAACCCTGCTAGTTCTTCCCCCAAAGTATCTCCCAAACCCTCTCACTCCCACAGCTTGTGTTCCGGCCCCTTCAGCTTTTACTATAACTATGTCAATAATTTTTTCAATGATCTTTCTTTTTGTTCCTTCCTTCTCCAGATCTATCCCTGATACTGCCTCCACAAGGTTTTGTTCTGTGTCCCACCCCCCCCCTCCCAAAAAACACAGACAGGATTATGACAGGTCCTGTTTAAAATGAAAAACAAGACAACACAACAACACACACACACACACCCCAACCTTGGTTGTTTCTTCTGCTAAATCGAACAGCTTGACTTCTGAGAGGAGGGGTTCTTGCCCAGTGTGTGTTATACTTGAACCACCACTCGGTACATGCAAGGCTTTGGCTGGCAGTAATTCTCCAGGAGCCACTCCATAAGGCAGGAAATGGACAAGTCAAATGCATCAGCCTTCCCTCAGTCTTCTCTCAGTCTTCCTTAGATGCCACAGAAGAATCTATAGTGAGCCCTTCCTGACCATTCGAGTTAACATGTGAAGGTGACAAGAAGCCGAAGAGCCAAAGGGATATATAAAGAGAGAAGTCCATTTCTTGGGTTCAAGTGGGTATTCCTGCTATCAAAATAATCCGCTGGCTTCCCTGTCTAACCTCACATTCCCAAAGAACAGCAATAAATTTGGTATTGAATTGCAGTAACTCCCCTGAATTACTTTTTTTATGGAGCTCTCCTCCTTTCACTATTTTCCTAATTTGTCTCGTTTCCTCTTACTAGAGTTTTAAGGGTTTTAATTAAGTTATGAAGGTATTCGGTACATTTTCTCATTCAAATATATTACAATACTAATTTTTAATGATGATCATTTTCTTCCTGATTATAACTCCAAATTGAAGCTCAGGATTTGGGTTCAAATTCTAAAAGAACACTCTTTCTAAAATCTGAATTACCTCCACAACAAATATGTTTTGAGCCCATACTTAACATCAAGCACTACATTAGATGCTGGGGTTATAGTGGTAAAGAAAACAGCCATGTTCCCTGCCTCGTAGAGCCTACAGTTGGGCGAGTGGAATAGGCATGAGTCATACAGTCAAACAACACCTTCAAGTATAAAACTGCAACGGTGGCAAGTGCTTTGGGAAGGAGAGGCACCTGGTACTTTGAGAGGCTGTAATGCTAGAATTTGATTTAATCAGGCTTCTCTTAGGGACACTTGATCTGAAATGGGAAGGATGGCCAGGAGATATCCACTGGGGAAGGTCAAGTATTCCAGGCAGAGGGGACAGCATCTGCACAGTGGCTGTAGCTACAGGGGGGGCAGGGAGCATGAGATGAGCTTGGACAAGTGCGTAACAGCCAAACTCTTCTTACTATCTTTATCATAAACAAGACCTGAAGCCCCTGAAGAGCATGTCTTCACTGGGAGGGAATTTATGCTACTGATGACGGTCTAATCCAGAGAAAGGGAGACTCATTCTGAATTCCATCTCTGACTCTTAAAATGCCTTGTTAACACCTTAACACCTCCATGGACGTAGTTTCTGTACCGATCACCAGTTTTATAGAGACATTTTAAGGAACAATGAGTCACAATTGCTTAGTTCTTTGAACTCTTTGGGTGAAAGATAGTATATGGCCTATAAATGTAAAGCATTGTTATTACGTATCAGACAGAAAGCTGTCTCCAGCCAAAAAGAAACCAGCAAGATATAAAGTATATATGGAGGCTCCATCCACTTCTGTAATATTTAAACTTGTAATCTGGGTATAAATTAAATGGGCTTAATGCTGGGGTAAGCACAGCATCTGCAATCTAAAAAGCCCAGAGCACTATGCAAACGTTGTCATTTGCTCTCAAAACATCCTGTTGTTACATCATTAACACCAGCCATTATAATTCCTTCTTCCTGAGGATTATGGTATTCACAGAGTTTAATTTTCTTTCTAAAGGTCACCACCCAGGTTAGTGTAAAAATCCCAGCAAGAGGATAAGCTCTCTGGGCTTCTACCAGTCCTATGTCTTTTCATCCAAACAAGCCAACAAAACACCTCAGAGCCAAAATATAAACTATGGAACTGTGGAGATGAAGGAAGAGCTTAAATAAAACAAGCAACATACTTTTATTCCGAGGTAAACATGTCTCTGTTTTATCTTTAGTACAGGGAAAATTTAGTACTTTGTAATAGATTGATTTGGCCTAAGAAGAAAAGTAGAGAAAAGAGACTCGGGGTGAAGATACCCTCAGAATAGGGAATTGGGCAAAAGAGGTGAAATAGAGACACAGAAGGGTGGGAATTGTGTAAGTTCACTTTTCCCTTCTTTTTCAAAAAAAACCTCTCATATCATTGGCATCATGGGAACAACATATCCCAGGGGTGGAGAGAGGGAGGGAGACAAGCAACGCCCAGAGCCAGCTTATTCAGAGCCTGTAAAATCATTTTCAATTCTTTTAAAATCAAAATAAATAATATGATCTGGTGTGGAGTCAATTTGCCTTTACACCAACATAACCATAACAGACAATTTTAAATATTTTTTGAGATGAGAGAGATCCACAAAGGCAAGAGTACCTCCGGCCTCTGAAAGTCAGAATGTGGCTCTGGAAATGCCCTAATTTAGGCATTTTGAGGAATTTGCATTATTAAGAATCTCAGACCTGGCTGGTGTAGCTCAGTGGATTGAGCGTGGGCTGTGAACCAAAGTGTCGCAGGTTCGATTCCCAGTCAGGGCACATGCCTGGGTTGCAGGCCATGACCCCCAGCAACCACACATTGATGTTTCTCTCTGTCTCTCTTTCTCCCTCCCTTCCCTCTCTAAAAAATAAATAAATAAAATCTTTAAAAATAAAGAAATCCTCATTAAAAAAAAAAGAATCTCAGAAACATTCTGGGTCACTGGCTAAGGGCTGATTTATCAATATTACATACCTGCCATCACACTAAAAAGGTATGTATTTACAAGTTCATTTGCTTAGAGGTAAAAAAGGACTTGGATGGTACTAATCCATGAAACCAATGTTCTTGGTAATATGTGTAGAACACCTTGTGAGAAACCTTCATTTCTTGTGAAGAACAGCACTATCGTTTTCTAGAAAACATGAAAATCATCACTGTGAATGCGAAACCAGAAAAGTCTGAGTCATGCTGCCTGTCACTACCAGAACCAGCAAGTAGAGACAAGGACTGGGTCTTTGTGAGTGCTTAATCCTTTTAACACCTTTTCACACTGACCTTTTTATCAGGCCAAGGACAGGTAGATAAGGGAATGGGGGGGGAAAGGCTAATTGGAAAGGAATGAGGGGGGTTGGCGATTTTCCTTGTACTTCTTTATCTGTTGATCAACAACTCAGATAACATCTGGATTGCTTACAGGCTTACAGACCCTCGGGGCACAAAGGCTGAATTGCTTGTTGTTGCTTTCCAGTTTCTGAAATAATATCTTTCCACCTGCATTATCACTGAAGACTATTAACTAAGGCTAAAATCTTTAACGCTTGAGTTCCCCTAAAAAAGAAAATTTCTTAGAAAAAAAAGTTTCTTGCTTCGTATGCCTTCATAATCCAGGCAGAGAAGAGGTGAAATATCCTTAAATTCTTAAATATAAGTCAAATTTTGATGTGTGGGTGTGTTAAAAAAATCCATTACTGCTGAGACATCTTTGGGAGGACAGACGCTATGTAGCCCTCAGAGTTATTTATGTCTCTTCAAGTATTACCTTCATAATGGGCCAGGAATCACCTTTCTGTTGGTTTAGAGGCTACAGAATGAGGAGTGTGTGCTGCTTTACTAAGACGGGCCATTCACTCAGTGACTGCACTGTTTGTCAGCGTGCTTGGAGGATACCAAACAATCGATAATGTATGTTCCAGAATTAAAGAGATTTTTCCATTACAGCTTCCAAGAGATATAATTTCTTTCCTTTTGTTCTTATTTTGAGGGTATTAAAAAGCTGGGTAGTGTGAAATAAGGAAAGACCTAGGATAGAAGAAGCAATAGGAGTCAACTTAGGCAGGGCTGCTTTAGCTCTCTAGAAACATTATAGGAAAGAAGTGAGCCAAGGTAGGGCGGCTGCTGGCTCACTGGGGAGTCAGATAAAAGGGACCTTGGGGGCAGGTTCGGGGAGGAGCCTGGGACAGCTGTCGCTGCCTATTGCTCCCCTGGTTGCAAGTCTCTTAGGGTCCCTTAGAGTTTAGGAGATGTATGCCTGTCAGGGAAGGGAAGGATGCAGGCATGCTCCCTGGAGGGAAAGTGATGAAACATACTTTCTAAACTGAAAATAGCTACAAAAGCTTATTAAAGGGTCAGTAAGAAGTTTCAGACAACTGCATAATGTTAGCTACTATTTATACAAAGTAGTCACAAACCAATGTCCAAAGATGACTTTATGAGATTAATTTGTGTTCAGCAATATGAAGTACAAAACATTAATGTTGTAAAATTTACATGTTAAAAGTACATTCTAAAATGATAAATTAAGCTGTGGCAGAGTAGCTAAATTTGGTTGGAGCACCATCCCCATATGCCAAGGTTATGGGTTCAATTACAGGTCAGGGCACATGCAAGGAAGAATCAACCAGTGAATGCATAAATAAAATGATACAAGAAATCAGTGTTTCTCTTTCTCTCTCTCTCTCCCCTTTCATCTCCCCCTAAAATCAAAAAATAAAAAATAATTAAAATATAAGTTAAGATATAATAACTTGTGAGTTATTGCATGAATATTTAAATACTTTTTATAACAAGGCAATGTGTTAATATGGGGGTTGGTAAAAGTAGGTTTACAGTTGTGAGTTTGTGAAACAGTTCATTCTTGTACTATTATTTTATTTCATTAATTATTGTATTTTCCATAGGAACATCTATAAACCTACTTTTGACCACCCTGTATATATATATATGAACTGAATATACGCAACTCAACAAATACTAGGGAACCTGCTATGATGGGCTGTGCTTCCAAGACTGACAAAGATACATAAAATGTGCCTTTTTGGCCTTCTAGACATACTCAGAGTAACAGAAGTGATGGAGAGCTATGAAAATGTTTACCACAAAAGGAGGCAAAGGGTACGATTCTTTTATTTCTAAAGTACCAGAAGGAAAGAGATTAAGGCAAAAATCCCTTTCAGTAATTTCTAGAGATTTCCTCTAGTAAGTGGTTGAGATGATCCTGAAGTTTGGGTTTAATTTCTCCCCAGCGGAGGAGACACTCCCGGTGGCAGCAGCTTTACAACAAACGTGTGGTGCTTTGAAGTGATTAATACTAGAAAAGTTTTCATAAAGCAGTCTGAAATAGATAGGAACAACGTTAATGCTTCATTAGAGAACTCCATAAAATATAATGTGGTAAGTAAAAATTCAAGTCCCAAATATGTTATACCGCCAATCATATCCAGTAGAATGAAGACCTGTTTCCTCAACCAGTAGGAAGTCCCTAGCGGTTACTGTCCCCTTTTCCTTAGATCAGCCGAGATTCCACTGGGGAGACGTTAAATCAGGGTTTGTGGAGTGGGGCTCAGGTGTTGGTATGTCGTAAAAGTTCTCCAAGTAATTTCAATATGCAGCGGGGTTTGCAAACTACCAGGCTAAATTGCAGTTGGGCAATATTGGTCATCCTGATAGTTCAGGAAGCTTCCACTTTACTAAACACTCACTACTGTAGCAGGCACACGGTGCCCAGCATTCTTTTCTGCACTATTTCATCTAATTTTCATAACTACCTCTGAGGTAGGTGTTGGTTCTAAGTAACTTACCCAGTTACTGCCCCGTGTCAGAGCCCAGGAAAATACCCACCACACAGCGCTGCTTCTTTCCTGTAGTTTGTTCCCGACACGGACCTGTCGGGAACACGAGTGTCTCAGCAGTTAGAAATAAACGTTACCTGAAAAAGAGCAACTGAGATCAAGCGGCAAAGTGACACAAGAAGACATATGGCGGCCACCAAGAGGCAAAAGGGGCCTGCCTGGGCTGACCCGGCGCCTCAAGATCTCTTATTCCCCAGTCCAAAAAACCCCGGCCCCCAAAACTTGAACCATCTTTGGCCAATTTCAGGGCTAGAATAACCATTAAATACACGGCGAGGAAAGCCAGTCCGGGTTATTTCCCCCAAATCTGTAGCCTAAGTTTAGAGGTTCAGTCATCACTGGAGATGGGGGAAAAGCCTTTTGGAGCCTTCTCTATCAGCCCACCCGGCTCAAAGAGCTGGAAGCAAATGCCGGGGCTGCCAATTCACTTCCCCAGGGTCTTGGGCGGGAGCTCTGGTCCCTGCGGCAAACCGCAGGAGATAGGGCGCGTTTCCCGAAGCGCTCACCCTGCTCCCAAGGGAGGGTGAGTGCAGGCGGGGCCGAACGCACAATCAGCTATGCAGATCCCCAGGCAGGCCGGCGAGCCCAGTCCGGTGTCGCCCCCTGAAGCCAGGGCTCACAGCAGTTGTCCGGGGAGAGGGGCTGGCCGGTCCCGGGGCACGGGTCCCCGTTTATCCGAATGCATGGAGGCGGGCATCGCAGCTCAGGCTGGCACAACTGGCTGCCTGCGCTCCTTTACGCTCCGCGCGGCGCAACCGGGAGTTCCCGAAGGGGAGGGTCCGCCTCCGCCCGCGCGCGGTGCCCGGAGCCCGGTTGCCATGTCAACCCCACGCGCCCAGCTGAGCCCGGCTGAGCCTTGCGGAGCCCGGGACTCCTCCGCTGCCGGAAGTGACGATTTCACCTGCCGAGCGGGGCGGGGTGAGGCTGCGGTGCTGAGGTGCGGCAGCTGGCAGCCAGTCGGGAGCGCGCCGGGCGCCGGGAGACTCGGACTCCGGGCGAGAGCCCCCCACCTGCAGTCGCCGCCCACCCCCGGGCCGCCACCATGGCGCTTCTGCTGCGCTTGCTGCTCCTGTGCGGAGCCGCCGGTGAGTGGAGGCGAGGCGGTCCCTAGTGTCCGCACTGCCTGGCCACCCCCGGGGCGCTGGCTGCCTGCAGCTAGCCGGGAACAATGCGGCGTGGGGGAGGGGGCGGGCGCGATTTGGGGTCGCTGCGGCACTGGTGGCCGGGCGGACGGATTTGCAGGGGTGATTTTGCTCGGCTGGGTGCGAGAGCCGAGTAGGTGGAGGCGCTCAGAAGGTGGAGGGAGCCGTGCAGGGCGTGGGGTGTTTCGGGTGGGGAGCTCCGGCAGAGCGGGGGGCTGAGCCCCGGGATGAGGGGCGCAGTGGAGGGGCTCCTGGGGTGCGGGCGGGTGGGTGGGCGCGGCGTGCTGGGTTTGCGCCTGCGGTTGGTCCCGCTCCATTCTTCGCCGCCAGTTCGGGCTTTGCTTTATTTGCTCTTGCCCTGCCCCTGTTAGCAGCCGACTCTGTCCAGGGTTACCCGATTTCCGTGAGCGGCGAGTTTTCAGGTGTCGAGCAGTCCAAGCGGGGAGACCGAATTACAAACGCCATGATTAAATGCACACTAAGCCCGAGATCGTCCAAGCTACCTCTAGGAACGAGGCGCTGTGTGAACGGTACCTGAAGGTTCTCGGTCTGGTCGGAGAGGCGAGCCTCTAAGTAGGCGGTAACTCAGAGGAGTAGACGCTGGACGATCAAAAGCAGGTTGCTGCAAAACCGCGGTATTGATTGGCGCAGTCCCGGTGCAAAGTGCAAGGGGGAAATCGGTAACCTCGATGAGGTCATTCATTTTGGAGATAAGACAGAATGACTAGTATAGGGTAATTTCTAAAGGAAGAGCCAAGTAGTACATTTTTCAACCGTGCCTTTATCAGGAGGGAAAAAGAGGCGTTTAAAAAAATCTGTGGAACATTAGGAAACATAATCATTTTGTATTTTAAATAATCTGATCCATTTCCTTGTCAGTTTTTTAAGCAACTGATGTTGTCAAAATAAACATTTGTCTCATTTTATAACCAAATGATCCATTTAAAAAAAAAAATTCGTAAGTGGGACCCTAGGAGGCACACTGTAGCCTCCGGAAGGATAATTTTTTTTTTTTTAAGTGCTCTGAAGCAGGGCCAGGCGGCCCTTTCTGTGGGGATGGCCCTCTACTTCCTGTTGAAATGGTAATGTCATTGTTGGGTGCCACAGCTGTGAGCCTCACTCATGGGATCCACAGTCGATTACCAAGTCTAATCATCAGTCCGCGTCTATAGCACCACCTTCACCTTTTTGATACATGTCATTTAGACTTGGCTGAAATTTCCAAATCAGTCTTCTGGAGAAGATGAAGGGTCAGCAACCAGTTTACACGGTACACTCCCATTTCTGTTTTGTCAAGGACTAAACCAAAGTTCGCACGGAGGACACGAGTTCGTGTCCTCTGTGGAAAGAAGTGTTTTAGGCTGCATATAAACCACAGAAGTGGAAGAACATAAGCCACAAAGAGGAATTTTTTTCTAGGAATATGGGGATAATGGTCTGTTTTTTTTCTGGATGCCTCGCTTTGGCAGGCACAGTCTCAACCAAGAGTATCTTGATACTTACTGAGTTATGCTGCTCATAACGTGTACAGCAGGGTGCAGAGAACATCTCATTACAGGTGTATTGTCTTTAGCTGAACAAGACGACTACTTTCAATTTTCCAGCTTAGTAGATGACCCAAAACCTATGTGATTGACGTATGGTTTTTGACTATTTTTTCCCGCCACTCCTTGCCCCTTTAGAAAATCTATTGCTGTGAACTCCAGTGGAGTGGTGGCATGACCCTACACTTGGCAAAGCAAGGTGGGGGCTTGCACAGTTTAAAAGTCGCAGTGCTGTCAGTGGTAGAGCTTCCTCTAGAGCTGTCTCTGTATGGGCTGTAAAGAGTTTTTGGTATACTGTTGTTGCTGGTAGAACTCTTTCTGATGCATTTTAATTGCCAACCTAGTAGCAAGTCATACTACAGTGCTAGTAATGGTAGTGGCAGTAGTAGCTGAGCATCAGCAATGGTAGTAAAAATAAAGCCTTGACTGAGCAGTTATTAAATACCAGGCATTGTTCTAGGGGGTTTTACATATACTCAATCTACCTAGCAACCCTAGAGGGTATGTATTATGATGATCCCTGCTGTACAAGAAGGGAAACTGAGGCACAGGGTGGTTCTATAACTTGCCAAGACCACACATGTCCTCCTTAATCCTTGTTCTCATAACTATGCTCGTCTGCCTTTAAGCAGCTATTGTCTTTACTCTTTGATTACCTCTAACTCACATCCTAAGTTTCTGTGACTGGTTATGAGTTATTTATTGGCTTGGCTGTGTGCCACGTACAAAGGTTTTTATTATTAGCTTTTAAATCCTTTATCTTTGTTGAAACCACGAGGATCCAGGGCTTAGACTGGCGTTGTAGACTAATGTGGCTCGTACTGGCGGCGGTGGCAGCAGCTGGGATCTTGTTAAAGTTTGGCATGTTGCTATTTTTTCACACTGTCTGCATGAGTGGAACTAAAAATGCACTGGCCACTTGTTAAGCCATCTGATGGCAGCTGGGCCTCTGCCTTCTCCGTGTGCCTCGGTCGTGTTATGTGTCAAGAATGAGGATCCTCCTACCTCAGCCTTGTTGAGGACCAAAGTGAGATGTTTGTCTTTCTGCTTTCGTGGAGTCTTTTCATTCGAGTGTGTATATTGAAGATTATTAGATGTGGACTTTATCCTTCTATATACCTCTCTCTTAGTCACATTCCTGCCACTATACCAACCACCAGAGCAAAAGTTGCCTCTCCTCCAAGGCGAGCCGCCCTCTATTGGCTCCTTAACCTATTTGTTGTGGGGTCTCCATCAATTACTCCGTCTATCTCATTGCACTAGGTCAGAGGGCAGGGGCATGGCCTGTGTTGTTTATTGTTATAGTCCTGGTCAGTGTTAGCTTGTAGCACGTGGTGATGGCTAAGTGTTCAGCAAATGTTGCTGACTGAAAGTTTTCAGCCACTTTGCCACTAGGCCCATGTGTGTGATGTAGCTCTTGTCATTTCCATTGCTCTCTCGGTCCTCGTAGGGATCATTTCACTAGACTTGCCTCATCCAGTTGTTAGTCTGAAGACGTTAAGCACCTGCTTTATTTCCAGCCTCATTGTTCTGTTCCACACCCTCCCCACCTCTGCTTCAGTTGCCACAGGTAATGATAACATGTCCCAGATCCATCTGTTTTTTGGAGCTCCTTGATACCTGTTGTGGTCCTTTCCCACCCTGGTAGCCTGTTACACGACCTTCTACATTAGGACCTTTCAATGTCGGCCTTCCCCATGATATGGCTTACAGTCCTCTTCTCAGTCTCTGTCTTAAAGCTGGGTGAGCTTACCTGTTCATTACTCTACCTTCCAAATCGTTGCTAGTGACTTAAAAAGATTACAGCTCAGCCCATCTTTCCTTTGACTCATGGACCTTTATTTTCAACTGCTTAACACTCACCTTCTAGCTGAGTGAGCCTGAGGTACTCAGGCTCATCAGTTAATTAATATATTAAATGATCCAACCCTTCACATATTTATGGCCTCCTATTTACTGCGCTTGTGCTCGGGCCTCTTACATTAGTATAGGACTGCTAGGTGCAGGTTTGATGGGACGTTCCCAGCAGAAGATACAGCTCTTGAAAGTCACAGAGACCTGAACGGGTGTGATGTGCCTTGGGAGTGGAGAAATTCAGTGCATACAAGTAGGAAGCATCTAGCCGGCACTTCTCAAACATTTGATGTGCACTGTGTCATTCCTAGAAGAAAATGTGGGGTGGGGCATGAGATTTGACATTTTTTAACAAGTTCCTTATATATCACTGCTGAGTACACTTTGAGTGGGCAGAGATCCAGAGGCTGTTTCGAGAGCTTATAAGGGGAGGAGAAATGGTAAACATTTGTCAAGTTCAAGTGCCTCTCCCACCTCCCCCGCAGTGGCACCGAGAAGTGAGGTTACACCCTGATACCATTGTCTTGAATGACGCAAAACTCCAGAGCACTTCTGGAGGCAGGCAGAGCTGATGGATCTAATGCAGGTCTCCATCTGGGACGACCTGGACATGAACAGTTTCTGTTGAAACACTGCAGCGTGGTGTTGGGCTTCCTCTTTGATCTGGAAAGTTGTTCTGAGGGAGATGCAGTAGAACCTGATAGCTGGCTGGCTGAAGGAGTGGCAAGAAAAACTTGGAGAAAAGCCGTAGGATTTTTGGCTTGAGCGAATGGTGATGTCACTAACCTGCAGGGGATAAAGCAAAGAGGAACAAGTTTTAGAGAGGTGACAACGAGCTTAAGCTTAAACAGGTTGTATTTGAGGTGCCTGGGGGGAATGAAGGTGGAAATATCCGGTAAAGGAGATTTAGACAAAGGACCTCATCCAGGAGAAAGGCCAGGATCTGTGATAGAGCATTGAGAGCCACTGGTGATAGGTAGGTAGCACCTGTGTAAGGTTGACCAGGACAGGCCAGAAGGACTGGAAGAGAAGAGGAAATGTGACGCTGCTGGGGAACAGCCACCTCTAGCAAGTGCACAGAAGGTGAACAACGGGAGAACGGGAGGGTGAGGGGATCTCAGACAGCCGACTCGGAAGTGAGGCCAGTGGGTCTTCCCATAAGGAGATTGTTGAGAAAAACAGGACATTCATTACTTCCAAGGGGGGACAGTTTGGGTGGCAGTGAGAGTGAAGCTGGGTTGTAATAGATTTAGGAAGTGGCATCGGGTAAGTGGAGAGTGAGAAATGCACTGTTTGGGCACTTGCACTTGTCTTGACAATGATGCTTTGCACATATGGCTGTAACTCCAGGGGACAGAAGCAGACCCAGGGGAGAATGTAGAAGCCAGCAGGTAGGGACTCATTTAACTTCCAGCCACCCAGGCCTAGAACCTTGTTCCTCATTTCTCTCCATGCGCCCAGTTTCCTCCTTTTACCCAAATGTTGGGGTTTCCCACTTTGTGGTTTCAGCTGCCACTTGAGTCCTTACAGCCTCCAGTCTGTTTCTAGACTGCTCCCCAAGCTTTGTCCATAGTTTCCAACCACCCACTCTGGACACCTCTGTTTAGACTTCAAACAGGCACCTCTAGTTAAACCTGTCTGCACACCACTGTTGCCTCTCACATGAATGGCATTTCATCCACCAAAATGCCCGGGCAGAGATCCAGGCATCTTCCTTGTCTCTTCCTATCCTTCCACCTGTTTACAGTCAGTCAGTTTTGAAGTCATTTATATCCCTGCAGCCGCTATTCCAGGTTATACCAGCATCTCTTCGGATGGTTGAAGTAGCTTCACCATCAGCATCCTACTACTGCAAGAGCACTTCCCGACACTGGAGCGTGTTGTAACACGTATCGAGTAGGCCTTTACTGAGATTGTTTTCCTTCACCAGGCTGTACATTTCGTGAGGTCAGGGGTTGTCTGTTTATTCTTCACTGCATTCCCAGTATGTGGCACAGTGCATGTTAATGAATAAAGAAGGAAAGGCGAACTAGGCAGTTTGTGTCTGTGGGCTTGAGAAAAAGACCTAGAGGGGAAAGAGCGTTGGAAGATCAAGAGCAGGTGCATCGTGGAAGAGGTGAGCAGGGCTGGCCTGCGTGCCCGGCACAGTGAGCTCTGTCACGTGCCATGCGTTCACTAATGGAGAGAACTTGTACCACTCCAGTTTCATTTTAATCTCTTGTTTGCAGCCCGTAGTCCCCGCCCTTGTTTTCACCTTTCCCCTAGCACGCACAGATCATTATTGGGTGTAATTAAATAAAGGCAAGAATTGAAACTGAATTTTTTATTTGGTTCCTTGGGTGGCCAGCAAGTAATGGACGTGAACTTTAAAATAGTTTTTAAAGTAACCCAGAAAGTAAATAAAATTTGTCTAACTTCAATGAGCTTATAGCTCTATTTTACTGTCTTTCGCCCATCTTGTGTTGTATAAGAAAACAAATCTAATATTCCAGAATAATTGTTGGATTGGTATTGGAATTAGGTTTGGTTTCTGTTAATGAGTGTGGTGCTAAGTGGAGGTGAAAAGCAGTAAACTTTTGTAGCTCCGGCTCCCTGCCTTATTTTCTACTTGGTTCCTTCAGCGAGGCTGAAAGTACAAATGGCGGAGCATGGGGAGGTGTTGGGGCAGGTGGGGCGTGGAGGTGCCGCCTGCGGCCTTGCCACGGTGAAGTGATCCATGCAGGAAGCTGATGCAGAATTCCCGCTTCACTTTTTTCTCTTGGGTCTCAGTGGGTGGTATTTCTTTGTAATTGGTACAATTTGTTGAGTCCATTCCTATCTCCCTGTAAAATAAATCGGGAAGTGGAAAATATCTCTATGTTCAGTGGCAAATTGTGACTTAAAGAGATGCTTTATCTCTTCTGTGGTCTCCCACTGGCCTTCTCCGAGGCCTTTCTTCCCTCACCTCATTGACTCACCCATTCTGGTTTCTAACAGCTAGCTACCGTATTTTCAGACTCTAAGACGCACTTGCCTTCCCCCCCCCCCCCCCCCCCCCCCCCCCCCCCGCCAAACTTGGGAGAAATAATGGTTATTGATGCTATTGTTCAGTTTTGTTTACATTTATATTGGTGAAATATTATGTTATTTATGTTATTAAATATTTTACCACATTTTTTGCTTCAAAAAATTTTTTCCTATTTCCCTCTTCTAAACCCTAGGTGCCTCTTACAGTCTGAAAAATACGGTAGTTAGAGTTTAAGCCTTAAAGGCCTTAACTTGACTCAGCAGTATTTGCAGTGTATTTTAATGGTTAGGGTGCTCTTGGGAGAAAAGACTATTGCAACCTGTCGACAAATGGAAGGAGATAGTAAGTCTATTTTTAGGGTGAGTGTGAGAGCAGTGGCATGGTTTAGTTTGTCCTTTGATAGCTGCTGAGAAAAAGGATTAACAGTCAAATAAACCTGTGTTGGTACATACTGAGACAATGCAACTTGCTTTGGAAACTGTTAAATTGCTTTCATTCTTTTGAAGACACTGTATCAGTTGGAATGGGAATGACTATTTCCATTTACTTCCAAGAGCTAAAAGTGGGTATAGATTTTGTGAAGAAACAATATAACTAATTGTTACTTTTTCATCTTCCCATAAGGTAGATCAGAGATTTTCAACTGTGTGCTACAAGAATTTTTTTAAGATTTTATTTATTTATTTTTAGAGAGGGAAGTGAGGGAGACAGAGAGAAAGAGAGAGAAACATCAATGTGTGGTTGTTGGGGGTTATGGCCTGCAACCCAGGCATGTACCCTGGCTGGGAATCGAACCTGTGACACTTTGGTTCACAGCCTGCGCTCAATCCACTGAGCTACACCAGCCAAGGCTAAGAATTTTTAAAACATGCAATACCTATTTATTTAGTCAGGGCCACTGACCTCTTTAACTTAGATTTTCAAATTAAAAAAAAAAAGACAATAGCCAACACAACAGTAGCCATCTGGTGTAAATGAATTATACCTTTTTTTTAGTCACGTTAACACAGAATATATTTTTTTGATGTGCTGCAGAATTTTAGTAATTAGTTTATGTGTGCCATGAGATGAAAAAGGTTGAAAATCACGGGTAGATGTATGTTCTTTGTGAGTTTTGCAGGTTTGTCCAAAGGAAGGATGAAGTGCTCTCAAGGAATCTCAGGGAACATGCAGATACAGTGAACCAAATGTGGTTAGCCACGTCTTTGTTAAATCATTAGTGACTCTACCTGACCCTACTTAGTCTCTCTGATTCCCCAGTGGAGAGTGCTTTGAACTCTGGAAGGCCAGACAGTTCCCCTGGGTGTTTTCTCTAATAGACCAGACAAAAACTTTCGAGTGTTTTGTTTTGGGTAGTTCTACGGCAAGAATTGAGAAGACTTGTTAACCTACTTGGTAGTACAGTGTGAAATCGGATACTTCTGGAACGAACTGGTGACTCTGGGCTAGAAAAGTAATCTCACCTTATTTTTTTTAAAGACAATTTCACACGCATCTCATTTGAATCCACTCTCCTGACAACGTTGGGGTAGGAGTAACACTTCATATTAATCTTTTTTATTAAATTTTTTTCTGTCCTGCCTGAAGCGGATCTGCAGATGCCATGTGAGTGGTGGGGTTCGGATGGAGTTGGAGTTCTCAGGCTCCTCCTCACCCCCAACAGGTGTACCTGGTAGGAATATTGAGGCCAGAGGTGGGAGACATTCTAGATTTTCAAGTATTTTGGTGTAACCCAAAATAAACAAAGTATTTCCATATGTGATCAAAGTAAACATTAATGAGGTTAATGTTTACACTAAGTCGTAGAGTTCTGGTCGATATTTAACCTGCAGCACATCTCGGTTTGCACCAGCCACATTTCAAGTGCTCTGTAGCCAGATGTGGCTCGCACCTGCTCTATTGGTCGGCATGGGTCTAGAACTTGGAGTGTTAGTTCCAGTTACCTTCCAGCATCACTAGTATCAGAACATCCAACTAGCTAAAAAAAAAAGCATGAGCGTGATGTACTGTCAGAATAGCTTTGTCAAATGGGACATGCCTTTGGAAATGCTCTGCTGAGATGTTTTTTAAAGATTTTATGTATTTATTTTTTAGAGAGAGAAGGGAGAGAGGAAGAGAGAGAGAGAGAGAAACATCAATGTGCAGTTGCTGGGGGTCATGGCCTGCAACCCAGGCATGTACCCTGACTGGGAATCGAACCTGTGACACTTTGGTTTGCAGCCCGCGCTCAGTCCACTGAGCTATGCCAGCCAGGCTGTCTGCTGAGATTTTAACTCAAAAGCGATTATTTGTATTACATGTGGTTCCTGTTGGCAATGAGCTAAATAAAGTCTCTGGTTTCTTACTTAGTTTTTTGTAATTATCAGAGCATTTGTAACTTATACACAAAATTATATCAGCTGCCCTTATTCATTAGTTATATGCATTTACATTTTAGGTATAAAGCAGAAAAAATATATATGCACAGAAATCACATTTTTAACTTGCCTTTGGGTGGATAAATTAATTTATTGAAAGAATAGGGATTGAGTGGCAATAAGATGTGGTGATGGTTGCTTGAAAAATTTAAATTTACTTTGGGATATTAGAAACAAATTAATGCCCCCCCCAAAAAAGGAATTAATGCCAAGATTGAGACAATCAAGTTTAGACATGCTTATAAGAAGGATGATTTTCTTATTGTAATTACCCTTTCTTTATTAACTTTGGGATTTTCCATAAAGAGATAACACTATTTACTTGTTTTGCTATTATGTCTATTTTCTGTGATCTCATCTTCACCTAAGCTTTTTTTCATTTTTTTGCACCAAGTACTCAGTCGCTCACTATTCCTGTCTCATGCTAATTAAAGAAAGAGAGCCTGAGCTTTTCATGAGCAAGGAAGAAAAGGCAGATTTCTTAAAATGGAACGATATGGATTATTCTTTGAAGGTGGTGGAAATATTCCCCATGGCAACAGATCCGTTTTACCCATAATGCATAGTACCCTATTTGCATTTGTTTTGCCAGAGAAATTTGAAACTAGCAGCATCTGTGTATTAGAGAACATGGGGAAGGTTATGTACTACACGGATTGAAGAAAGGCCGAGACTTAATTTTGATGAGAATTGAAATTGTAATGCTTTCCTGAGCTGAGTGAGGGGAGTGGGAAAGGGGTGGACCCCACTCCAACACTACAAATACTTAAAATCTCTCCGCATGTTCACATTCTTAACTCCTTTTGTCTGGCTTTCAATTATAACTTATATTTTCCCTGGCCCTGATTTGCAAGTCATATATTAAATATTTCTTATAGAGTACCTCAGTCTCTGTGGGTGAAGTTTGCAGGTAAAGGCATACTGTATACATGTGGACGAGGTGTTGAAATAAGCACTTTGGGAGGTCTGAGGCAGACATCACTGCAATCCAGTCAGCAAGCTTCAGTCTGGAGGGAGGAGTCCGCAGAGCAGGGAGGGGGGCAGATTGTTGCCTGTGAAAATGGGTTCTTGTGGTGTCACGAGAAATAATTTCAAAGGGCACATGCACAGGGGCAGTTTAAGCATAGTGGGGAGGTTTATTGGAACGAAGGGAAATGATGCACCCTCAGGGATGTGGAGGGTGTGCAGGCTCTAGCAGCAACTGCCCTGAGATTCCTGATCATCCTCAATACATTCTCTTGTTTTCCAGAACTAGTGAGCTCTCTTTCAAAGTACCCAATCCTCTCTTCCTGGCTTTTTTCCCCGGGGCTTGTGTTGGGCCCCTCCTCAACCAGTCCCTCTCCTAGACCTCGTGGGCTTCAGGCCCTCATCCAGTTGGATCCTTTTCCTAGACCAGGCCCTGCCCCTTTATGTCACCATTTTGGCTCCTACTGCCCTGCCTCAAGGTAGGAGGGCCTCCCCCGCTCCCTCTTGATTTCTACCGTGCATGTGCCCAGCTTAGAAATTCCACCCCCCACCCTTGTAACCCCAGTATTGGCCAGCAGTTCTGGGGAGATTTTTCCTCTCTGCTTTGGGGATTAAGTCCTGAGGGTGGAGAATGTGGCAGCCTCCTGGGGAGCCTGTGAATGCTTCAACTTCCCAGCGAAGCAGGATTGATGTCCAGTTCAGCTTCCTAGTAGATTAGGCTTAATCTCTGATTCAGCTCCCTAGTTTATGAGGCTTAAAAAGCATCTGATTCCCTTTGCTTTCTTCCTTTGTTACTAACTAGCTAACTACCAACACTAACCAGATCAGATGTGCTATGCAGTGTAAAAGCACGGTTTCCTGATTGGTCTCTTGGAGCCCCACAGGCTTCTGCTGACCATTTCCCCCTCTGCCCTGTACACCGACCCTTCTGCCCTCAAGTCTCCTGCTTATACCAGAATCCTGGTTTCTTCACCTTGCAACTGTGGGGGAGGAGGACACTTGCCTCTGTCCTCAAGGTTCTTTAGGCTGGTCTCACAGTTATATCCACTTGAGACATTAACAAGACAAAACCAAATTTAACACATATGTGTAAATGGAAGCCCCACATGTAAGAGGGGCAGAGACCCCGTGTACATGAGAGTCTCAGGGACAGAGAGTTAAAATGATGTACAGATGACATTGAAGTGATACAAGGATGACATAAGGTGCCTCGTGGCTTCAGACATGCTGTACACTCTTATTTTAGAAAAAACTTCTTTTCCTTGACCACACGTCACAGTTCACTAATCTCCTGTCCTTGACAGCCTCAAAAGTTCCTCAAAAACAGCAATTAGTCACTTCTGTCTTTACGTATAAACGTCACCTCTGTAGTCAGATGTGTCCCGTTGCCCCTTCCCACAAAGCCTTCACTAAGTCAGGTTAGGCCTAGGGGACCGATGATGTTCTGCTTGCCAGACCTAGTAGATGCATTTCAGTGTCATTTATTTACATAGCAGATTTTGAGTTCTTCCTATGTGTGGGGTAAGTGCGAGAGAGAAAAGGTGAAAAGATACCTTCCCAACACTACAGGAGTTTATCCTAGTAGGAGTGACAGGCTTATAAAATGACAGGGGATTGTCACACTAAACACTGTTTATTGAAAGGATCACACCAGGTTAGGCTGGAACTATTCTAATGCTTTACATGCAGTTTTTAATTTAATCCCTACAAGGAAGGAGGCATTATTACTATTAATTTCCACTGTAAAGAAAACCTTAATACTTAAAGAGGCTAGAAATTTGCCAGTGGCCAAGCATTTAGCTCAGTTTGAATTTGAACCCAGATCTGACTGTAGAGCCCACACTGTTCGTGGGCAGAACGGCGCCCACAGTGCAGTGTGCCGCTGTTTCAGAGACGTCTGCCCTTGTGAGGTGAGGTCACTCAGGGAACTGCTGCCGCTGCCTTTGAGGTATGGGCGGGGGGGGGGGGGGGGGATGTCAGGGGAAGGCTTCTTGTCAGTTGATTTATTAACGGTCTGACTTCAGGACTTATATAGATGTGCAATAGATAATTCAACTCCACACCCTTAATTTATGTTTGAGCCCTAGAGAAGCAACGTGTCCAAAGTGATCAAGCCTTGCTTGTGTAAAACTTGACAATGGATTCCCAGTCTGGTATTTATTTCTGTATTACAAAAATGTTCACCCAAACCCCTGAACCATGTGCTACCTAAAATGTTGTCTCCTTAGACATTTAGTAAAGGAGATTAGTATACATTCCAAACCCACATCCACCATGGTGATTGGAATGGGATCTAATAACATACTGTGTTTAATAGTGATTTTTAAAAAAAGATTATACTTACTTATTTTTAGAGAGAGGGAAATGCAGGGGAAAGGAGAAGAAGAGAAACATCGATGTGAAAGAGAACCATCGATGTGGTTTCCTCTTGGATGCGCATGACTCCTAACTGAACCCGCAACCTGGCCATGTGCCCTGGCTGGGAATCAAACCAGTGACCTTTTGCTTTATGGGATGATGCCCAACCAACCCACATCAGTCAGGGCTATAGTGATTTTTAAAATGCAGTCTCCCTGCCCCTGGGTGTTTACTGCCAGACTGCTACTTCCAGGATGATTGTGGCTTGGGAGCCTGGCCGCCTACATTTCTATCTTGCTCCGCTTAGTTGCTTGAATACCTTTCAGTGTCTCTGTTCCTTCATTTTACAATAGGGATAATACTAGTACCTCCCTCAGAGTTGCTATGAGAATTGAAAGAATCGATGTGTTTGAAGGATCTTGAAAAATGCCTGGCACATAATAAGTACTCAGTTACTACTAGTTACTATTGATTGTTAAGGTGATGGTTTCCAGCTCAGTTTATTTCCTGGGTGCCTGCTTTTTTATTTCTTTTTGTAGGTAGAGAGCTGAGAATTTATATATATATATATATTTTTTTAAAGATTATATTTATTTATTTTTAGAGAGGGAAGGGAGGAAGATAGAGAGAGGGAAACATCAATGTGAGGTTGCTGGGGGTCATGGCCTGCAACCCAGGCATGTAGCCTGACTGGGAATCGAACCGGCGACACTTTGGTTCGCAGTCCAAGCTCAATCCACTGAGCTACACCAGCAAGGGCTGGAATTTATATTTTTTAAAAAATTCATAGAAAATCAAGTAAGTATATGAATGTAATTTCTCATTGTTATTAATTTATTTCTATGTACGTATTAATGTACTATACTGAGGAACACACAATGAAGCTAACTCCTAGAGAGCAAAGAGCCTACCACATTTTGCTGTGTATAATGTGCACTTTTTGCCCAAATTTTTGAGGGAAAAATAAGGATGCGCGTTATACATGGGTATAATGATTTCATGCAATGGGTGCATTAATGGGTATAACCACCCCGTGCACAATGTGTGCAAAAACGTGGGTGTGCATTATACACAGCCAAAAATGGTAATTAATACCTTCCTTAAGTGTTTTCTTTAATACCCCAAGAATATTAAAGCCTATTTGAAGTCGTTAACTAGTATTAACGTATTTAAAGTGTCTTACTTTTTGCTTTCTAGAGACACTCACTACGTAGGTAGGTGACTTTTAAATATTGCTAATCTCAAGAGTACTTCCTGGTGAGAATAAAGTTAGTACATGTTGGAGTTAATATCTGGTGAAGAGAGAGAGGAAATGATCCCACTAACATGGTGGTTGCATTTTTGAACAGGGTTAGAAATATCCCAGTGATTTGCTTGCTAACACTGACTTCTTCAGATAAATCCCCAGAAGCGGAATTGCTGCATTATAAGGCAGTGCCATTTTTAATTTTTTGAGGTAACTCCATACTGCTTTCCACAGTGGCTGCACCAGCCTGCATCCCCATCAGCAGTACATGAATTTTCCACCTCTTCAGATCCTCACCAACACTTGTTTGTTGATTTATTGATGATGGCCATTTGCAGGTGTGAGATCATATCTCATTGTGGTTTTAATTTGCATTGATCTGATTAGTGACATGCGCATCTTTTCATATATCTATTGGTCATCTGTATGTCCTCTTTAGAGAAGTGTCTGTTCAGGCTCTTTGTCCAATTTTTAGTTCAATTGTTTGTTTTTCTGGTGTTGAATTTTATAATTTCCTTATAAATTTTGGATATTAATCCCTTATTAGATGTATCAGCAAATATTTTCTTCTATCCAGTGGGTTGTCTTTTCATTCTGTTGATGGCCTCTGCTGTGCAAACACTCTTTAGTTTGATGTAGTCCCATTTGTTTGTTTTCTTATTTGTTTGCTTGTTTTCCCTATCCAAGGAGATATATCAGAAAAAATATTGTTATAAGAAATGTATGAGATTTTACTACCTATGTTTTCTTCTAGGGTTTTTACGGTTTCAGGTTTTACTTTTAAGTCTTTAATGCATTTTAGTTTATTTTTTAAAAGATTTCTTTTATTGTTTAGAGAGAGGGGAAGGAAGGGAGAAAGAAAGGGAACCATCAATGTGTGGTTGTCTCTTGCACGCCCCCTACTGGGGGCCTGGACTGCAACCCAGGTATGTGCCCTGACTGGGCATCAAACTGGCAACCCTTTGGTTTACAGGCTGGCACACAATCCACTGAGCCACACCAGTGAGGGCTTGAGTTTATTCTTGTGTATGGTGTGAAAAGATGGTCTAGTTTCTCCCTCTCTCCCTCTCTCTCTCTCTCTCTCACCCCCCCCCCCTTTTACACATATCTGTCCAATTTTCCCAACACCATTTATTTAAACAGACTATCTTTACCCCATGGTATGGTTTTGCCTCCTTTGTCACATGTTGACTATAAAAGCATGAGGTTATTCCTGGAATCTTTATTCTGTTCCATTGATCTATATGTCTGTTTTTATGCCAGTACCTTTACTGTTGTGTTTATATGTAAGTTTCCTATACTCTGTGATCTGAACTCAACAATCCAAATAAATAGGTCCTATTTAAAACAATAAATCCTTACGACATTCTTTGACATTTCTCAAAATTCTCAATATCAAATCAGTTTTTTATCACAACTGACATTAAGGTCATAATATACAACTTTCCAAGAAACCAAAGAAATATACAGAACTTTAGGTCTTAAATTGTTATTTTTATTTCTAATTTTTCTTTTCTTTGGGCTAATATCTTTGGAATGACTCCAGATATCTTGAGAAACCACACTCGAGTTCATAATAGTTTTCTGCTTCATGTTGTTCTAGACATAGCCGAAAGACAGGCGACTTTTCTTCATCCACAGTTTGTGAGTTCGGAATATTCACACGTGAACATTTTTCTTGATGTCATATTTCTGTCCTGTCAGCACAATCATATATAAAATGGCAATCATGTTAGTTACCAGATTCACTAACATTTCCTGTAATATGGATATTAAAATAATAAGGAATCCTCTGTTCTCATTAGCACATGCCAGGCTTGCTCACCTCCCTCTGAGCCGTACCTCCTGTCTGGCCTTCACTGTTCCACCTCTGTGCTTCCCTGGACACAAGGTCTTGCCCAATTCCCCCCTCTGTGCTGCCCCCACAAGGCCTGTGGTCTTTTCTCTCCCATCACTACTCCTCTTTCAAGAGCTCCTTCACCTTCCCTCTGCTCCTTGTGCCCGCCCTCCCTCCACTTGCAGTTTAGCGGTTAACCACAGTCAGAAGGGCTTACTAAACAAGGTTTAGGAACCTCCCCTCCGGAGATAATGTCCTGAAAATCTGTTGAGTGATCCTCTGTGCTTCAGGGCAGGGGCATGCAAACAGCTATCTACAAAAGAGCGTTGTGTAATAGGGGGGAGCAGTTACCACTGACTGCCTGCGGGGACTAGGGAGACCCTTGCAGAGGAGGTGATTGGTTTGAGTGGGTACATAATGGCTGGAGGTGATCTGGGGGGGAGGAAGAGGACATTTCAGACCCGGAAAGCTTGCACAAGCACAAGTGCTCCACAAACAGGGACTTCGCCTCTTTCCCCTGAGTGCTTCCTCTGATTGCTTTGATTTCCTTGTGGATTGGCCTCAGGCCCCCAGAACACTTTCACCAATACAGTTCCACCTCTAAGAGGTAACAGTCTTACTTTATTTTCGCCTGCTTTTAGCCGCATTACAACTTAATTTTTCTCTGCTGTTTTCAAGTGGATCCTCTTTCATCTCTGGTAGACTCTCTTTCCTTTCTTTGATATGAAGGTACTTGTGCCTGTAAAAATATATATATATTTATATATATAAATATATATAAATAAATTAAAAATATATTTTTTAATCTATTAGCTGAGTTGCTGACATCTTGGTTTGCTAAAGGAAACCAATGGCAATCAGGAACCATGGTCTTTGGCTTCCAAATCAAATGTGAAATACTCACTGTGGGCACAGGGTAGGAAAGACCTCACCTGTCGCCACTTGCATTCTACTTTTAAAATCCCTGTGCTCATGCCATCGCTGGTCAGACTTCACGTTTTTCTGTCTTGCTGGTGTAGGTAAACATATTTGAAAGCATTCCGTTTGTTTGTTTCCTCGGCGATAGAATAACAGAAAGCCTTCCTTCATTCAGCAAGTGTGTGCTGAATGCAAGCTGGTTGTTTTTCTAACCTAAAATATTTCGTATAGTTAGGTCTCTTTTTCCCATCACAGCTTCTGTGATTCTCCTCTATTTTTCTTGAAGGCTTTCCTCACTCAAAACATTATTAAGAGTTCTCACATGTTTATTTCTCCCTTTTTTTTGAACCAATCGCAGTTTCATGAGCACTTTCTATGATTGTAAGATTGCCATAAGGGGAAAAAAAAAGCTGAGACCATCCCAGCTAACATGTAGCTTAGACTTGAAAATAGTATTGAAGAAATCAAGGTAGGTGATCTGTTTGTTTCAAGCATTGCCTTCTTCCTCCAGCTGTAGTTAGTGCTTCCCGTGACCTCCAGTTCTCCATTCTCAAGGTAGAAACATAGCTAAGGCCTTAGTAGTAGATGGATGACATACAGGACTAAAACACTGCATCGATGAACTCGTCATTTTGATGCTAAGACAGAAGTCAGACTGGGCGGAAAAGAAACTTGACAGATCCAAATGATCTGGGAGTTGGGAGATGTTATAACCCAGCACTGAGCACACTTAAGTGCACCCTGCAAGCACTCATCGATAATGTACTACATATTTTGTCATACTCTGAATATAAGTTTGAATAAAGTTATAAAGAGATTTGCCATTTGATTAATTTTCAGACTCTGATTCTGCAATTTAAATTATCATGTAGTTTGCTTCATAAATAGATTAGGAGAGAATTCCCAGGGAGTCTTCAAGGAGACCAACTGCCTTTTGAATACAGTCAGTAATAGTGTAATAACTGTGTGTGGTGCGAGGCGGGTACTTGAAATATCGGGGCAATCACTGTAAAGTATGGGATTGTCTAACCACTATGCTGTACTCCTGAAACTAATACAAAATAACATGTGACTCATGTTCTCTCCCATGTGGTTCATTTACTTGGTGGCAGGGGTTTGAGAGGGCCAGAGTGGGAGCAGCAAGACCTCGTGAGGCCTAGCCTCAGAGTGGCAGCACTCATGCCATATGCTATTGGTCGACAGGCCAGCCTTTGATTTAAGGGAGCAGAGAGCCTGTGTCCAGTTTTAATCTGCTGTTTAAGGAGTGCTCTTAAATGTGATTAAAAGCTTAAGATGGTGCTTGAATGTAAATGGTCTTGACAGTAACTTGGCTTTGCTTTCATTTTCAATCTTTTGGCTTCAACTTTATTAACTTTAAAAAAAAAAATCTTCACCCAAGGATATGTTTATTGCTTTTAGAAGGAAAAGGAAGAGAAATATCAATGTGAGAGAGAACATTGATCAGTTGCCTCCCGCACATAGGCTGACCAAGGATTGAACCCACAGCCATTAACATTTTATTACAAGTGATAGTGTGCTAACAGAAAGGACCATAGGGCAGCTAGCAACTTAATTCTGCATTTTTGGTTTATTCTGGCAGCAGTTTTTTATGGGGAATTAGGATTTGGATTTACTTGCTCTAAATTTTTCTCTACTGCTTTTATTTTTATGGTGGGAGCAGAGGAGGAGAAGGGAGAGAGCCCTAATCTGTGTCCCATCATCTTAGTCCTTCCGGCCTCTTCCTGTTTGTTGTCCAGCCCTGGAAGTTAGTGTTGCTGAAATCGGCTGTTTAGTTGAAACTTTGGTTCTGCATACATTATATATTTGAATTATACACCAGAAAATGTCATCTAAAAGTGCTATGCAAACTTTTAGGGTGTAAATAGTAAGAAAAATTAAGCTTTGTATGATAGGTCATTTATAGACTACATCTTCATTTTATACCAAGTTAGCTTGTTGAAACTTCAGTCTTCTCATAGGACGTAAGTTGTGAATAGACCTGTGTTTATGTGTAAAGCGATATGAACATAATTGCTTTTTTTGAAAAATAAGATGTGAATTGATTAAACTTGGTATTTTTACTCTTATATAGATCAAGGCCATTTTGCTCACAGGTTATTTTTACCTTTTAGGCATATAAAAGATAATAGTTTTGTTGTAAACCATTAGCAGCCAGGAGACTTATTATTTTAAATTTTTCTTTTTGTATTAAATGTATTTAGTACAAAATACAGTTAATAAAAAATACTAAGGGTGCCACTGGTTAATACAATTACATAGGTTTCAGGGGTACAATTTTGTAGTACATCATCTGTATATTGTATAGTGTGTTCACCATCCCAAGTCAAGAAGAAGGAGACTTGTTTTTGTTCTTATAATGTCTCAGTGGGACTAAGCCATCTCTTTCTTGACAAACTCAATCAGAAGAGTCTCTTGGAATTTTTGTTTGGGGCTCAGGACATCTTATTTTGCCTTTTACATATTTTTCAAGTATTGCTATTTAGCACTAATTTTCCTTAAGTGTGATCCAAATGGAAGTGTTATACAAACTTCAGAATGTTGGAATTTTAAGATGTATTTTTTTAAATATATAATAAATATGACTCACTTTTTCAAAAGGATAATAGAAAGGAATGAAGGAAATATCTTAAAGATAATATTTTTTAAGATTTTATTTATTTATTATTTATTTTTAGAGAGGGAAGGGAGGGAGAGTAAGAGAGAGAGAGAGAACATCAATGTGCAGTTGCTGGGAGCCGTGGCCTGCAACCCAGGCATGTGCCCTGACTGGGAATCGAACCTGCGATACTTTGGTTCGCAGCCCGCCCTCAGTCCACTGAGCTATGCCAGCCAGGGCCAAAGATAATATTGATATCCACTATTTGGTACATTTAAACTATATAAATTGACAGTTCACCCTTTTTTGAATTGTCATCAAAATTTATTGCTTAGAACTACACAACAACTTTTTCTCAGTTCTAGTGAGATGTAATTGACATACAGCATTGGATAAGCTGAAGATGGTCAGCATGATCTGACTTGTGCATATTGTGAAATAATCACCACAGTAAGTTTAGTTAACATCCATCAGCTCATTCACACACACACACACATACACACACACAGAAAAGAAAAGAAAAAAAGGTTTTATTTTCTTGCAATGAGAACTCTTTGGATCTACTCTCTTAGCTTAGACATATTTTAAAGCATTTAATAAAAGTTACAGAATCAAATTTAATAAAAATTTAGAATTAAAGAAGTCTTGCCAACAAAATGTGTCAAAATTCATTGGCACGCGTCCCAGCAGTGGGGGATTCCCAGTGTGTGGGTGGCACCCAGGCAAGCGTGAACATGTGGCCTTGACTTAGTGTGACACAACTGGCCTTTCAGAGACTCTAGCTTAATTCAGTTTTAAACAACTGCTTGGATATAAAGCACCCTCTACACATAGAAACGTATATTCCTATAAAGTGGGCAAGTTCACAGTGCTCCGCAAGGAAATTTTATTGGATAACATAGATATTGTCACTCTAATCTTACAAAGGCACA
The DNA here is from genome assembly GCF_004126475.2 of Phyllostomus discolor. Taxonomy (NCBI): domain Eukaryota; kingdom Metazoa; phylum Chordata; class Mammalia; order Chiroptera; family Phyllostomidae; genus Phyllostomus; species Phyllostomus discolor. Next base: position 18,890,568 of record NC_040904.2, on the reverse strand, counting down.
AACTAAAAACAAGCCACCATGAGTTTGAACTCTTTTACTCCGGTCCCAAGTTGCCTCCTGTTTCCACCACATCCCCAGTTCCTTCTGAACAGGCTGGTGCGCTGAGCGTGCAGACGTTTAGTCCATGTGCGTATTTTTTCCCCAGATGTGACCAGCAGTTTGAGTATCACCAGTCCTGAACACATGATTGAAAAGGCCAAAGGGGAAACCGCCTATTTGCCATGCAAATTCACCGAGAGTCCAGAAGACCAGGGTCCACTGGACATTGAGTGGCTGCTATCACCAGCTGATAATCAGAAGGTGGATCAAGTGGTAAGTTTGCTGAGTGCTCACTCATTCAGCAGATGTTTCTGGAACTTGTCTTCAGTGCCCATCACTGTGCTGACCACAGAGGTGTGTGGGGCGTGACTTGTGGACCTTCTGCAAATCTGGATTGTAAAGTGTAGGTGAGTCAGAAGGCCGTGGAGCAAACATGATAGCATGGCAGAAATATGCATGTATTAGGGTCAGTGAGTAAGCTAGACTTCTGAAAAGTTGATAGAATGGAATTTTTAACTGTAACCCAAGGATTCTGATGCCAGTAAAAGAGTCATCAGGTATAACAGTGCACAGCACAGCTACATACTGTTGCAAAGTCTGTTCTCTGTATTATTTCAGGTAAACATCCTGTATACTGAATTTCTTTAAAAGCAAAGCAAAATGTTCCTAGCAAAACAGCTATTTGTAAAATATTTAGTACTAATTTAAAAAATTAAATATCAAAATATTGTTACAGAAAATTTTGAAATTATGAAGTAATAAAAGCCAATGTAGAAAACTTGGAAAGGCAAAAGTAGAACAAAGGAGGAAAATTGCCTCCCTTTAATTGTACCAGAATATTTTACTTAATTTAGAATGTTCCATATTCGCTTCATCTGACACATTTAATTAAAAATGAACTCAGTGTTAGTCAATTATATTAGATCAGGGAGAGAAAAATAAGTCTACATACTAGAGAAATATGGTAATTCAGTTGAATCTTGGACAGCCCAGGTTTAAACTTTGCAGGCCCACTTATACGTGGATTTTTTTCAATAAATGCGCTAAATGCATTTTCTCTTCTTTATGATTTTCTTAATAACATTTTCTCTTCTCTAACTTACTGTGAGAATACAGTATATAATACATATAACATACAAAATATGTGCTAATTGACCTTTTCGGTTATAGGTGAGGTTTCCCAGTCAGCAGTAGGCTATTAGCAGTTAAGTTTTGGAGCAGTCAGAAGTTACATGGAGGTTTTCAACTGGAGGGTGGGTGTTGGTACCCCTAACACCCATGTTGTTTGAAAATCAACTGTATGTACATGTATATCAATGTGTATATGTACACACATTTGTGTATATGTGTATATATGTATGTGTATGTGTTTGTGTATACACATATATATTTAGAGGAGAAGTTTTATTTTTACTTATGGTCCATATAAAAGAAGGGGTTCTTCAGCCGTTCAGTGGCTGAACAGTGCAGTTAAATAATTACTGTTATTGGCATGTTTTCAGGCAGTTTGCCCATGACGTAATTATAAGGGAAATAAATAAGATACTTTCCCAAGTTCAGAGTAACTAGGGCCACACCCTCCAATGGCATACCTTTGCCCTGATTCTGCTCCTGGAAATTGACTCATGCAGCCTGCTTAGCCCAGACACCCTGTTCCCTCCTTCCTTGCTCTTCCCACCCCCACCCCTGCCACGCCAGGGCCAGCACCCAGACCACAGGCTTCTATCCGAGGTCCTGCGCACCCTCCTGCCCTTGGCAGTGCAGGGTCCATCTCCCTTTCAAGTCTAGGACTCCACTCATGGTCTAGAGGAATAAATAGAGAGGGCAGGCATTAAATGCCTCTGGCTTCAGAATCATGAGTGAAGTCATAACCAGGTGCTTCTAGAGACCACGAAGCCCAGTGTGTGTCTGTAGTCTTGTGTGTCCATCTATGGGAGGGGGACCTGAAGTCTTCTGTTGAGTGGGAGGCACGGCCTTGCTTCGCACAGGACTTACAGGTTAAAAAACTGGCCTCATAGTGAAAAACACAGTAAGTTCAGGTCAGAAGAAAGCTAGCAGGTTTAGGGAGGGACTGGCACAGGAGAGAATGCTTTCATAGACTTCAGCTACATTATGTGTTACCTGAGCCCTTATTTTAATATATTTACGCTAGCAGACAGTGTAGTGGGGGACTGGGCTGGAGCAATTTCCATCCTTCCTCCCTGTGTGATCTCTTTAGTCAGCAGACAGTTACCATGTACTGTGTCCTTACCGTGTGCCCTGTGGTGTTTCATGTACTCAAATTATATATATTTAAGCCTTAGAGCAGCACCCTAAAATGAGGATTGTTGTTTTATGCATCCAGAGGAGAAAGCAGAGGTCCAGAGATTTGAAGGAACCCACCCAGAGTCACACAGCGGGGCAACGTCACAGCTGTTGTTTGAACCCAGGTTTCTCTGACCCTCCCCAGTCTCCATCCTGCACCTTGTTATCCTTGGCACCATCCTGTGCTGCCTCCCATGTTGTTTCAGAGTCGTTTTGTTTCCTCAGATGGGAACAAAGACACCTACCTCTTAAGACTGTAATGAGAATTCACGGAAATGCTGTATGCTTAAGTAACTCGTAAGCCTACACGTCATGTAGAAATGTTAATAGAGCCAGTATACTGTGCCAGCTCAAAGGGATGTGGTTTGCATCTTGGCTGTGTGACTCTGCACTAGCTGATGTGTGAGAGCCACTGCTTTCCTCGAGCTAAAGGGAAAAACTGTGGACAGGACCACCCCCCTGCAGGGTTGTGAAGAGGAATCATATGCCTGGTAAACAGTAGTTCCACATTTCTTAACTTCCATTTAAAAAATTGCTTTTGTGGCAAAATACCAAGATAGTTTACAAAATGAACTTAACAGTAGTGACACATCTCTTATTTGTCAGGCCCTCTTCCAAAGACTACAAAAGTGTGTGTGTAGCAAAGTGAGGGATTGAAAGTACAATAGATCAGACTTTCTGGGGAGTCCACAGTTAAACACCAAGGGAGACAGGGCAACCTCGGTTGAGTTCTCAGTGTTGGTGTTGACACATGGGTGTGGCAAGAAATGCCGCGAATGCAGTCCTGGCTGTTTCCAGAGTTTGTCAGCTGTGGACCCTTCAACTGTTTACTTAGCAAACTGTGACTGAGTGCTTCCTAGAAGCAGACACTTCGTGTTTGTGTAAATAAGAGATCTTTAGCAAATTAAGAGTGGGGGTCAGCATGGTAGGGAGGGAGGTGACAGTACAGAAAAGAACCCAAGTCCCTGCCCTTAAGAAATTCCTACAGAGGACGTTTATTCTGGCTGTCCTGTTGTTCATAATTAACATTTGGGATAAAAAAAATTATTTTCAGAGTACAGACTATAGTCTGTTTTCTGATTATCATTTGGCTAGCACCACTGGTCTGTGGCCCTTGGGTCACAGATGACCAGAATGAAAGATTTTGTTAGCAGATGTGAAAAAATTATCCGGTGTGTTGAATTAATTTTAGTTATAGTTAGAGGTGACTCTTATACCAATAGTTCTCTTCCAAGTCAGGTTTAACACAGAACTGATTTTCCCACTAGATTCAACCTTTAGTATTTCCATGAAACCCCGAAACTGGCTCAGGAAGCTCAGGGGCATCGGGAAGGGGCCTTTGCTGTTACTCACAGGGGTTCACGGAGAGGCCCTGCTAACCTGGGCACACTTCTTAAGAGGCTTGTTGTAGGATTTTTATCTGTTAGGGTCTAGAACCCTCAAGTATTAAATCCCCTGCTTAGTATTCAGACAAAAAATGTCTTTTTTGGGTTTTGTTACATTTCACAGGTAAATTATCATAAGCCCTTTTTTAGGAGTGGTGGGTGGCGTGCACTTAATTTTATCCACTTGATCGGCATACACACTGCAGCCTCTGAGGCCGCTGAGAGAGAGATGGTGCAGCCGTTCACAAGCCTGCCTTCTTGTCCAGGCTCACTGACTCGACTCCAGTTCAGGGCTGTGTCGCTTAATCACGTTGGGTCTAGGTTTCAGTGAAATGGGAGCGCGACCGTACTCAGGGATCACACTGATGTCTTAACATTTCCTTAATCTTGCTTTGAATAATTGTAGGTTTCCTCATGATACGTGTTCTCATTCTTTTTTTGGGGGGGGGGGGGGCGTGGGGATCCCATAGTAGCCTAGTGTATCCAGAGTGCCTTTAATGAGACAGGTTTTGCTTCGTTGTTACTTTCCTGTCTTATTGTGGTTTTCTTTTAGATTATCATATATTCTGGTGACAAAATTTATGATGACTACTATCAAGATCTAAAAGGACGAGTGCATTTTACAAGCAGCGATGTCAAATCTGGTGACGCATCGATAAACGTAACAAATTTACAGTTGTCGGATATCGGCACATACCAGTGCAAAGTGAAAAAAGCCCCTGGGGTTGGAAATAAGAAGATTCAGCTGGCAGTTCTTGGTGAGTTCTTTTCATTAATGTTACTCATTAACAGGGTGAGCGGTCACGGTAGGGTAGGATAGCAGCAGCATCCTACCGTGAGACAAAGCTTTGTTTTTTTAGAGTAATAATTTTAAACATTTGAAGTAATCCTATATTTTAAATAACATTTAAAACATAAAGCTAGCAGACTTTTGGGGGGTAGACAAAATAAGTGAGCAGCTTATTTGCGAAGTGGATAAAAGAGTTTGAAAGGAAATGAGGAGGTTCCATGATACGGGAGAAGAGCCCCAAGGCAGGAGTTAGGGGATCCGGGTTTTGTTTCTCTTTTTGTTTTTTGTGTTGTCCTGAGATTTGTCCTGAGAATTCAAGAGCGTCTTCATCTCCTGGGCTTCAGCCTGCCTTTGTGAAACACTGCAAGATGTAACTATCATTAAATCTATACTTGATCTCATTCAGTTCAAAATTGTTATGTGTACCAAAACCTTTTTCAAACTGCATTACCCAAAGAACAGGTGAGGTTTCTGTGATGACTCATTGGAGTACTATAATGGGGAGGTGGACTGTGGGAGAAGGAGTGTTGAATGGGATAAGACCACTGCACCTCAGAGTCATTTCTCCTCCATGAGCATCACAGTCTTTCATCCTGAAAGTAAGGGGATTTGCCACATGGTCACTGGATGGTTTTCCTGTAACCCTCTCTAGGAGATAAGTGTAAAGATTTTGTAAACTCTCGAAAACTGGAAAGTTTATTACCCCTCTCTGAAATCAAGACAGGTATCCCCCGTATCAACTTGTCCCTCGTTCCTTCTGTTTTAGAGAACTAATGGGGGGGGGGGGGGAAGCATATTGGGCTCCAGACTCAACTTGAACTTCACTCTCTTCTAAAGAATGACTGTCAGCGCAGGAACAGGAGTGCCGATTTCTGTGCGCTCCGGCGGCAACGTCAGGGGTTGTCTTGGTTGGAAAGGTGGTCTTCCGCTGACAGCATCCTTAGTGGGCACACGAGGGGGTCCTGGTAAAGGTACTTCATTCTAAATGGCACCCATCCAAAATACGTCCTGTGGTATGAAAGCAAGTGGACCTGAACAAGAAAACAGGAAAAGGAATATTGTAATATTGAAGATTCTAGCTTTCTGTGTCTACACTCAGTAAGCATGGAGTTACCTTTTTTTTATATAAATGTGAAGGCAGCTACAAGTTTAATAAGTTGTCTGAACTCATGTCTCAGGTCCAGGCATACCTGGGATTCTAACCCTGAGTATATATCTTCTTTTAACACTACTCTCCAGAAAGCACTGAGTTAAGTATATATGGTATTTTAACTGGTTCATGGTGTACCAAACAGAGTATACCAGTTTAATCAGAATATCAGAATTTTTTATTGCGAAATCCCTTTTTGATGGGGCAGGGATACTGCAAGGGATGTGATTGGCACATATTGCCAGAAGGGGTATAAACGAGCTGATTGTGTGTGTGTGTGTGTGTGTGTGTGAGAGAGAGAGAGAGAGAGAGAGAGAGAGAGAATATGAGAGAGAGAAAGAGTAATTGATTCCGTAAGACCAGGTTCTGGATTGAATTCACAGGTTTCCACTGAAGGGATCATTATAGCACGAGGCTGCACATGACCCAGAAGGAACCAGGTTGGACAATGGTGTGGCCAAGCACACTGGTGGCAGCAGCCGTGACTGCCGGGCAGGAAGAATGGGTCTTTCACATTAAACGTCGCAACCCCAACATTTAATTCCTCAGAATGGATCAGTGCGAAGCACTGACTCAGTGACATCTTTTGCTAACTCTGTGGGGAATCACCATGGCCAGGTAAACCCTGGTTTCAAACCAGAGGGGGGACAGAGAAGGTTAAACGAGGGCAAGAAGAGAAAGCAGGAAGTTCCTGCTATGAGCAGTGGAGATGACTAACACTCCAGAGTTAGAACAAACTTCTTGTAGCACTCTCTTCCCTGTTTTCACATGAGTCATACTATTGGAGAAACTACTGGAAGTTTCTCTTGAAAGTCACACTTGGACGGAAGCTTGTCTCAGTTTTTCGTGAAAATTCTGCTTAGGCAATCTGTGGCGGGGGAGGCAAAATGAAGTCCCTCCAGGGGAGCCCTTGCTCGGTTCCCTGTTAGAGGCTCTGCATGAACTTCGGTGTGTTTGTGGGAAACCTGGAGGAGATGGCTCCACGCTGTTTGCAGAGTAATGAGTCATGGAGCCCCCTGCGCTGTTGTGGCCGTGAACCAAGGGTGGCCTTGAGCTGCCTGGGCGTGAGGTGTGACCTGTCGCCACGGCGTGCTCCACTCCCAGAGCCATCCCTGCTCTGTCAGGTGCCCCGGACATGCATGTGGATGCAGCTCAATAGAGAAGCTGAATGGGGGTGATGGTAACAAAGGGAGTTAACAGAGAACCCGCAGTAGTAGCCAGTACTGTGACCACACCAGAGTCTTTCACCACAGCTCTGAGCTGGCCTATTCCTGAGACCCTTTGGTATAAACAGCCTGGGTTGTTGAAGGAGTAGGGCATTCCTAGCGAGTGGTTTCTGGGACGTGGATGGTGCTCTCGGACGGCACCCACACCGCAGGACACAGGGGCGCCGGCACGTGTGGGCGCTCAGTCAGCCCTGGCCCTCGGAAGCCAGTAGTGTAGGGCAGGGCTTTTTAATTCTGAAACAATTTGAGTTGTATAGGACGTTCCAAAACTGGAGAGTTCCTGCGAGTGTACCGATCATCTAATTCCTCCTAATAGTAACATTTTATAGAAGTATAGTACAATGATCAAAACCAAGAAATTAATTTTGGGACAATACTATTAACTACAGTATAGACCTGGTTTGAGTTTCACAGTTTTCTACTCACGTCCTTTTGTGCGAGGGTCAAGTCTAGTATCCACGTTGCATTTACGTCTCCTTAGTCTCTTCCACTCGTGTCAAGGGACGTGTGATGTTGCATCTCCTTGTTAATCATGACTGCTTGGTTTGTGTTTTATCTGATGGGTTAGTCCACTGCCAGCTTACAATTTTTCCTTCTGTAATTAAGAAAACTATTGTGGGGAACCACTTTGAGAACATACAGATATCCCATTTCTCCTCAAACTTTGCCCATTGATTTTTAGCATCCATGCATGGGAGCTTGCCTGGAGTCAGGGTGTTTTGAACCAAGCAAAGTTAGCATTCTTAGACAAGTGACACAATGATAAAAGTGCACAGGGTGGAGTGCAAGTAGGTTTACCATTCACATGGAAAATAATATAATAAATAATGCAAGAATAAACTCTGTGTTTTGTGTACTCACAACTGTACACCTGCTTTGCCCCACCCTGTATATCCTGTTCTATACGGGGACTTGGGTGTGTTTTCTGTAGGCCAAGGTAGGCCACTGACATGGAGGGTGATGATGCAGTATATATATATGAAGCACAGCATTACTACATTGGTGGGCCGTTGGCCGGGTACAAGTTGATGGTCAGATACCCTTCCCTGAGAAGAACTATTGTCCAAGCTAGTGATCATGGAGAAGGATGTTCTGTGGACAATGACCAGGTATCCTGGAACACCAGATGAAAGAAACATTAGGGGATAAAACTTTATTGCATTCCTTTGTGGTTTTATTTCTTTCATTCCAGCCAAATGCCGTGGATAAAGAGTGGATCTTTCTTGTAGCATTATGGTTCGGGTTGGAAAGCAGGGGGGCTACTCCCAGGCAACACTCAGAAACCATTGTTGGTAAAGTTTTGTTCTATTTGTGGATGGAGTATGTTGCAGTTTCAGACTCAGTGGGGCCTTGCATTTCCCAAGCAGTCAGTTCAGGCAACTGCTCACTGTTGGATGTGTTTGGTGTATGGGAAAGGGTACCTTTAATAGAAGAGATGAGGGTTAGGGTTAATACGCTGTATCACCAGTAGATACTTGATGTACAAAGCAATGCTTTCATCTCCCACTGCTAGTTCACGTAATAAAGGATTTATTGGTAGTTTTTAGAAATGAAGAACAAAGTTCATTTTGTTGAAGATTCACAGGATGAAATAATTTGCAAAACCAATTTAAATGTCCAGTTCATGTAGTCTCCAGGGCAACTGATCAATCTAAAAAAGAGACAGATTTGCTTAGGAAATCAACAATGCAATTAAATGCATTTGTTGATCTTTAGGAAAAAGTGCAAGTAGTAACAGATGAAGGGGAGAAACACCATCAGATTGAAGAATGATCAAGAAGTGGGTGAAGAGATGAGATCATGACTGACATCCGTGGTTAAAGACGCCCCACTGGATATGATAGCCCCTGTTGGCCAGATTTGGAAAACAGTTTCTTTTAGAGCTAAACATACACATACCATAAATGATCCAGCAATTACTGCGAAAAGGAAGACATTCCAGGATTCACATGAGTGTTCAAGCAGTGTTGTTCATAATTATGTAAAACTGCAAAACCCATTCACATTTATTCCTAGTAGTGAAAGAGTAAAAGCCCATCCAGGACTGAAAAGAATGAAAAGAAGTTCAGACTAAAAAAAAAAAACAAAAAACAGTCCTGCCGTTTATTAGGCTGTGAGGACAGATAGATACAGATAGAGATACAGCCAGCGGCAGAGTGTAGAGGGGACATGGTTTCTGCCAAGGTCGTGGAGCTGCGGTAAACCACAGCTGCAAACAGATTACTGCTGTCTCCCCAGACCCACCTTGCACTGCCCATCCCACACTGAGGAGGGTCCGCAGTTGCTCAATGGCCTTCGTCACCAGTTCTCCTAATCCAGCCTCAGAAACAGCATCGGATTCAGAACCAATCTCTGCTTCTTTTAGAGTCTCCTAGAATCCTTCAGAACCCTTCCTCTCTCGCTCCAGTGACACCCCACAGCTCCCAACAGTGCCTTCCTCACTGGTCAGTGAGTCTGGTTTGACAGACTACACACCTGCTCCTAGTCAGTTCAGTGAATCAGGCCCAAAAGCTGGAATCAGTGTTCACCGACAGATGAATGGATAGCTCAATTTACATTGTAGTCCATGGAATACAACTCAGCAGTGAAAAAGAATGGACTTTTGAAAGAGACAACATGAGTTTCTAAAGCCTTACAAGGAATAAAGGAAGCAAGACAAAAGCAGTACTGTATTACTCCACTTCCACGACTCTAGAAGCAGCAGAACTAATCTGTGGTGCTGAAATCCCATGGGTGGCTCCTGGGGCCAGGGTTGTGGCTGAGATAACTGCACCCAGCACGAGGGTGGCTTACGAGAGGATTGGGGTGGTGCTTATCAGGGTGGGGAATGGAGTGTATGTGCATGTACACACACACATTTCTCAAACACGATCAACTTACACTATTAAAGTGTGTTAATTTTATTGTGTGTATATTATGCTTTAATCAAGTTCAGTAAGAGTACGAAATGCCAAGGCGTTAATCCAGTGTTGGGGTGAATTTCAGGTAATGGGGTTAACAGCTTCTCTAAACAGTGACCCAGAGAGACCTGGAATACAGCCTCAGTTTTACGCTTTTGTAACACTGCTCTCTGCATGGTTTGGGGTTAATGTAATTGTGGAATATTAATTGGTCTTTAATTTCATCAAGTGAATTGTCCCTGTTAGCAGCATTATTTATTATAAATCCCCTGATGGGCACGGTAATGGCACCAGAGGGACGTGATGTGGCACATACTCCCATGTCAGGCACGGAGTAGAGGGACCGGTTAGGAGTGGAGGGGAAGAAGCTTGCTTGCTTTCCGACGTGCCCCATGGAATCAAGGGGCTCAGAGCTGCACCTGAGACCCTGCCGTTCCTCCCCGTGCAGTGGCTGCTTGCCTGAGCCCAGTCTTGCCTGTTTTGTATTGGACAAAGCTGAGAAACTGTTGTTCACACCCTGCTGTAGTCTTTCGGTCTTTTGGGCTCTGAGCCTGGAACACATGATGATGAGTCAGGGGCCGGGCAGCATGCTCTGTGTTTAAGTAATCCTTGTAAACATGAATTCCATTCTTTTGTGTCAAGTTATCATTTCTTTTCTCAGTTAAGCCTTCGGGTACAAGATGTTACGTTGATGGATCAGAAGAAATTGGAAATGACTTTAAACTGAAATGTGAACCCAAGGAAGGCTCGCTTCCGTTACTGTATGAATGGCAAAAATTGTCCAACTCACAGAAACTGCCCCCAGCGTTGGTAACAGGTACCTCTGATGAGACAGTTTGTACAATGGGCCATTGATTTGGACTTAAACCTAATTGCGGGGGGAAGGGTAAATATATATATATATATTTTTTTTAAGATTTTATTTATTTACTTTTAGAGAGAGGGAAGGGAGGGAGAAAGAGAGAGAGAGAGAAAGAGAAAGAGAAAGAGAAAGAGAAAGAGAAAGAGAAAGAGAAAGAGAAAGAGAAAGAGAAAGAGAGACATCAATGTGCGGTTGTTGGGGGCTGTGGCCTGCAACCCAGGCATGTGCCTTGACTGGGAATCGAACCTGCGACACTTTGGTTTACAGCCCACGCTCAATCCACTGAGCTACGCCAGCCAGGGTGAATATGTATATTTTTTAATCCCCAAATACTTTCCCCTTTCTGTACAGAGCAATCAGGATTCCGTAGAAATTACTCAGTGTTTTATAATGACAACTTACTGCCATGTAGTATAAATAGATATATTTTTATAACAGGTTCACGGTTTTGGGTATTATAATTGGTTTCTTTGGAATATATATATTTAATTGATGGCAATACTGGCAGAAAATGTTCATGATTATAACTTAACGACTAAATTGTAGCAAGTGTTGGATCTTGAAAGTTTCATGAGCCTAGGTTCATGTTGAAGGTACTGTAATTTACCCATGGTGTGTTTGTTAAAACAAAACAAAAACATCTCAAAAACACCTCTGTGACATTAACCAGAAAGTTACAAATTGGTTAAATCTGATTGCTCACTGTTATAACTGACCTGTTATTCAAACTGATCTACACTCTCCCCACCCGGGCTAGGTAGGATTTCTCTCAGCCTCTGTTTCTTTTTTTAAATTAGGAGACAAACCATATGATCCCTTCTGACATTTTTCATGTATTTCTTTCCTCTTGGGGGTGGATGAAATGGCTTTTGAAAATCTTCCCACTGCACCAAAGAGCCTTTGTGGCACGGGATATTTTTTTTGTAATCAATATGGCTCTGCTTCAACTGCGACTCTATGTGTGGAGAGGGAGCTCGTGTTTATTTTTGCCTTGATGCAAATGAACTGGAGTTACAGTCGTTTGCATTCTGGAGACATGCGTGTGTCTGCCTGCAGCTTGTTCTGCACCCGGCTTCAGCCTCTGTCCCTTTTGCCTGGATTGTCAGACTTAGTGGGGTTTGCCTTTACTGGGAACTCAGCTATCCTATAAAAATGGGTTTTGCTGTGCCCCACCTTTCTTTTCATAGAAATGACGTCACCGGTTATATCGGTAAAAAACGCCACTACCGAGTACTCCGGGGTGTACAGTTGTACAGTCCGCAACAGAGTGGGCTCTGATCAGTGCGAGCTGCGCCTGGACGTTGTGCCTCGTAAGTACCTTCTTTCTGCTCGTTGTGATAATGTTCGTTTCCCTTCTCTTTAGATAAGCCCCCTTTGGTTCAGTCAGCAAGGCTATATGATGAGGACAAGTGGATGCAAATTGTGAGCAAAGCACTTTATGGTTTGGTTATTAGCTTTCCTAAGTCACAAAAGGAAAAATTACATTTTATGAATGAAACTTCCATTATTGTAGCACCATTAAGAAGAGTTGTCAAATCAACTCTTATACCGTATTTTGCCATTATATTAATAAGTATGAACTATTTGGAACATGCTTATATGCCAACTCAGACAGCTGAGAATAGTAAAGTCTTTTAATCTGGTTTGATCGCATTTATGCTTGAAATGGATTCTACAGTTCAAAAGAAAGTTCTTTAGTGGATTTTTCCCCTTGGACCAAAATGCTAATTAATTTGTCCTCAAAGTTAATATGTGGAATGAAATCAGTCTATCAATGTGTATCCTTACCTTCAATATGACTACATATGTTTTTTTACCATTATTTTCTTATGAACATATTTTTCTAGCTTCAAATAAAGCTGGGACAATTGCAGGAGCTATTATAGGAACTTTGCTTGCGCTAGCGATCATCGGTCTGATCATCTTTTGCTGTCGTAAAAAGCACAGAGAGAAAAAATATGAAAAGGAAGTTCATCATGATATCAGGTAATTAAGTGACACAAGAGTTGACTGATGTATGCTAAGCTCATTATATCTGAAGGAATTAGTTCTCTTAACCATTCCCAGTGTGTAACCCTGTGAGAATCGGATAAAAGCTATAGCTCTTCCCCTCAACACATTTGAAAACTTTTACTTCCAATTTCAAGTATGCAGATCCAGCCAACCTCCATTGTGCCCTTCCCGAGCCCCTTTCCAATTCTGGACCCTATTTTAATAACTACTGCAAAATGGCTTATCTCACGACTATCTTCCCCAAATACAGTGCAGATGTGAAGTTTTCAAAAATAAAAAAATGAACAAGATGTTGAAATTTTTAAAAAAGACCTGATTGTGCCCTGGCTGGTGTGGCTCTGTTAGTTGGAGCATCAGCCTATAAAGCAGAAGATCATGGATTCAGTTCTGGTCAGAAAACATACTGGGTTGTAGGTTGAGTCCCTGGTCCCTGATTGGGGCACATACTAGAGGCAGCTGATTGACATTTCTCTCTCACATTGATGTTTGTCTTCCTTTTTTCCTTCCTTCCCTTATCTCTAAAATCAATAATATGCCCTCTGGTGAGGATTTAAAAAAAAAAAAAAAAAGACCTGATTGTATCAAGTGACATAAGTAGTATTTTTTTTTTTAACATTCTAAACCAGTAGATCTTAACCACAAGTGGATGTTGGATTATAGAACTTCAAAAAATAACTGCATATGACTTAAGTAACACCCAAGAATTGACATTTGGTAGGTATGGGGTGCAGTCTGGGCTTTTGTATTTTTAAATGGCACCAGAGGTAACTCAGGTGTATGTTCTTTGTCAGTCCATGGTATAAAAATCCTTATGCCTGAATTCCCATTTTCTACAGACTTAAATCTGCTGGGTATTCAACTAAGGTCTTAGATAAGTAACTTGCATAACAGGGATTTTTTTTTTCTTTTTTTGGTAGAAATATATCTAGGTGTTAGTGGTTTATCAACTATAAAGTGTTATATGACTCTAATTATATTACTTTGATTAGTTGTACTGGAATATGAAAATATTTGAGGTTTGTTCCTTGCAAGACAACATAATGGAATCACAAAAACCACCTCTTAGTATTCATGAAGATAGGTACTCTGCAAATGATGACTTTGGGAGCGATACATAGTCGGCGACATTGTGTTTTGTCGCTCTTGACTTTTTGTGTGCCACACACACTTTTATATCCTTAACACTTAAATAGCCTCCACCCATGAGTCATGAGTTACTAAACTCTAGGTTCCTTGAAACTTATTCTTGGAGCTTTTATTGGCATCTTTGCTTTCTAGGGAAGACGTGCCTCCTCCCAAGAGCCGGACGTCCACTGCCAGAAGCTACATGGGCAGCAACCACTCATCCCTGGGGTCCATGTCTCCTTCCAACATGGAAGGCTATTCCAAGACTCAGTATAACCAAGTACCAAGCGAAGATTTTGACCGCGCCCCTCAGAGCCCGACTCTCCCACCTGCTAAGGTAGCTGCCCCTAATCTCAGTAGGATGGGAGCGGTGCCTGTGATGATTCCAGCACAGAGCAAGGACGGGTCGATAGTATAGCACCTCTGTGCCTTCCATCGCTGCGCTCCATGCCGCTCTTCTCCTTTCAACATAGGAAAACCTGTTCTGTTCCAAATGTCGCTACCAGCCTCAGTAGATCAAAAAGTGAACCAGAAACTGCAGGAAGTACCTTTCAAAAAGTTTTGTGTGGTTACATCAAAATAGTAAAGGCATGAAAGCTACTAAAGACAAATTTGCCATCTGAAAAAGATTTCCTTGAAGAGATTGACTTTGTAGGTTTCTAAATATCAATGGTTAGTAAGATGTAGCACTTTGGATATGAAATCATAGAGGAAGAAATTGGTGAACTTTCGTGCACACCAAGTTGATACTTGAATCATCTGAAAGTAGTGCTTTATTATTTCTACCATTATCTTTAGGATCCCTTTCTCAATTTATGACTGAAAATTGGTAAAGATAGTTCATGACAAAAACTCTTATATACCTTTATGTTTGTTCTTGTTTTTATAGCTTCTTGGAAAACTCTGAAGATGTTTGAAATAGCTCTAATAACATAAAAAAACATTACAGTGTTCTAAAAATGACTAGTTTACTTTTCAAGTCATTCATAAGCCTTGTTTATGAAATGACTTGTTAAGTATTTGATTGATAGACTGCTCCAGGCAACAGAGGTGTAGTGAGCTCTTTTATATGCTAAAACAAAGGAGTGTCTGCGAATTTATCTAGAAAATTTGCTGTCAGCTACACAGAGCAGTGACACTAGGAGTTCAATAGCAAGGATGGATTTCGGGGATGAGTGATCAATACCTGAAGGTTTGTGGTCAGAATGGTGACCAGCCAGATCAAGGACGGAGTATTTTGCAGCTCCCAAACTAAGTGCTGGTTCTCTGCTTTAGGTCATATTTTTCTAATAAGAAAAAATTATAACTCATTTATTGTTTGACAGGTAACAGGTTGAAATTCCCTAATTATTGGTTCCAAATTTTAAAAGGTTTTTACTGGTTCGGCATTTTGTTGCTGTTTTTGGATGGTGTTGCATGTTGTGTGTTCTAGAAAACTGTAATTCCAAATTTGCCTTCCTGAATGCAGTTCCTGGAGGATGTTTTCTTCATAGACTTAGGACAACGAAAGACTTTTAGGCTAGTGTCCTCCGTCAGTTCTGTATTCCAGACGTGGAGGGTGTGCAGTTGCTATTGTGTGGCCAACATGTCTTGGTGTGGTTGCAGAAAATCAAGTTGAGCTTTGAAAAGTTTGAGTCTTAGTTTTGTGCAAGTGATTTATTCTTTAAGAAAAAAAAAGAAGGAAATGAAAGGAAAAGGAGTAAAAAGAATACTCCTAACTGCCAAATGTGTTAAATACTGTTTTAGTAGAAGAAAGTGAATTTATTGTATTTCCCTTAAGATTGTGAGGGAGTGTGGATATAGTAGCATGAGCCAACAATTTCTTTGTAGTAAATGAGGTCTGCAATAAATTATTTCACTAGCTCTAAAAGCCTTTCCCTAGATTTTTTAGGGATTTGGTTTCTGTTCATCTTTTTGGGTGCTGTGGTGGCTCATGCTGTATTATAAATTAATGTTGGCATGAATTTATGACTAGGAAGAGTATTATGTACATTTTTAATGGTAAATTTAAGCTGAATGCCTGTGTAATGGATTAGTGTATAGTTTTACATATACGGAAGCATTTTTTAAAATAGATTTTTAGCCTTACGTAATAATGGTTTTCTACTTGGTGTTAACATTTTCATTTGTGCCTTTTGGGTAATTTAATTTTTATTATGAATTTCTGGTGCCTATGAGCTAGCTATCACCTGAGAGGTGCTTAGAGGTGAAGGTACTGTTCCTAAAAGCGCATCACTGTGACCCCTTTCTGTCCTCACACTTTCAGTTTGCCTCCTCTTTCCTGTTCTTCCTGGATGCAAGTTAACAGATCGTGTTATTTACAAGGATTTTAAAATTTCAACACCCCTAACACTCTTTTACTGTGTTTCTGATTTTATAACAGTAACTATTTTTGCACTCCAGATGTCTGGTCTGTTTTGTATAAATAAATTTATATAATAGTGTAAGAAATAACAGCACAAACTTTCATAGACAACTTTTGGCCTTTTCTATTAGTTTTCATGTAATGAAGATTGTGCTATCAATGTAAGTAGAAATTACTACAAAAAAAATGGACATATGTAAGGCTTCCCTGGCCTTAGATTTCATAGTTGGCCTAGGATTTAGCTATAAGTATGTCAGATTCTCTTCCAGAAGCACTTTTAGTTCAGGTCCATACCAGCTATACCTTGAGAAATATGCTTATAAAAACCAGTTATGGAACCTGAAGAGACCTACTGGGCATGGTGAGGTTTAAAGGACAGAATTAAGTTTTAAACTATGTCTTCAGCTACTCTCATTGTAAATTTCAGTTAATCCGAAAGTCAGAGAGTTCTGATTGACTTCTTAAGTAATTCTCACTGATATTTTCAGTTGAACCAGAGATCGAATATTTGTTCTAGAATTGTGACCGGTAATCAAGTGACTCAACAAAAATTGTTATTCAAGCATTTCTGTTAGAGTTTAACATCATCAGTCAAGGGTGACACTGCATCTTTGAGGCAACCTAAGAGATTCGACAGCATCTTGTTGAGTCACACAGGATAACTTGAAGGGATACCATAAAAGATGTAGTTCTGTGCTTTGAATGTATGGTTTGCAGGTATTCATTTTCTTATTGGCAACTTTACCTAATATTCTCATTAGAAGGAAAACTCAAAACAACACAAAACCCTGCCATGGAATTGTTACAATGGAAACACAGCCAAAGTGTGTCTTAGGGGGAGGTTAATGAAACACAATTAGATTATTGGTATGAATTAATGTCTGATTTTTATTAAAATGATCATTTTCAAGATTGAGTATTGTAAATTAGGAGTAAGTGAAGGGGCAAGAAAACATCTTGATTAAATATAAAAAGAATTCATTGCATGAAGTTGGATATCAAATTCTGTAACGTATGGCTTTTTGAAATAACCATTCTCTGTCTCTTTCTGTGAGTGCAGCATGTAAATTTGAAGTTATATGAATGTGTAAAGTTTTTCCTGATTTCTTCTCATCTCCACAGTGTTTAGGGCCTTCAGATGCCTTATTCCAGTGTGAACAGAAAAAGCCCATATCACGTGGTTAATGCTTTGATGTGTCATGTGAAGAGTAGTTTGCAGAAAATGTTGGCACCGTTTCTACCCTTAGTGACTTGTGATGTTATATTATTATATATATATATGTACATAAATCTTTGTAATATTCTGTGGTTAGTATAAATGTTCTGGGCAAGTTTTAATATTTCAAATGCCTTTCAAATGCCTTTGGATATTCTTGCAATAAAGGCAACATGTTCTGCAGTTGGATTTTTTGTTGTTTGCCTGTTCTGGCACTAAAATATGGTCCATAACTGAACACAAGTTCTACTGATTAATGTTATAGAAGCAGGGAAGAATAACAAATTTGTGAATTGCAGTTCTGTGTACCTTATGGATAGTAACACCAGCAAGTATTTGATCTTATGGATAGTAACACCAGCAAATATTTGCTGCCTCTGGCTTCTCACTGTGAATTAAAATCAAGTTTTACGAAATAGCCTCTTCTGTAATTTAAGAGTGTGGAGAATATCTCTTGGGTTTGCTTTGTTCAAGAACACTAAAATCTCCAATCAAGGAAGATTTGGTGTTTTCTACTTTGAATAACACAAGCATTAAGAGAACCACAATTCACTGATGCACTTATTCTCATCCCTAACTGTGAATTTTTGTAATAAATACACTTGTACTACTGAGAAAAATATTTTGACACTT
The DNA here is from genome assembly GCF_004126475.2 of Phyllostomus discolor. NCBI lineage: Eukaryota > Metazoa > Chordata > Mammalia > Chiroptera > Phyllostomidae > Phyllostomus > Phyllostomus discolor. Next base: position 18,872,560 of record NC_040904.2, on the reverse strand, counting down.
CATATATGCAAATAGAGAATTGATAGTGTCAGTATCAAAAATGCTTTTTGTATTTAAAGTTTCTGGCTTAAATATCCAATGGTGCAGCAGATTGTGAAATTTGTAAGAACAAAATTTGGTTAAAAAAGCAAGAACTTGCTCTAGTTTTGTGACCTTGTGTACTTTTAAAATAAAATCAAGAAAGTAGTTTTCTGCCTCATGGTGTGGCTTCATTGTGCCTTTAAGAAGATGTCTACTTTATCAGGCTTCAGTTTCACGTTCCTCCCTGTTTCCTGAGCCTGGGTTTTCTTCCCCCCACCCCCTGAATCCCTTATTAAACAGAATGAAAGTCAGAACAATCACACATCAATGGAAACATGTGAAACATACATATGTTTCCCCACTCTGCAGTTATATGACTGCACATGACATAACATTTGGGGTTGAAACTCCAGAGTTTGGTGCTCATTTCACAGTGTTTTACAGTGCAAAGTCAAAGCAGTATTCAGCTGCATTTGAAAATGTTCATGCATATATGTCTTAAACATATCTGGTTCTGGTTTAAAGCTACTTTCATTGACTTTAAACATTGATTTCAGAAAAAACCAGAACGGATAGTAATGAGTCTGTGAGAAGACATTGTTAGGAATGTTTTGTTTGTACAATACTATAGTTTCTCAATATTTTGGGCTGAATAGTTCTTTGTTGTAGGGGACTGTCCTGCGCTTTATAGGTTGTTTAGTATCATTCCTGGTCTCTACCTACTAGGGACCAGCAACCTTGTCCCCTCCACCAACCCCCACAGATATGACAACCAAAAGAGTCTCCAGATGTTTCCTAATGTCCACTGGCGTAGAGGGCAAAATCCCCCACCCCCCAGGTTTAGAACAACTGGTTTGTACTAATGTTAGATACTCTACTCAGAGGTTAAAATGAGAAGAGCATAGGCCTTGGAGTCAGACGTGTTTGAACACCATTCTTTGCTAGACACTTTACTTAGCTTCAATTTCCTAGTTCTTAAAATAGGGATAAAAATACCTACATCACGGGATGTTGGAAGATTTTAAAGAAATAAAATTGATATAATGAAAAGTCTTTGCATTTGTCCCTGGTAGCCGGGATGCTGAAAATAATACACAGATTTTCAAGGAACCAAGATTACAATAAAATATACTAAGTTGAGCTACTGAGTATAATTTATTGCCTTTAAATTTAGACCATATTTTAATCTTGCAGTTCTAAAAGCCAGATCATATTTCTGGTTAATTAAATACCAAGTAGCAAAACCAATGTAATTGAAACAAAAACATATGTAAAGTAATTTGTTATTAAATAAAAGTGGTTTAGTTTTAAGGCTTCGGGCATAATCAAGTATAATTTCTAAATGTAGTAAGGGCAACAGAGAAAGATTCAGAAAGCAGTCCTAAGAACTCAGCTCAGTTTTCCTTGCTGGTATTTCTGAAGTATAAATCAAATGATTTGTTAAATGATTTTCTTCTATGTTTGATAACTATAGGAGAAAAAAGTCATCCTAGGGTAACTACAGAAAAAAAAAAACGAATTTCACGAGTTAATGAAGAACTGAGAAATTTCAGTCTAGTTAATCAAGGACTAGCTCTTTGATCAGTTTGCTTCTCATTTCACTGCTGAGCTGTGAAAATTCTGACTCTGATGAAGAATGAGGGAGGTGGGAGAAGATCCAGGAAATACTCAAGTAAAAAAGCCTAATGCCGGTCCCCAACAGGGTCCTAAAAGCCATCATGTTCTTTTCTTGCCCTGAGTCATTGCCCCCAGTCCTAGTGGACTGGTTGTCTTAACATGTAAATATAAACATGTTCAAATCCAGATCATCCTAATCTGATACAAAAGGTATCTCGTGGTCCATTCCATTTCTCTGCAGCTTGTTTTCCCCACATCTCCAGTTGCAACTCTGTGCTCTGGGGCTTCATGCCTTGCGCACTTGCAACTTCCTCAACCAGACAGCAGCCCCTCCGTGTTTACCTTCCCAGGGCATGTTTGCCCTACAAGTTCAGACAATTCCAAACCTGCTCTCCTTTAAGTCATTGTTTCTGATTCGTACCCCTGCCCCCCATTCACATGCCAATTTAGGGGTGTGTCTGAGCCTTTAATATTGCTAGTACAGGTCTTTTATGTATGTATTCTAATTACTTAACACATTTAATCTATCCCCTTTATGGGTCTGAACCGAGTTTATTCACTTTAATCTCTAGTTCCTAACTCTGATGTATTATAGCTCAGAAAATACTGAATGAATGTTCAGAAAAGAAACGGCATTAGGGGGCCAGAATGCATTCAATAAGTTCACGTCATATGGTCCATAAGACACCTGGTCTGGTTTCTTCCCCGAAGGCAGTATCGAGAGAGAGAGAAAGTGAGGGTGAGTACACGTGGCGAGAAAGTCTGCCTGTGGCTTGAAAAATGAACTGCACAAATACAGAATGGGGTGACCTGAGTCAACAGGAGCCAACTTAAAAACAGGAAAAAAAAAAAAAAACGAATGATGAAAACTTGAGAAAGTGGAAGAACATTTTAGAAAAAAGTTTCTAAAGCCCTTCCTAGATTCTGAGGAGGTCTGGAGTGAAGCCAGTGGCTGTTTCTCTCCCAGCCTTTCACAACCGGCCTTTCACTGCCATGCTTCGGCGTGCAACTCCACTTTTTTCCTTCGAAAAAATAAGGTTTTAGACACACTTGTTTTTTAATTGAACATATCCTATCAGATTGCTCTACATCTATGTTATCTATATTCTATTATCTGTACATCTATCTACCTATCTTACTTGTTTTTAAAACAGTAATGTTTACATCAGAGGGATAACATTTTAACTCATTTAACCAGCCACCAATTCATGGCCATTTAAATTGATCCCATCTTTTTGATGCAGTGAATAAAATTTTACAAGCCGTATGTTTCACCAATGTATATACATCATTATATATGTGTGTATATATATCTTTAAGGTAAATTTCTAAGAGGGGTGTTGGTGAGTATAGAGTAATTTGGCAACTATTATTAAAGTAGCTTTGTCAGTGTTGTAGCAGCTGACGCTAGCAATGGATGAGAGCGCTGGTCTCTCCCCAGTCCTCACCAATACTCTTACCCAACCTTTTGATCTTGCCCAATCTCCAAGAAGAAAATTATCTCATGGTTTAAAATACTGTTACTTGTTTAGTTGAGCATCTGATATTTAAAAACCATTTGAGAACTATGTTCCTATGATTTGCCCATTTTTCTTTTATATACTGCTAAATTGGAGCTCTTAAATATATTAAAAGTAGCCCTGTGCGATACGAAAACTTTTTTTGCTAGGTTATCCTTTTCCTTTGACTTTGCTTTTGGTCTTATCCTTCTGACCATGAAATCCTAATTCTTCCTAAATTGTCATATTGGTTCAACCTGACTTCTCCCTCCTTGAAATTATATCCTCAAAGGAAGATGAGGATCGCCTACCTCTCTTTTCATGTATTTGTTTCCTTTCTCCAAGCAGATGTGTTTCCTCAAAGGTGGAGGGAGCGTGTTCACACTTAAAGCTTCCAATCACGCCCTGGCCAGTGTGGCTCAGTTAGATGGAGTGTCGTCCCATAAACTGAAAGTTTGCAGATTTGATTCCCAGTCAGGGCACATACCCAGGTTGTGGGTTATTACCCCAGTTGGGGCGCTTATGAGGGGCAACCAGTCAATCTCTCTCCTCTCTCTCTCCCCCTGCCTCCCCACTCTCTCCCACCTTCCTCTGAAAACAATGGAAAAAAGTGTCCTCAGGTGAGGCATGAATGAATGAATGAATAAATAAATAAATAAAGTTCGACACGTAATAGATTCTCAGTAGTCTTTCCTGATGATTTGCAGCAGCTCTGGCTACGCTCCAGTCAAGCCATCGCCACGTATATTCCCGTCACAGTGTGTTCCTTAATTTATCTTTGGTTTCTTCGAGTTCCCGGAGTTTTTGCCTAAAGCAGTTTTATGAAATCAGCACGAACTAAACTAATGAAGAAAATTAGATAATCTTGCACTTGAAAAGATGTGTCTAGGTCATGGGCTAGGCCAGCTGTCACACTCCATTTCAAGTTGAATGTTGGCTACCGGCAGTGTGCTCTTTTAATGTTGCTAAGTGGGACGTTTTCTTCTCGCGTACCACAGAACTGTCAACAATGAGAACGTTTCCAGGGGAACCGTAGAACGACCTGGCAGCGCTGAGAGGAGACAGCAGGACAGATAGAGAAAGAAGACTTGCAACCAGTCAGAAAATCACAGTCCTCCAGCATCAGCCTCCACCGGTCGTTCCATCTGGTGACAAGGAAGGGGCGTTTTCCTCGTTCACAGGAATAGCAAAACACAAAGTAAAGTAAGCCTGTGAAAAGAAACATGATCCCTGCCCAACCAACTAACAGATACTGTCTGCTCTGTCTAGGGCAAAGACGCAGCCCTAACAGGGCTTTATGAACATGTTTATGTGCCTTCAGTTTTAAACTTTTCGTAGGAAGAGCAAAATATTTGTGATGTAGTTAAGAAAATTGATATAGTTCAGATTTTGTAAAAACATCCTCCCCCCCAAAAAAACATCTATAGGCTATAGTGTCTAGTTCAGTATGACTGTATGAAAAAAATCAAGGTCCATAAAGGTTTTGCTTTTTCAAGGCCATAGTTAGAAACAAAATCCAGGTCTCCTGATTCCTGGTCCAGTGTTTTTTCTAGGAGCCTTGAGTCCTTGGCAGTCCCAGCCCTGAGAGAACTATATGAAAGGAAGGAAGAGAAGAGTTAGAGTGTATGGCCCTCTCTGACCACTCACTCCCCTCCCTGCAACACTAGCCTGGGAGAAGGCCAGGGAATGTGGAGCTGACTCTGACCTAACCAGTGCCCTCTGCCCTCTGCCCCCTGTGCGGAACTGGCTCACCCCTGCCGAGGGCGCACGTGAGCATCCACAGCTGCACTCTTCTCGATGCCTGTGGTGTCCCCAGCGGGTATATGATTGACAAGAGTCTGCTTTGTTTGGTACCAAGCCTGTTTATGCTTGTTGTGTTGCTGATTGCATAATTTAAGTAAATTGTACATAATTTGGGCAAAAGTACTAGATATGGTGAAGATAACATATCTGAGGAAATGACTCTGCTGGCAATTGCTTTAGAAATATGTTGTTTTCACTCACTGCAAAGAAACCAAACTTTACATTAAGATTGATATAATATGGATGAATTTTTATAAAGAAAACAGATACTCCTAGCACCAGGCCCATACTCTAAGAAAAATGATTTACATCAAAAATTTGGTAACTGAAAGTATACTGATAAATTTTAAACATTTTAAAATGTTTAAGGGATGTATAGTTTTTAATGGTTTTTCACTTAAACTTTTTTGATTGGCACTACTAACTGTGTCAGGGAAGAGGGATTTTACTGTAAATCTGCATGCCAAATCCCTATCAAAGATCTGTATTTTAACTTTTTTTGTGTATTCCTTTCCAGATTTCACAGTATCAAGTATCACAACTAGTATTTTCAAAGTTATTTACCAAAAGATCTTTTTAACTATCAATATCAGATTTTAAGTATTGCCTGGTTTATCATTGGGGAACAGTAGAAAACATGAAATAGTGAGATTTTACTTAGTACTCAGATGACAAAAGTGAATTTTACATTTTTCATGTTCCAGTCCCTTTAGACAGAATTTTAAAATTTTAAATATACTTTCAAGTTTAATCAGTAAATTTTGGTTCCTTAGAAGAAACATTTAATGGGTGATCTATAAGATATGAAAACAATGTTTTTTCTATTGAATTAAGTGAAGCAAATAGCCAACTAATCACACTGGCTGTTTTCTGTTGTTTTACAGCTTTGCTTATCAGTTTGACTCTAAAAAATTTGTCATCTATAATTTTCTATGTGTGATTTCAAAAAGTCAGCAGCTTTGTTATAAGATCAGTTTGCTTATTTCTGAACTTGAATAATCCCTTCTTCCCACTCCATTCTCAACAAAGGTGGTATGGTATATATTTAGATGTATGATTGAAAAGACATTTCCAAAACTGATCTTAATATTTAATGATAAAGATGGGTTACATCAATTAAGGCATATATATATATATATATATATATATATATATATACATACTTAAAAATTGTGTTTAAAGAATCAGTGTCATAATTCAGTGTTTCACATTTTCAAATCATGTGACAGTAAAATGAATGTATTTCATCATGACAAAACAGTATGGGAGAATGTAAATTAAAAACTCCCTCTTTGAACATTCCCCTTCCACTAAAATATTAACAGTGGTTATCTTTGCTAGATGGACTATAAGTGATATGAAAGATCTTTCTCTGCTTTTAACTATTTTTCCTTAAATTAACATTACTTGTATTAACAGAAAAATAATTCTAATAAATAATTTTTGTGTATAATTATGGCATAGTTAATTAAAATTCTTAATTACCAGTGACAATTTCTATGTGTAGATCCACAGGAAAAGCAGTGATTTAAACTAACCACTAATGCTTATCATGGAGAAGGGAGAAAAGGGAGATTAATATTTGTGAACACAACTTAGCTTGGAAGTTGGAAAAAGAATATCTGATGCCCTCTTGTGGCCGATAATTTTTCACAGGTGATTTGTTTCTTTTCATTGAAATCCTGTTTAAACCAAGAAAATACCAAAATATCTATTTTATTGCTTTCCAAATAACATAAAAAGAAAACAGAAAAACACTATCATTACCAATTTAAGGGGAACCATCATTCCCCTTGTTAATGATAGGGAACTGGAACCATCACTCCAGTCCTCCGTCCAGCTGCTAAAAGCAGGTGCCCTGGAGTCACACTGCTTGGGTTTGAAGTTCCCGTCACTTGGGGCAACTTGCAGGGATACTCCAAGACTCAGTTTCAATGATAAACCTGCTAAATTCTATTATTCTCATTTTTTTGCATCTATTTTCACCTGTCACACAACATGGTGGGCAATTTTGCACAGCAGTAGTCGCAGATTATTCTTGTATTGGCCATGTGCTCTTACATAGTATGAGTTATAATCTTTTATTATGGCAAATAGTGCTGAATCAACTGGACATTGATATTTATACAATTGCAAAAGTATTTTCATAGGTTATCTTCTGGATGTATAGAATTTGAATTACTGGGCAAGAGAATATACACATTAAAAATTTTTTGACATTGTCAGTTGCCTTCCACAAACCAGTCTTTTTAATGGTTCAGTGTGTTAGGGGAAAATGGTATACTTCATGGTTTCAGCCTTTATTTCCTTTGTCATTAATGTGCCATTCGCACATCTTCTGTTTTTAGCCATTTGTATTTCTTTATATTTGGTTCTGCTAAATAAGTATATGTGGAAGGTTTTTGTATATTAAGAATGTTAATTAACTTTTAAACATTTTTTGGAAATTTTCTCCCTCTTTGGAAATTTGTTTTTTAACTTAAGTTATGATGTCTTTTGATATGCAGTTCAAATTTTTTTTAATTCCAAATCAGCAATCTCTCTGTCATCACAGGGAGTATTTTCCTAAGCTAAAGCTTGTAAGTATCTCCTGGATTTTCTCTGTACTTTTATAGTTTCATAATTTATATTTTATCTTTAATCTATCTGGAACTTTCATGGTTTGAAGTAGGAATTTAAGTCTTAAAAATTCATAGCCAAATATTTAGTTTACTACTAATTTTTTATTAGTGAATATTTTCAATTTATAAATACACATTCACACACATTAAACTTCTTTATATAGTTATGAATTACCTAATGTTTCTGTCAATGACATACCACATATATATACAATAGTGACATAACATACAGCCTAAGAGTTTAGTAGGCTATATTATCTAGGTTTGTGTAACCATACTCTGTAATATTTGCAGGAGAAAATCACCTACTGATACATTTTTCAGAATGTATCTTCCTTGGTATGGGGCACATGGCACCTGATTGTATAAATATTTCTGGTTCTGTACTTGTAATTCTGTAAGTAGTATATTAGTTCACTCCTAGGTTATACTTAGAGTATATAAATTAGAAGGAAAGACAGTCCCTGTCCATTGTTCTTTTAAAAAAAATTCTTGGTTATTCTTGAAAATTATTCTTCCATGTAAACTTAAGTTTTTGAGTTCCATTAAAATTCCCTGAGATCTTGATTTATGTTGACTTTACATATTAATTTGGAAAGTAATGTTCTTATGGTATTGAGTCAATTTAGAAATGTGGTACATTCTTCGTCAGTTTTTTTTTTCTTTTGGCAAATTTTTATATTTCTCCTCTATCAGACTCACACCTTTCTATTTGTTTTTAAATACTCAGTACTCTTTCTTAATAATAGGAATTTATCTCCCACAAAGTACTATTTAAATTTTTTATCACGAAATCATGTAATACATAATTGGGAACACTACCACTCTATTATAAGCATTTATTATTTTGAAATATTTTCTTCTAGACACAGTATGATCAACAACAATAAAAGGTAACCACATTGCAACCATTTAATTCAGAACTGTAACAGGTTGCCCTCAAAACATACATGCAATTTGGTTATCAATGTTGTATAGTATTTAAAAATAAACCCACCAAACATGTCAAGTGCTTTTAAAAATGTTTCTCTTTACCCTTCCAGTTATAATTCTCAGTATAAAAATAATAATGCTTAGCATAAAAATCTAGACTGAAGTGCACAATGTAGAAAAATAGTTTTCTGTATCTGCCCATCTTCCCCTGCCTCTGAGAACACTACTTTTAACAATTGGGAATTTATTTTTCCAATGTTGGTACCATCCTAGACACAATATTTTTATTTCTCTACTTGCACTATTTCCCCACCTTGCAACATTCTATTCCATGTTATTACAAATTCATCGTTTGTGACTATGTATTTTCCAGTGTGTTTTTGAATAGACATTTGTATTTTAACCGTTCACCTATTGGTGGCTACTCGAGTTTTTGTTATTTTTGCCATTATCTAGGTAAAAGTGCAATGAACACTTTTATTTAGACAATGGCCTCCTTGTTTTGAGTGATTCTGTAGATGAATTTCTAGAAGTACAGCAGGTTGGTCAAAGGATATATGCATTTACATTTTAACTGCCCTTCAGAAGTTATACTCCTTTAAACCTGTACTAACACCGTACTATAATGTTTCCTCACACACTTTCATCAACACTGGGCATTTCTGATCTTATGATTGCCAAAATAAATCTGCTTTAATTACTAATGAAGTTCATACCGTTTATCAGTTATGACACTAAATTGTATACTTAAGTTATCCACTAAACTTCTAGCCTGGTTAGAAATGCTTGCCACCTATATTCCCTATAGGTTTACCATATATTGTATACACATTAATATATGCAATATTTTAGAACATCCATAAGCCAAGCTGTGGATGTGTCATAATACTTAGTATTTTCCTGTCCTGTGAAATTAAAGCAAGGCTCCCAAGGCTTCCATACTTATGAAGGCCATTTCTGTAATAAGTTTTTCCTTTTTTGAGGGTAGAAATACAATTCAGTATTTTTGTGCTGATCATGTGCTTTAAGGAATAAATAAGCCACCCTAAGCAGTGGTGTATCTACTACAAGTCCTAATGGTGAATTAGCTTTTTTTTTTTAAGGATTATATTTATTTATTTTTAGAGAGGGGAAAGGAGGGAGAAAGAGAGGGAGAGAAAATATGTGGTTGACTCTCACACACACCCCCACTGGGAACCTGGCCTGCAACCCAGGCATGTGACCTGACTGGGAATTGAACCAGCCACCCTTTGGTTCACAGGCTGGCACTCAATCCATTGAGCCACACCAGTCAGGGTGTGAATTTGTTTTAAGGGTCAGATGTACTACCTTTTAAATTATACATGAAAGATCACAGGAACCTGGAAGGTGCCTAATGCTATTAAGTTGGGAGGCAGGAGATGCTTTCTGCAGTGAATAAAGTGTGCACATTTTGAAAGGGTATGCAGAGCCTCCCCAACTAGTGCTTGTGTGCCAGTTTTCCAGTATGAGTTGATACCATAAAGCTCCATCTGTAATCCAGGGGTGTTTTCCGTAGCGCCCCAGTGTTACTTCCTCACAACTGGAATGCATGCTCTAGAGAATACCTGAAAACATTGTACACTATGTTAAATCACACATAACTAAGAAAAAAGGAGTTAAAGCTTGTGATAAACTTGGGCCTTACTAATAGCACGAATTCTCTGTGATCTTTCCCCTTGACCAGTCAATGGTACAGCTTTGTCATCTCAATTGGGCTGTAATTTCTCTCACAATTTGATTTAGTTCAAGCAAATAAAATGACTGTCAAGTTATTAGTCAATGCCTTTTCAGAAATATCTGAATAGTGTGTGAAAAAGGAATTTTGTCAAGACTATTAGATATTAATCAAGATTTTTATTTTTTCTCACTTTATAAAATCTTTGTGTTTCTTCCCTTTTTATTCAAATCTGGCCTGATGTTAAATATTCTCACAGGTTTCAAGAGGTGATAGATTTTCTAAGTAATGAAATGAATAAAGGCATCAAGAGCATGGACTTTACAAAGTACAGCTTGGTTAGGGCTTTCTTACTTAGCTTTCTGTGATTCCAGGTGTTTTTAACTTCTCTGAAAATCCTTATGTTAACTGAAATAATACTGATACCTATCCTCATGGGATTATTATGTGGAATAAACAAGTTACTGGCACATAGTAATAAAATATTTAATTTTAATTTTTTAAAATTTTATTTTAATGTAATAAAATATTTAAATAGTTTTACCTGTACAATGGCTACCCTGGCAAGGTAAATGTACATCATATGTGTTTGTAAGTATTTTTCCCTTTTCCCAATCACTAAGAAATTATTTTAACAGGGATAGCAGAGTAGAAAGTCAACATGAATGCTTTATTAGCTTAAAATCATATAAGTTTGCTGAAAAGTTAAATACTTTGAAACAAATATTACACACTAAAAAGCCAGAAGTATTGTACTTATTGGTGTAATAAAATTTACCAAGAGTTTTTAAAAATTTCTATGTCCAAGTTTAACCTCTAAATTTAGAACTTTGCAATTACATCTACAAATGCAAAATAAAAGAATTAAGGCAATTACCATCCACTGACAAACCACTCCTGTTAAAACCTGCCTGATAAGGCTTTCAACCTATTATGCAGCTACATTTTGTCTTCATTAGAACAATCCTAGTCATGTAAGAGAGACTTCAGACATCTTACAACTTAGTGCTACTCACCACTGAAAGTTAGAAACTTTTGTATCCCATGCTTACTAGACTGATTTGAAGACTCAGGTGCTGAGAAAGATGATCTTCATTAGAAATGGGTTGGAGCCCTAGCTGGTATAGCTCAGTGGATTGAGCGTGGGCGGCAAACCAAAGTGTTGCAAGTTGGATCCCCAGTCAGGGTACAGGCCTGGGTTGCAGGCCATGACCCCCAGCAACTGCACATTGATGTTTCTCCCCCCGCCTTCCCTCTCTGAAAATAAATAAAATCTTAAAAAAAAAATGGATTGGAAAGACTATATTGGTAACAGCTTTCTTTTGCTTTAAATTAATTTTAGGACAAGGTGGCGGGGGGGGGGGTTGGTGAACTGAAATAAAAGTTGGAAATCTCTACAGGTAGTTCATCTAATATACAAGTTCAAAATCAGCATTTTCTCCTACACACCCTGCCATTCCATTATCAAAACAAGTAAGAGATTTAGATTTTACAGTATCTTATATGGAAAGGTCTGGTTACTAGAAGTGTACCCAAAATACTTCCTTTTATGACAGTATGGTAGTATACTTCTGATTTTCCCAACAAGCTTCTAATTACATGAGCAAACTTAAATGCTAACTCCGTGACAAAAATACTTGAAACCTGTCACCTTTACAACTGACCACAAAGCTGCCATTACCACATAAAACTCTCTCAAGTTTTAAAAATTAAAACTTAAATACAATTAATCTGCCTGGTGATGCTAATTACCCCTAGAAAAATAAACTGAAGTCTGAACAGGCATCCACTATATACAGGGGTAGACAAAAGTAGGTTTGCAGTTTGCTGTATGGTACATACAATGATAATAAATTTTCATATACTCATAACTAAAAATGTACTTTTGCCAACCTCCTGTATTTCTGGAGGAAAAGTAGATATGGTTTGGAAATATGTTAATAGCTGTGTATGTCTTTATCAAAGAGTACAATAACATTAAAACAAGAAAAGTAAGGTTTAAAATTAAGCATTACATTGATTTTGCAAACTTAATTTCCATACTTTAAAATCTTTTTGAGCTACATATCCTTATGATTTGTGTACTTCTCTGGTATCCTGTACCTCAATAGAACTTATCAGAAAAAATGACAACAGGAATACTTAAAATGGCCAGGCCATCTAATGATTAGCAAATAATGATTTCTCTAAGTTAAATAATTTAGATGTTAGAGATGGAAAAAATTATTGATCTTAAGTGTTTTAAAATTTACTTTGGGAACCAAATTCTTATACCTCCTTTTCTCTTTTTGTAGTCCGAGTACACTTACAAGACTGATGGAATTACAGTGGTATAAATAAGAAGGACCACTGAAGAATCCTAAGTACTGTTCTATTTTGCTTTACTTTGGACCTCTACTAAAGACTTCAACGTGTTGGGCAAAAAAGCACATGGCACAGAAATTAGAGTGGCTGAAAGGATATTTCTGCTTTATGCAACAGCATTATGCACATAAGTCAAATGCCATACCAAATTAGTATAGGCCAAATTCTTGGTTAGGAAAATTCTATGTACAGTGACTTTAATCTTTTGAAAGATGTTTTATAATGTTTATATTTTCAACAAGCTACTAACAAATTTTAGACTTTTTATATACTTATTTTCATATTGTGGCCTTTGGGGAAAGTATGGTTTTTTAAAAAGTTGATTTTTTTAAAGGAAACGTTTACCTTTTTTCTTTGCTAAATGTTTAATTAAACAATGAAGTGAAACATCCCCTTTGCTCTCCCTTTTTTGTGCACAGAACAGAAGCACACATTGTCATGCCTCAAACTACTTTTTATTTGCAACTACATGATTTCACACAATTCTTCTAAACAGTAACATAAAATATATTTCCTTGTGTATAAATAACTTACATACTCTCCACAAAGTAAATGCTCCAAGGTGCTAGAACAGATCGTCCACTCCTACAGTGTTCTTGTATGCAACAGAGTTGATGCACAACATATAAATACTCAAGTCCAATATTAAAAACTCAGGCACTTGACTAACTTTAATAAAGTTTCTCAAACTATATCAATATATCTAAAGTGCATATATTTTTTAAGAAAGATTATTCTCAATAACTTCTCTATAAAAATAAGTTTGATGGTTTAACCCATCTAACTTTACTACTATGAGTATGAACTTTTAACTTTTAATATGTAGTCAGGCTTATTCTACCTTCTCTCAACACCAACAGAATCAAAAGCAGCTAATGAGGTGCTAACATGTGCGGATTAATCCAGTGATTTCGGTCACAGTGCATTCCAGGAGGAGGCACCCATGTTACTGGAATTGGACGATAAGGTTTATTATTCTTCCTTCCCTGATTCGGATAACCAAATGGAACAGGAGGAGGGTAGTGACTCTGATGACCATTCCCTCGGTACATTCCTGGCTTTCTTCTGGGCAAAGGGTGCCATATAGGAAGAGGTGGGAATATAAGTTCTGAAATCTGTAAGAAAGAGAAAACAGCAAGTCAATTCAAAGAAAAAAAATTAGTCATGTGTTATGTAAAAACCAGGTGAATTTTCAGATTCCTCGTTAAAGAAAAACAAAAGTACTCACCCACAGAGTGACATTCCTAAGGTTAAGTGTAAATATAGGGTGGGGCAAAAATAGGTTCATAGTTTTGAGTACATAATACACAGTTTATTCTTGTATTATTTATAAATGATTGTATTATTTTCCATACAAACAACTGTAAACCTTTTGCCCCACCCTATATGTTAAAAACAGGTGATCAACCAGTGTTTTCTAAGTAAGTGAAAATGAATAAACTCAAATATAGCCCTCTGAAGCAACCAGAAATCTCCTATATTTTCTTCCAAAAACACCAAGAGATTCAGCTTATATTTTTAGGTCTGTGATCCATTCCAAATTAAAATTTTTCTGTGTATGGTGTCAGATACCCATTAGGTGGTTCTTCTTCTCTTAAAAATTTTTTGTTAGTAGATAATAATGTGAAAAAAGTAATGTTTTATTTAAAAAGCACAACAGACTTTCATTTCCTGTTATAATTTTATCCTAACAGTCTTTCAATGTGGGTGGAAAATAATTTAATTTTAAAGTAAAATCTAAATATTAAAAGGCAATTTAATTATAAAATATTAGCAGCAATCAGTTCAATTTGGGATTTATATTCTTGCTTTGTTAAATAACTAACAAAATTCTGAGGTAAAATTGGACATATTTGAATGACTTCCAGGCAATTTAACAATGGTAATTTGCAATATATAACAAATTATACAAAGAGGGGGAAATCGATCATAACGCACCATATTTAAGGCAAAGGTCCTAAAAATGTTACTTACTATATACAAAATCTCTCAGAAAGAATACAAAAATAAGTGGGAATTACTATAAGGGCATGGGACTAGTAGTGGTTGGAGGTAGAGGAAAGGCTTGTCACTATTACAGTTTTATCCTGTTTGATGTTTTTAAAAGCAGATGCAGGTGTTGTATAATACACATATACACATATACAATATAGTAATCTTTAGAACTAATCTTCCTTTAAAACTTAGGAAGAATAATGCAACTAAAAAATAAAAGGAGAAATCAAAAATGAAGTGACACTGAGAGAATGCTCACTATATAAATGTATGTTAAATTGAAAGGTTTCGTTTTTCATATTCAAAACTGGTAACTCTTATTTCTTATTTATGAAGGTCTAAATTCTCATTTCAGCACAAACCCAACTCCACTGTAAACTTGGTATGTTTCATTAAGTCTAAGGCCAAAATAGTAAAAACATATTTAAAAGTATACAGTTGACCCATGAACAATATGGGGGTTGGATACACCGCCCTCTCCTGTAAATATTGATGTATTAACTTTTGACTCCCTTAAAAGCTTAACTAGTTGTCTCTTGGTACCAGCAGGAGATTGGTTCCAGGATCCCAGAGATATCAAAATCTGCAAATACTCAATCCTCTGTATAAAATGGCATAGATTAATGCATATGGTCGGTCCTCCACATCCTCAAACTCCCAATCTCGGACTAAAAAACAATACAGGTATTTATTGAAAAAAATCCACATTAAGTGGACTCGTGTAGTTATACCCATATCATTCAAAGTTCAGCTGTGCTTAAAATTAGAAAAGTGTTCAAGCACAGAATAAGGCTCAACTCAAAGATTTCTTTAAATATTTTTTACTCTAAAATATCTTTTCGGTTGAGAATTACTGTTAAGAATTTTTATAAGTATACTAAATGTTCTTTGGCATGTGGGGTATAAATTGTAAATAACTGAACATATCCTGTAAGAGCCTGCATGGTAACTACATTAACTCTTCAACTGTTAAAGTGAAGGAGGTACTATATTTTGGCTTGAGTGAAAATTAACTAAATATAATTTAGTGAGATTTCTCTTAGAACATGGAAAAGTAAAGAACAAGAAAGTTAAACCCAAAGGTATGAACTAGAAGTGCTAGAGACTACAAAAAATGAGTGGTTATTTTTGAATACAGTACGGATTTTAAAAATACCAGGAACGTTTTATTACATTTATTTTTCTCTTTGCCACACACTCTTTGAAACACGTTTATCCTACTTATTGGGTAGTAAAGCTGACCTTTGATAAAGTACCTCAGGATGCCTAGTTACATCTCAGGGAACTTCATGTGGAAAGACAACTGTAATCTGGAATCTCAAATCAGAGAAACCTTGAACAACATGAAATGACTTGGCAAGCCCTCCTCATGGACTTTCAATATAAAGCTGTTTCATGGTTACCTGGTACATGGGGCCTGGGGTTGCAGTCACTGAACTGGATTTCACTTCCATTTCTTTACTTGTCGTTTCTTCATCTGAAGAAGAGGATCCTGAATGATAATCAGACGTAACCTTATCAAGGGCCCTGGTAACTTTCTTAGAGATCTCATCCTTGTTCTCATCCTCATTTTCAAAGCTGGCAACAATGAAAGCATTGTTTTTTTCTCCATACCTAAGAATTAAAAAAAAAAAACAATCTTACAAACCTTGAAGTCACATCAACATGGCCACAGAAACAAACTGGTCTGGACATGTCACTGTTCCAGAGCAAAGAAGGGACCCTCCTCTGACTTGATCTTACATATATAATATCCTAACCTAGCTTCATGCCAGCAGGCAGGCCACAGTTTTTTACTTCTGATCCACTTAACTTCAGATAAAAGTGACTCTATTCTTTTTCAATTTTCTTTTCTACTGTCACCTAAACACTTATTTCAAACATCAAAGAGAAATTCATTGTTTTGATTACATTTTTTATGTACCATTAAAGTAAAATCTAATATATTTTAAAGTGATCCCTATAATACAGATCCTAGTAATTCAAGTCACAAATCAACTAGGTATTTCTTATGACATTTACTTTTATCATGACTAAACACAAAGGGGCCTATGTTTCTTATATTCAGACAAAAATAAGAACTGAGGCAACTGCTGAGGGTAAAGAAAAAACGGTGGTTGAGGAAATAAAGGGGGTTTTGCTTGAACTACTTGAACTACTGTATACCTCATAGTGATTCCTAGCGTAACTATTCACCTCTCATTTTAATTTTTTAAAGAGTCAAATAAGCCTTTTTATACTTCCAAAATGTTTTTAAAGACTTGATCTAAGAAAAATAGTTGTCAAAATATGTAACTTTGGTTGTTGGTTATTTCAAAAAAGGAAAACAATTTCTGCAATAAGGGTATAATACAGCACAGTAAACAGTAAAAGTAGTCATTTTCATTCAGAGGCCAAAGGAAAAATCCACAAATTTATTTAAATAGATTGTACAACATAAACATGATGAAACAGTTTATAGTAAATATTAGGACAAAGGATATTAACTGTTAGGCAATTCTTACACAATATGTAATTAAAGTTAGAAAAAGTGATTCTAAGCTTAAAAAACAAATACAACTTAAATAAAAATAAAGTTAACTACAATAGACATCAATTAACTTCATTCCAAATAACCTCTCAACTTACTTCTAAATCAAGATATTTACAATAAACAGCCTAACTGCAATAAAGCTTTTGAAAGTTTATATAGAAATCAAGTAGTCTCGTAAGTGAGTTCTGTGTATTCATATACCTGTGCTATCTTCCATTTGCACAGGCTGAATTGGGCTATAAATGCTACCTGAATGTGGAGCATAACTTCTGTTCTTTTTCAGCTTACCTCATAAAAGGACTTGCTACAAGATGGCAGAAAGAGCACTGGACAAGTTTCTGGTTCTGGCTGGGCCAGTAACTAGTTCTGTGACTAGAGGCAGGTAATTTAGTCTCTCCAGGCCTCAGTTTCCTATTTGCAGTGTGAGGAAACTCGAGCCGGTTAGATACTGGCTGGTCTTCTGCTGGTGATTCTTCTTAGTATCAGATGCCTGAACAGTTGGGCAAGTTCCTCACAATACAGAATTCATGTATTATTATTTCAAGTTTACTTAGCATAGGGTTTTTAGCGATGGAAATTTACCCTTCTGTCCTCTCCAGCATTTAAAGGCTAGGCAAATCATGATACTATCAAAGGTTAATTCATATGTTAATGTCAATATGAACAATGGGCTTAGGCCTACCTTCAATTTTGTCCATTAATGGAGTCAAAATTCAAGCAAAACAGAAAGGCAGGAAATTTGAGAAAAATCCCTGCCTTTATAGGAACAGAAACCCAAATCAGGAGCAGACAGCTAATGACTGAAGGATCAGCTGTATTAACTCAGATTTCTTTGACATGCAAGTTCAATTAAGTTCTACATCTTTCGTTTTGTAGTATTTTGGTATGAGTGCTCTCTTCATGGTAAGTAAAGTTGCTTTACTATATTACAGTAACATTAGAATGTATAGTTAATTCCTTACAATCAGTAATGAACCACTTTTAACCTTTCCATTTTTTAATGATACACTACTAAAACATTAAGGTCAATTTAGTTAATTTGAAGCAAATCAATAGTATCTAAGGCTCTTTATCAGGAAAAGAAAGGATCACAGAAAAAAAAATTTTCTTTGGCTTAAACAGAAATTTATTTTCTCACAGCTCTGGAGGCTGGAAATCCAAGATCAATGTGCCAGTAGGGTTGGTTTCTTCTGAGGCCTCTCTCCTTGGCCTGCAGATGGCTGCCCTCTTATTGACACTTCCACATGGTTTTTCCTCTAGACACGTGTGTCCCTGGTGTCTCTTTCTGTATCCAAGTTGCCTCTTTTTTTAAAAATATATTTTGATTATGCTACTGCAGTTGTCGCATTCCCTCCTTCATTCCCCTTCACCCTGCACACCCTCTCCCGTCCATATCCCCCTTTAGTTCATGTCCATGTGTCATAAGTTCTTTAGCTTCTACATTTCCCATACTATTCTTGCCCTCCCCGTCTATTTTCTATCTACCATCTATGCTACTTATTCTCTGTACCTTTCCCCTGCTCTCTCCTCCTCCCAATCCCCTGTTGCTAACCCTCCATGTGATCTCCATTTCTGTGGTTCTGTTCCTGTTTTAGTTGTTTGCTTAGTTTCTTTGTTTTTGTTTCAGGTGTGTTTAATAACGGTGAGTTTGCTGTCGTTTTAACTATACACGTTTTTGATCTTCTTTTTCTTAAGTCCCTTTAACATTTCATAAAATAAGGGCTTGGTGATGATGTACTCCTTTAACTTGACCTTATCTGAGAAGCACTTTATCTGCCCTTCCATTCTAAATGAAAGCTTTGTCGGATAGAGTAATCTGGGATGTAAGTCCTTGCCTTTCATGACTTGGAATACTTCTTTCCAGCCTCTTCTTGCCTGCAAGTTCTCTTTTGAGAAATCAGCTGACAGTCTGATGGGAACTCCTTTGTAAGTTAGTCTCCTTAGCTCTTGCTGCTTCTAGGATTCTCTTTCATTTTTACCTTGGCTAATGTAATTGTGATGTGCCTTGGTGTATTCCTTCTTGGGCCCAACTTCTTTGGGACTCCGAGCTTCCTGGACTTCCTGGAAGTCAATTTCTTTTGCCAGACTGGGGAAGTTCTTTATTATTTGGTTCAAGTAAGTTTTCCACTTGTTGCTCTTCTTCTTCTGGTACCCCTATAATTCGGATGTTGGATCATTTCAAGATGTCCTGGAGGTTCCTAAGCCTCTCATTTTTTTTAAATTCTTCTTTCTTTATTCTTTTCTGATTGTATGGTTTTTTTCTTCCTTCTGGTCCACTCCACTGATGTGAGACCCAGCTTTCATTCCATCACTATTGGTTCCCTGTGCATTTTTCTTCATTTCACTTATTGTAGCCTTCATTTTTTTCATCTAAATTGAGACCAAAATCAACCAATTCTGTCAGCATGATCACCAGTGCTTTGAACTGTGCATCTCATAGGCTGGCTATCTCTCTGTCACTTAAAAGTACAGGTTCTGGGGCTTTCACTTCTATTTGAGCCACCCCCCCCCCACCTTTGGTCTGGTAGCGCCTGTTATGTATGAGGGGTGGAGCCTTAGGTGTTTACCAGGGCGGGGCACCCCAGCCACTAGGTTGTGATGTGTGTGGGGACAGGGTCCGAGAGGGAACAATGGAACTTGCTCTGCTCTCCATCTGACCCCAGTCCCTTCCACCGCTTCCTCCGAGCAAACTGGGACCCTCTGGTGCCAATTCCCATGTGGGTGGCTTGTGCACCCCGTGGGACTTTCCAACAATCTCTCCCTGCGCCTCAACCCCCACAGGTGTTTTCAACCAGTACCCCAAGGCTCTATTTCCCAGCGCTGTGATCCTGAGTTGTATGCAGTGCCTTGCTTCACAATCCCCACCTTGCTGGGTCTGCCAGTTGCCACCCCTCGGCTGCGGTTTGCCAGCTGCCGCTTGCGCACTCAGGGTCCACCTGCTGCGGTCTAGCAAGCCCCGGATGCCTTATGCACCCGGTCCCAATGCTCCCTGCTCTCCGCACCTCGACCCACACCTGGATACCTGATTCCGCCCCTCCTACCGGTCTGGATGAATGTGTCTATTTTAACTTCTTGGTGTCCGACTTCCATACAGATCAATTTTCTGTCAGTTCTGGTTGTTATTCTGTTTCTAAATTGCTGTTGTCCCTATCTTGGTTGTGCGAGGAGGCACAGTGTGTCTACCTATGCCTCCATCTTGGCCTGAAGTCCCAGAAAATTAAAAAAAAAAAAAAAGTTATAGAACTATGTTGAGTAGATAATACAACTGCCAAATTCTCTTTATTGGAAAGATGTGCTATCCATTCTGTATCTTCTCAAATATTTCACTAACTGTTTAAGTTCCCAACACTCTGCACCCTTCCAATTTTTTATCCTGATGTAAACTCAGACTATGAAGAATGTTATCTTTGAGTGCATTTCAGTTTTTTTCACAACCTTCAGTTAGTCTCCAGTTATTGTTAGTTATTATTCAGGTACTTATTGTTATATAATATAACTAACTGCTAGATGAGGTTTATTTTAATTTTCAGTTATTTCTTTCTAGTTTGGTCCAAAAGCACTAATCGCTACTTCAATCTCCTCTACTAACTTATGGTGTCATCTCTACTGAATTGCTAACCATCTTTCTTTTGGGGGTTATCACTGACGGAGAGCTCCACATTCCTAAGGTGCTTTCTATTAATCATGAAAAAATATTTCACATCTCAGCCATTATTTGGCAAAATTTTAATCATGTATAAATTAGAAAGCTACTGAATACAAAAATTTTCTTACATTAACCAGATAGATGAAAACACAGTAACTTTTCATTATCTGGCATCATAATAATATGTACCCACTTAGGTAGAATGTCCATGTAACTAAAGCTTTTATCTTCAATTCAGGTGACATGGTTTAAACATTTCAAATAAATCTGTCCAAAATGCTCATATAATTACCCAACTTCTTAAACATTCTTGGACATAGAAACTTTTTCCTAATGATTTAAAGTCATCGTATTAAATATTCATTATTTGACTGTGTAATAACACATTTGTACCAACTCTTCAGCTTCTTCACACCCACCTCTATGTCAGACCATGACCGAGTTTTTTTTTGTAGCCTGACTACTGTGAGCAACCCCCTTTCAAATGCTGCTTACAATCTTGTATTAGTTGAAAAACTACACAACTACTTAAAGAACTGTGTTTAATAAGGAAGGGTCCATCAGCATCTAAGTACAGTCCTAATAAAAATGCAAGCAATTTAATACAATAGCTTTGTGATAGCTATATTTCTCATATACTGAGGTCTTTCTGCCAGTGTTTCAGTGGTCAGTCTCCAGTCTCACCCTGGCCTCAGTTGAGTCCTTATTTAGTCCAGGGCAGGCCAGAAAATTCAGTGAAAGAACCACCACACATTTTTTGACATGTTTTCACCTCTACTTTCATTTTGGAAGACCAAGTCAAAGGCTATTATTAATATGAACATTTGGAATGTATTAGGGTTACATCATAAAGCATCTCTACTAGAGTCAACAGGTGAATTGTTCCTCAAAATTAAAGAGGAATAATCCTAAAGAAAGAGCTTTAGTAAATTACTCACTGGGGGTTCCAAGCATCTGCTCATCCTGTTCCTCCTGCCTGGAAAGGTCCTTCCTACCTCGTTTACCTAGTTAAGTGCAACTCATCCTTCCCAGATTGACTCAAGTATCAAATCACCTACTCAAATAGTCTTTTCTGACTCAGCAGAGCACTAATTTTTCCATTGAGCCATCAACCACTGCATTTTATACTTTTTCCTATTATAGCACAAATCATTCTGTTATAATCTGCTTATTCTTTCTTCTAATTTATTACATTTTGAACTACCTGAAGGACTTATGACACTTTCATTTTCAGAAATGCCGCAGCTAAGAAGCCTGGCCCACAACTGAATATTTCTAGAATGAATGGAGTACAATTCAATTTCAGACCTACCACTCACCTTTTACAATTCTGTTCATTAGGAGACAAAAAATAATTTCCATTATGAAAACAAAACCATAAAAATATCAACCAGTCACTTAAAAATCAAAAAGGGAGGCCAAGAATAGAAACAAACAGAAACAGAGACCAACTAAAATTTATTATCCAGTATTATTTAAGATTAGCTTATTTCCTAATTTGAAAACAGGAAAGACAAGTGTACCACCAATGAAAGAAGAACTGACCTACAGGAGTCTAGGTCAATTTTATTTCTTGATCTATAATATTTTATTTCTTGATCTACAATAAACTTCTTTACAAAGTTATAGAGTTACAAAGTTACAAACTTTACAAAGTTATGTAAACTTCTTTACAAAAACCCTGTCCAATCAAGATTTTTAGTTTCTTTATCTGTAAAATAGAAATGTAACCAGTTCCTTCCGATCACCTCATAAAAAGTACTTTACAAAATCCACATCTCAGGAAGCCAAGCAACCAACTTCTGGCCATAAAGATACACAGGCAGGCAGTACCTA
This sequence comes from Phyllostomus discolor, assembly GCF_004126475.2. NCBI lineage: Eukaryota > Metazoa > Chordata > Mammalia > Chiroptera > Phyllostomidae > Phyllostomus > Phyllostomus discolor. Next base: position 18,849,996 of record NC_040904.2, on the reverse strand, counting down.
GAAGAATTTAATGAATTCCAGCATGGTAATCAGTTCAGCCACCAAATTAAAAAACTCACCGACAGCACACCTCACATGGGTCCACCCACAAAGTGAGTTCCTTTGGCAAGCCCAGGTCACTGTACAAGATGCAGCTGTTCTCACAGGCTTTCAAGACGTCGGGATCGACTCTCTGAAACTTATTAACACGAATGCATCTACAATAAAGTAGAGTCATGTTAACAGCTTTAACCGAATCATGATCATAAGCCTCACTACATCTTTTAGTATTTGCCAATATGAATGAAAAAAAATATCCCTGCAGAGAACTTTAAAGTGTTCCTAGATAATAAATGGGAACTAAAGGCAAAGGCAGCATCAATAAGACTACCCAGGCTGATAAAAAGAAATGGGCATCTGTGTGAGCCCAGGGAAATCATTAAAACTGATTCTACTTCATTTTACCTAGAAACTACTCAACATGTACATTATATGAGCAAGGAGTATGGAAGCTGTATGAAATTAGAGCTCTTAAGGCAAATGTTTTCATAGGCCAAGTTCGTAAATAAGAAAACCTCCAACAGAAGACCTCAACCAGTGTTTCAAATAGTATTTGGAAATTCTCATGACAAATTTTGATCTGTGTTGCCTTGCTTATATATCCCAGATAATAAAATAAGTGTTAAGAAGAATGTCCTCTGTCTTACCTGTAACTGTTGTATAAAACTAGAATTAGTCAAGGACACAGAACCATACTTAAGATTAAAATATAATCCAAAGTGTTATTGGCTTATTTCATTTAAATTCTGTTATGCAAGGGTTTTATTTTTAATAATATTCCAAATAAGTGAGAATGTTCAAAGATGCCTCCCAATACATAGACCAACAACTAAGAAATCAAGAGAACCCAAGTTTTGGTACTAGCCCTAGAACAAGTACTGGGTGAATTTAGATTAAGCCATTTCACCAGCCCTTTCTTCACGACCAATTTGCACATTCCCGGTTGTGGGTGTACAAGAGGCAATGAATGTTTCTCTTCTGTTCTTTCTCCCTCTGTTCCCCTCTATCTAAAAATACATTTTTTTTAAAAAAAAGGCCCATGTAGCCCTGGCCAGGTAGCTTAGTTGGTTCGAGTGTCATCTATACATCAGAATACGTTACAGGTTCAATTCCCAGTCTGGATGTGTATGAGGGAACTGATTTATGTTTCTCTCCACCCCCCCTTCCTTCTCTCTAAAAATCAATAAACACATTCTCAGATGAGGGGGGGGGGAAATTCCACGCATCCTAGTTAAGGGTAATCTTAATATGTTTTTGCTATGTACTGATATAGGCTCTATGCTTAAAAATATGTATCTGCTCCCCAGCTGGTATAGCTCAGTAGATTTGAGTGCAGGCCTGCGAACCAAAGAGTCGCCAGTTTGATTCCCAGCCAGGACAAATGCCTGGGTTGCAGACCAGGTTCCCAGTAGTGGGGTGCACGAGAGGCAACCACACACTGATGTTTCTCTTGCTCTCTTTCTCCCTCCCTCCCTCCCCCTCTCTCTAAAAATAAATAAAATCTTTAATAAATGTATGTATCTGCTTTAACAAAATTTACACACCTTACATATTTTATGCTGTTTTTCCCTCTATATACTGTGACTACTTATCCATTAACCACTCTTCAAAACAGGATTTTAAACATTGTGTAAAAATAGTCTATCAATTAATGTCACCAGTATAGTTCTTCCCAAATTTTTTGGAATTATAAAGTGTAAGAAACATCCATGTTTATACATACTTGTCTACATTTCTAATTAAGTTCCTAGAATAGATTTTTAGGAGACTTAACTGTTCAAGAGTATGGATATTTTTTACAGATCTTAATAATGCCAAATTGCCCTCCAAAAGCATCTATTTGTACATATTGCAGAGAAACAATTTTAATTTATAAACACTTTAGAAGAAAAAGAACACTTCTACCCTACTCTATGCATTGAAGAGTATACTAACTCTGGTTAATCCTATCATTGATTCATTTTTATAATGGTTAACGACCTAGCATTAAGTCTGTTTTCTACTTCAAAGACAACTTCAAAATGACTTAATAATGATACTTCTGATCACATGCCAATTTAATCCTTTTTGGCTAACATTTTTTGCCTCAAGTTTTTAGAAGTAATGGAAATGAAATTATACACTGTGTGACCTTTAAGCATTTACTTGACAGTGCCTCCTTTTCTCAGGAATAGTACGGTGGCTCAGCACTTCCATACACCTTCAACCAATGTCAATTACATATGTGTAAAAGCCTGAACAGCTCTAACTCACAAAAGCTGTTCACTCTATCAGTAATGAAGATGTGCAGAAAAAATTAAGAGAATCGAGGGACAAGATAAAAAATAACTTGAGATTGTTTTATTTAGAACATCCACATTTTTGCTTTAACTCACCATATTTCCAATTTACCAAGAAAGCTCTTGGGTAAAAACAAAAGGCAAAATAACACTGCTTTGATTCTGTTTTCAATAGAACACACATTCACCTAACTTTTAGCAAATGAGAAATAAATTGTATCTTCACCTAGTGTGTACATTCTTTGAATAGTCTTGCACTTGCAAGAGCTCAGTGACTACAAGGAGGTCCTTTTTACATCACAACACAGAAGTGCTGCTTTGTGGAGAAAACTTTCAGGATAACAATATCCATAAATACAAGAATTTCTGTACTTATGATAGCCACAACTGTTCTACTTTAATTTTTTTTGTGGCCACATCCACAAATTGGGCGAGGTTTAACCAATGAGTTTAGCAGAATATTCTCAACCTAAGTTCCTGAGCGGTCAACATCAATAGCAGGGAGTAAGCATGCCAGGACATGTTCCACAGGAGTCTGTTGTTCTTTACTTCAAGCTGTAAATGTAACTTATAAACCAGAGTACAAGACAGCTACAAGTGAGAATTACCTTCCCTCTCAGAGTGGGGTGTACAGAAAAACCACAAGAATTTAGGGTCAGTTATATTTGAGTTCAAATCTCAAAGCTACTATTTACCAGTTGTGAATCATAGGTAAGTTGCCTTCACCTATAAAACAGTTGTACTGGCTTCTACAATAAAGAATTATGCATAGTATAAAGTTAATTCTATGTAAAGAATGCATTAGGTATCTAATCATCTTGATTCCCATTTGCATACAATTTTTATTTTTTTGTAAAACATGTAACATTTAATTTACTTTTAGATTCAAGGAGACCCATTTCCCTCAACTCCTACCATGCCCATTTATGGATGATAGCTTTAGTGTACCCCTAGAATTGTGAAAAACCCCAAGTACCTGTAATAACAGAGAGGAATGTACTCAACTAGGAGCCAAACTATAAAGACAAGAAGACTAACTCCTATGAGTCTAAAGTATCACCCCCGCCCCCAAGTCCAGGCAGGGGGACTCCAACAAATACATGTATTTTAAAATAAGTAAGGAAAAAATACCAAGATACCCCAGAGTTCTGCTTTTGCAGATAAACTATAAAAGGCATGGACTGGTCTCCTTTAGTCCTTTGGGCTTGCACGCATGTTAGAAACCGATCAGCCTCTTCACTTAGTCCAATCCAATTGTCCAATCTAATCCTTTACCTGTAGGCCTGTCCTTTTGAAGGTTTTTCAGGATACCAGTGATTTTTGTATTTTTCTTGAAGTATCAGAGTCAACTTCTCAGCAAATCTCTCAACTGCCTCTTTCTTCAACTTATCATGTTTTCGAACTAGCCTTGTGAAAAAGAAGACAACAGCAGCAATTTCGTTCTTCATTTTCCCTGTAAAGATAAAGTAGTTTTTCTCAAAACAAAATATAAAAAGTGGAAGATAAAGCTCTGCAAAATATCCCACCTTGCAGCTCGCCTTCCTTCCAATTTTATCTTGTTTCATTGGCTCATATCTGGAGTGGAGAACAATCACTATTTATGCCACAAAGACTTCATAAAATACTATTTAAGAATCCTACCACTTAGCTCTGTGAAGAAATTCAGTAAAGAGAGCACAACAAATTGCTCCTACTGGTTAAAATAAAGTCAGAGATATCACTCAGAAACTACTATAATACCGTAACAGTATACAGTTTTTATTAAATGCGTCAATATTTAGCTGTAATATCTTAAGTTTAAAATTCTGTGAAATAATTTGAATTTTAAAACACAAAAAAAGTTAATTTAAAATTAAGTACAGTAGAGGCACAATAGAAAACAATTGGGCATTCCTAAAAAGGTTAAAGGGTTACCATATGTACCAGCAGTTCTGCTTCTAGCTATGTAATCGAGAAATGAAAACATGCTTACAAAAACTTGTACACAAATGTCCAGAGCAGCATTATTCATAATAGCTATAAAGTAGAAACAACCCAAATGTTCATCTACTGATGAGTGGACATATAAAGTGTGGTGTATACATGCACAGCGGAATATTATCGGGCAACAAAAAGGATGAAATAATGATATACGCTACAACACTGGGAGAGTCTTGAATACATTACGTTAAAGGAGCAAGTCAAAAAGAACAAAGTTGCATAATTCCATTTATATTAAATGTCTGGAACAGGTAAATCTATATAGATACAAAGTAGATTGGTGGTTTAGCGGGGCACTAGGGACAGAGAGGAAAGAGGAGCGATGTCAATACAGGGTTTCTTTTTGAGGTTATAAGAATATCCCAAAATTGACTGTGATAATGGCTATTCAACTTTATGAATATATTAAAACCAACAAACTGTACATTTTAAACCTAAGAATTATATGCCATGTGAATTATATTTCCACAAAGCTGCTATAGTCCAGTATAGCATTCTTTCTGTTAAGCATTCTTTCAGGAACAGATATGACAAAGAGTAGCTCTATGAGAACACATTTAAGAGAATGAAAACTTAGGGTCATCTATAGAAAAGTCAAACTAAAAGAAATAATCAGAGATTTAGCTGCATTTTGGAAGTGCCTCAAGGAGGATTTTTTTTAAATGGCAGATCTTATTTATCATTGATTAATCCATAAAGGCAGAAACAACCATGTCCTGGGATTGTTTCGATGTATATTCTGTCTTTATACGATGAGCTCATTCATTTGGCTGAAGTAACTTGGAGTTATTCAGATGCTGTATTTACTAAGCAACATCACCTTTTTTGAAGCCAATTATTAAAGACTTACAGCCTCTGCTATGTTTAGAATAAAACCCAACTAACCCGATAGTTTGTGTTCTCACACATTCAAAAAATAAAGGTGATTCTGTTAGCTTCCTTTTTCTTTTCTTAAACCTGCTCTTAAAAGTCTCTCTTTATAATATGATTCCTTTACTCCTTGTGCAAATTCAAACAAGGGATCTCACTGTGGAATAAATTCTATATAGTTATCTGAGAGGTGTGCTGGCAGCCATAGCCACCCTGATCCTGGATGGGAAGACACCCAAACCTTCCTCCTGGAATCCTAGAATGCCAAATCCACTTTCTATGGCCAGCTACCAGGCACCAGGTACTAGGCTGCACACAACAGGGTGCAGGCACACACAACCCCAGTCCTCCCACAAATGCTGTGCAGCCTTTTTCCTCCTGAAAAAAATGTGAGCCATCCCCATTTTATAAAGCCATATATACAACCAACCACCTTAGGATGAAAATGAAAAACCCACTGCGATTTAACATATGGTTTGGAATAAAAGTTGGTGATGGAACTACATTAGCCTCCACACCACCAAGTAAAACAAGGAACCACATTCAAAAAAAAAGTACTGAATCTGTAACTAGATCCTTCTCCTCATTAAGTTTGCCAACGGTGCCCTACATATTTGAGTTTGGGGTTTTGCTTTCCCTTTTATTTTTGCTCCGTTTCGTATCGAAGAGAAAAGGAAGGAAATAACCACTTAGTGGTTGCTGTTGGTTGTAACACAAGATGAGTCATATGGAATCACTTTTTTTCAGTTTGAAGGGATGATGCCTGGAACAGCTGAAAAATGAACCCCGCCCCCCAGCCAGGGATCTCGAGGAGTACCCGAAGGTACAACGAGGCAGAGTCACCAAGTCAGGGAGAGAGAAACCAGAGGCCAACAGGGACCGGAAGAGCTTAGGCGCCCTGAGTGAAGTGGCCGCGATTCCTCCACCCACCCGGAGAGCCAAAAGCTCCCATTTTAAACATCGCACAGTGACGTCACCCCGGGACGTCGTCACCGCGGAGGCTGCTCCTCAAGTTGTACTTTGTTCCGGAGGCTCCTCGGCGCACCCGGGCGTGCACGGAGCCCAGGAGGAAACCCAGCCCCGTCTTCCAGGAGTTTCAAACTTTTCTCCTTTTCCCTTCCGTGTAACGAAAAGCTCATCGCGACCGTTTCTAGAAACAATGTCTCCCCTGCTAGACGTTCCCAAGGTTGAGGACGCGGGCGCCCGGCGGCGGGGGTGCGGCGCCCGGCACCGGCCTCGGCGGCCGGGCGAGGCGGGCTCCGGACGCCGGGGGCGCCGAGGTCCCCGCGGGGCCCGGGGACCGGCTCTCCGGGCCGCGAAACCTGCCGCTAAGCCCTCACGCTCGGCTCTCCGAGTGCGAGGTGAGTAGGCACCCCATACCTCCACCCGCTCCTCAAAGAACGACCTGGGAGCGCGTCCAACTCGTGCGATCGGGGCTTCCCCGAGGTCAGGGGGAAGGGCCCCGGGCCCCATCCCCCGCCCGCAGCCCGGCGGGGGGCGCCCCCTCCCCAGTCTGCCCGCGGGCGCGCCGCCCGGGTGCCCGGGCCAGTCTCCGAGGGGCCCGGCTCGAGGACCCCGCTCCCCTCCGGCGCGACCCTCGGGCAGCCGGGGTCCCGGGTCCCAGACACCGCGCGGACGCAGAAGGGGGCGGCGGGGGGTGGGAAGGCGCGGGGCGGCCGCCCACCGGCAGGGCAAAGGAAGGAAACGTGGCAGCTGCCTCAAGGCGGCGTCTCCTCCGTCCCGATCCCGCCGAGGGTCCCGCGGAAACCCCGCCGGCCGCCCCCCGCGGTCCCCAGCCCTCTCTTCGCGCCCAGCCGGAGCCGATGCAACTCGGTTCGATCTCTCGCTCCTCCCGGTTCTCCGGCGCGCGCCTCCCTCGGCGAGCCTTCGACGTGGCCGCAGGGGCGGCCGGACCACCCTCCCCCCCCCCCCAAGCCCTCAGTCCCACCGTGCCCGCCTCCCCCGGCCCGGCCTCCTCACCGCCGCCGCCGCCGCTCTGGAGCCGTAGATAAGGCGAACCCGACCGTCTTCGGGCGGGGAACCAAGGGCGCCGCCTCAGGGGGCCGCCACTCGGCGGCCGGGAGCAAGGCGAGCTTGGTCCGGCTCGCGCGGCTCCCGCGTCGTCGGGCTGGCGAGCGCGAGCGAGCAGGCGAGCGCAAGCCTGAGGCAGCGCGCTGGGGGCTCGCGGGCCGGAAGAGGGGAGGGGCGATGACCCGGGAAAGGGTTGGCGCCGCGCGGGACGGGCTCGCGCGCCTCGGGGGCGGGCCCTGGGGGCGGGGCTTTCCTGAGAGCCCGCCCCCGGAGCCCGGGCCGCGACTATCCCGCGCGGACCTTCCAGTCCCACGTCGAGGGTAGCACGGAGGTGTAGTGTAGTCGCGTTCAGTAGACCCAGCGGATTCCTGCCGCCCGCCTACTTGCGGCACAGCCTTTGGGGTTGCGCGGGCCACGTCCCTGGACTGTCTGGACTAAGGCTTCCCTGCTTTGGTCCCTCCTTGCCCCTCTGTGCCCTGACATCCTGTATGTTGGGAGTGCGAGCTCTAAATCCAGCTCTGTAGACCTCCATTTCTCTAGTACCAGGGTGTGAAGGAAAGGGGGTGGCAGGGGCGACGTGGACCTTATGGAAGGGAAGCTGCGTTTATGGGCTGATCCTTGACCTCGCGCTAGTAACTGAAGACATGTCAACTGCGCAGCTGCCATGTTAATTTTAGGTTATTTAGAGCGCCTAGTTGGGCTTGGGCAGATGGCTCCTTCAGAGCAGGGACTACCTGTTGTGCGACCCCCGCCCCCACGTGGCACTGAGCAGTGTCTTGCAAAAAGGAGGGGCTCCAGGGTGTTGGCTGAATGAATGAGACCTTGAGAGTCTGGGCTTTCTGCTTTTGCGGTCCTTTTATTCAAGCATTTCCCAGACACAGCTTCATCTTTGAGCACATACAAATGTGGAAAAGGTACATTAACTTTCTGAAGAAAACGAGGAACATCTTTTCAACCTATTATATTGAATTGGGACCATGGTATTCGTTTTGTGAAAGAACTTGAATACACCAAACAGGCCCCCAAAATACAAAGATACTTCTACTTTTAAAAAATTACTATTGAAAGAGTGAGTTTTCACTCTTTCCTGATAAAACATGTAAATTACTCAAGAACTGATTGGTCAACATATAGATTGACCAGATTTCTCACAGTCCAGTAGGCCTCAGAGCATGTGTTCAGCCCAGCTTCATGAATACTTTAAATTTTTATTACTGATGTTAGTAGTTATAGCTTATTAGCAATCCAAAACAATAATTTTTTTAGCGAAAGATATGTAATCCCAAGACCAGTACAAAAAATTGTATATTTTTTACAACTATTTTGTAAAAAATTACACTCTTCTACCTAGGGCTACTGGACTGGTCAATTTAAAAAGAGTACTGATATTCATACCCTGAAATATTCTAGGAGATATGAGGGTGTTTTCATTTTCTAAACTCATAACAATCTGATTGAGGTTATTTACCAACAAAGGTTTTTATCTCTGCAATTTCATAAACTAGCTAGGAAGCCACAAACATTGCTCAAAATTTGTTCTGAAATTCCTATAGCTCAAGATTGCTATTTTGTGTAATGTTTAGAAATCTGTGGCCCACGTGGCCCAGACTTAGAGCAATACCATTTCCAAAAAACACAGGCACGTGTCTGAAATCTGATTTCAAAATAAATTTTTAAGGTTCTCATAACCTGAACACTGAAGCATATAAGTAACAAACACATCTTAAACACTTCTCTCTTTTTTCTCCTCCACTGTTCTCACACAAGATAGCTGCTTGTGTGGTTTCAAAATGTGGCCAGTTCTTCAGATCTTTTCCCTCAGTTCCTTTCTTATCTTAGCTGGAATCACAAAAGCCCCAAGGAATTGGTCTATCAAGGCTGGACCCTTCTCTTTAGGAGGCTGAAACAATTACACAACAAAATGTAATTTTCCTTTCACGGCTGATTCATTTTCACAGTGAAATCTAAATGTTCACGAAGATTGTTTGTTAATAGGTCTAGTTTGCTTTTAGCACAAGTGGTTTCTTTTGAAAATGAGCCACCTTAATAGCACAGGGGCTTTAAAGTCACACACATCATGTGGTTGTATCCCAGAGTCATAGTAAACAACTCATACACAATCCCAAAGTTATGAATAGCTTTCAAAATCAGGGCTTATTTCCCACAAAATAACTGTGTAACTCTTTAAAATCTGTTCTTCTTTTGAGTTTAGAGGAGTTAAATTTTAAAAACAGAATAATCTCAGGTACCATCTTAATCTACTCGTCAGGTTGGAATCTGAATACAAAACTGTTACTTTTGTAGTGAACAGAGCGAGTCCTGTTATACAACATCAGGAAAAAGTGTGCAACCTTTGGGGATCATTGGACATCTATCAAGTGGCATTAAAACTTTTTAATTCTAGGCCCTGGCTGGCATAGCTCAGTGGATTGAGCTCAGGCTGCGAACCAAAGTGTCGCCGGTTCGATTCCCAGCCAGGGTACATGCCTGGGTTGCATGCCACGGCCCCCAGCAACCACACATTGATGTTTCTCTCTCTCTTTCTTCCTCCCTTCCCTCTCTAAAAATAAATAAGTAAAATCTTAAAAAAAAAACTTTTTAATTCTAAAAACACTTCAGCTCTGCTGGTGCAGCTTAGTGGATTGAGTGCCAGCCTGTGAACCAAAAGGCCATTGGTTCGATTTCCTGTGCCTGGGTTGCAGCTCAGGTCCCCAGTTGGTCTACATGGGAGGCAACCAATTGATGTTTCTCTAGCACATTGCTGTTTCTCTTCCTCTTTTTCTCCCTCCCTCCCTTCTCCTTTCTCTAAAAGTAAATAAATAAAACCTTAAAAAAAACAACACTTCAATATATTTCTTCAGTTTTCCAATATTTAACTAGTTAGTTAATTAAATTAAATCTATTTTCTTTGCTTCAATTTCTTAAATCTCAATAAACTGGCAGTGTTTATAAAAACAAGCATAAAGAAAATTTGTAATCTTCATTATTTTCTCCATTACATCATGCAATGAAACTGACTTCCAAAAGTCACACACAAATTCTCTTGATGAATGAGGCAATGGAAACTGGACACACCAACTTTGTATTTCCTGCCCCAACCATTCTCCAAACACCAAACATGTCCTATCTTTTTCAGAAAATATGTTAATCCAGCTTCTCAGATTCTTTGTTAGCAATTGGTTAGGATTTGTCGATTCGTGTGAATGAGGCTTGTTACCAGGTAAAATGGTCTACAGACCATCTGGCTCTGTAGACAAGCATAACACAATAATTTGTGGGGAAGGAAAAAGGTTTTTGTTAACAGGGTGCTCAGTTTGGGGGAATGGAGGCTACCCTTCTCCAAGCCATTCTCTTATGCAAAACACAGAAATCCCCTTGTTCCCGAAAAGACAAATCGAAACCCATGCCCAGAGACCGCCCCCCTTCATTCTTATATGCCTTTTTGGAGTCTAAGGCTGCTACATGAAGTGGTCTCCATCTCTCCAGCTCTGGGCGTTCTCTTTCCCCAGAGTGCACACTTGTGAAGCCAGTGTCTCTATTGCCCCACCATAGCTTCCTCCCTCTCCCAGGGCCCAGATGTACTGCCAGATCACTGAAGCCGGTCGTTTGAGGGGCTCCGTCCACTGGGCCCCCGCATCCAATGCTGCTTGCACCCCTGAGACCAGAGAGCTTCCCTGGGAGCAGTCTGGGAACGGTGTTGCACCGCACAGCATCCCTCAGGCCTGCCGCTGGTGGAGCATGAGTCCTGCATGAGCCTGCTCCACACTGTGCCAGCAAGGCAATGCAAGAGCCACCAGCGGGACGCAGTATCTGCTACCCCACTCTGGGAGCACAGCCTCTCATGTCGGCTTGGGGTTCCTCACTCTCTAGCAACCTGCTCAGAGCCCCCACCCCATTACGGATTAAGAAAATGTATAGGTGGGCTGCACACTGTGGGCTCAAGTAGAGCTTCCTATTAAAAACTCCTGATTAAAATTCCCCTGCTTGTTAGGAGAGGTATCATTGCTCTTGAGTTCCTTTGACAATACTCTTGTTCTCCATACCAGCAGAGAAACTGAATCCTATTAACAAGTAGTATACAAATCCATTCTCTTATTCCATGTAACAAATTAAGAATATAATTACATACAATTAGCAAAAGGTTCAGAATATTTTAAAAGAAAGAGTTGCTTTGAAATATAACTGCTAGGGTTCTCAGAGAAATGGATCCAACAGTATGCATATATGGAGAAGGAGATTTCTTTTAAGGGATTGGCTCGTGCAATTATGGGAATTGGCAAGTCCAAAATCTGTAGGGCAGGCTGGCAGCCTGAAAACCCAAGCAAGAGTTGAGAGAGTTGAAGGTGCAGTCTTGAGTCCAAAATCCATGGGCAGGATTCCCCTTACTGTCTTAAAGAAGTAATATTCATTCTACTCAAAAACAAACAAACAAACAAACAAACTTTTTTTTCATTGATTTTGGAGAGAGAGAGACGAATAGAGAGAGAAGAAAGGGAAGGGAGAGAGAGAGGGAAACATTGATTTGTTGTTCCACTTATTGATGCATTCATTAGTTTTTTCTTATATGTGCCCTGACCAGAGAGATCGAATCTGCAACCTTAGCATATCAGGCCATCACTATAACGAACTGAACTACGTGACCAGGGCTGGAAAACCTCAGTTTTTACTATTAAAGCCTTCAACTTATCGAGGCCCACCCACATTATTGAAGGTAATCTCCTTTATGTAAAATTCGTTGGCTATAAATGTTAATCACATCTACAAAATACCCATCACAGCAATATCTAGTCTTAGTGTTTGACCAAACAACTGGGTGCCATGGTGTAGCCCAAGCTGACACATAAAATTAACCATCACAACAACCTTCATTCAACAGTATTTCCTCAAAGGCACAAGATAAGTAGGCTTAAATATATAAATCTCTTAGTGAATGACATAAAGCATGCCTTCATTAAGAAAACAAGTCCTCATGTTTTTACTTTTCTTGGCTCTTTTTAGACAGTTGTGTGGTGGTGGGAAGTATGGGCATGTGGAGGTAGGACTGTACGTCATTTTTCAAAAGCCCTCATCTGCATAACCATGTCAAATGTTTGTGCTAGAGCATTGGGAACAGTGTGCCTGTTAGGATAAAAAATGAACAAATAAATTGCTAACAATCTATGGAAGGTAGACATGCAGACAATCTATAGATTACAAGTTGTGTTATAAATTAAGTGCCACGCAAAGATATAAAGTCAGTAGTGTTGTAGGTATGTAAAAGGGTTTAGGTTTGATTGTGCTCCCAGCTGAAAGGAGGTTTCCCAGACTGGTGGAACTGCATTGCAAACATTCCTTACTGTTTTTTTCAATCCAAGCAGGTAAACGGGGAGAGACCATAAACATAAGGAAATTGTTTCCAAGGCAGAGTCACTCTTTTTATGTGGGCCATGTCAGTGGCACCACAGAGATGGTTAGAATTGAATTCACACAGCAAGCCCTGACATTTCATGTCCTAATTAGGGTGATTATGGGTAAGATTGAAAAATCTGCTTTGTCAGCAGATGATCCAATGAAGTGTCACCATAAAGAGCCTGTAACCGCCCCACACCTGGTCCAGGAGAAGCTCAAAACGTGGAGCTAAAGTTACCACATTAATAATTATTTGTGACGTGGTTGGCAAAAAATAGTTTGTAATTGTGCTTGTAAGAGTACTTTAGGCAGTTGATTGCAGCAGGTCACTTTTTCTTTACCTCGTAAGAAGGTTTCAACAACTCTTACTTTTTTGTGTGATACAAAAAGGGTATGTACAGAGAAATTTGTGAAGATAGGGTTGTTTTTTTTTATACGAGCCTAAAGCACTCACAGTACTTCTTTCTTTTCAGAAGAAAAGTTGGTGAGAATAATAAACTAGCTATGAGCCATTTCATTAGCAACAACTGAAAACACAATGCAGACAAGTATGTGTGGAAGGAAACAGAGAATGGAACAAAGTTGTTGTGTTCCTATTTTTTCTGTTTTGTTTTGCCTTTGTTTTCAATTGCAGACATTTAAATATGGAATTTTTATAGTGTTGAGGAACCAAAATGAATTGGAAGGACAATACTCCTCACCAGATTTTCAGCATGAATGTTATATAAAAATATATATAACCCTAGGACATTCAAATGTCTCAGAGCAACAACTATGAGAGGTTTCATTATTCTTTGGATATGGGTATGTAGCTTATGTAAATTTCAATGGACTTTTACAACTATATGATCTGTGTTTAATTTGGAAGACTTTAAATGAGTGATAACTATTTGGGATTTTCAATAATAGTATGGATTTCATTCCGTTTTATTACTTATAAGTCAGGTAACTCATTAAATACATAACTAAATATTTTTTAAATATTTGGTTTTGAGATCATTCATATATCTGTATTTACAAATCAGAAAAAAAAAAGTACAATCTAGGAGAGACTTTCAAAAAGGGATAAGCGACAAAGCCTCCCTTACAGAGGAGCAGCATTTGAACTTACCATCTCCGGGCTTGGAACCCTTGATGTGGAAGGACTTCCTAATTAACAGTTCCAGCTCCAGACAATTCTCTGAACTCCAGGCTTGTGCTTCTAACAGCTTAATGATGATCTCCACTTCGATGTCTGATAGGCATTTCATTCATAACATGTCCCAAGGTGAACACTTCTTTGCCTCTCAGCCCCCACTAAAGCTGTCCCTCCTGAATTGTTTGTTATGTCATCTCAGTATAATTCTTCCACCCTTGGCTAAGGCAAATGATTTTGGAGTCAACAAACAACTCTCTTTGCTCAACACCTAATAGGCCATCGATGAGCAAATCTTCTTGACTCATCCTTTGATTTTCAACTGTTTTTGCCCCACTCAATTGGCCTTACAATGCTCTACAAGGCCACACGGTGGTTGCCATCTCATTCGCCTTCTTCCGGTCCATCCTCTTCACTTATGTAGTCTCCCCTCATTTCAATCCAGTGTCATGATCTGTATTAGTTTGTATTAGTTTGCATGATCCCCTCATTTCAATCCAGTGTCATGATCTGTATTAGTTTGCTATTGTTACCATAACAAATGAGCACAAATTGCCACAAACCGAGCAGCTTAAAACAATACAAACTTATTATCTCACAGTCCTGTTGATCAGAAGTTGGGTTGGCTTGGCTGTTTTTTCTGATTGTTGGCAGAATCCTTCACCTTGTATTTGTAGGGATGATGAGTTAGTTCCCTGTTTCCTTGTTGGCAGTCAACTAGGGGCTGCTCTTAGCTCCCAGAGCCTTCCCTGGTCTTTGCTCATGGGACCCTACATCATAGAGTCAGCAACAGTGAATGGTATTCTTCTCACACTTCTAATCGCTCTGATTTTCCCTTCTATGGAATCTAAAGTGAACTGAATTTGAGAAAACAGAGACATCGTGTGCAGACATTAAGATAGTTATAGAAAAAAATAATATTAAGAGGATAATGGAAATCTAAAGAGTAAAATGTATTAAGCCACTAAACTGATTATTGTTACATTGGCATTGTAGGTTCTTTGGCTGAAATATAGAACTGACAATTGCTTCTTAAGGAAAGGATAGATTATGACACTTACCGAAGAATCATGTAGAATTCAGTGGTAAATGGTTTAGTATAGTTTTACAGTTCGTTGCTTTTATAGTCTTAGACGATAAAACAGTTGAACTGAAAATGTGCTCTTACCCATTTTCATTGCCCCACTGCTTTCCACACTTTTTTGCTTTTTAGTTGGCTAGCACACTACTTTATTTTAAGCCAAGTATTTGAAAGTGTCAAATGAAAGTACTGCTGCAGCCAGGTGGCAGCTGACTTTGTTTTTACTTAAGTGTGAGGTAACACTCACAGATGTCAACCTGTATTCTTTTTTAATGAAATAATTTTTTATGAGTTCTAAATACACTAAAACATTTCCAGAATTACCTTTGAAAACTTATTGTACAGTAATAAATGTAGGCTCCAGCAACACCTCAAATATATCAAATATCCATTCTCATAGAGATCAGGGGGGATCCACATGACAGCATTAATAATTTTAACTTAAAAAATTCACTTTTGGTATTGTTTTAATTTTTTTAAGATTTTATTTATTTATTTTTAGAGAGGGAAGGGAGAGAGAAAGAGAGAGAAAGAGAGAGAGAGAAACATCAATGTGCAGTTGCTGGGGTCATGGCCTGCAACCCAGGCATATGCCCTCACTGGGAATCGAACCTGTGACACTTTGGTTCGCAGCCCGCACTCAATCCACTGAGCTACGCCAGCCAGGGCGGTATTGTTTTAATTTTATACATTTCTCTACAGATTGTCACTTTATATATTTCTCCACGTGACTGCCATCTATGACAGGCTATAGACTAAAGACATTTGTTTGTGTTCCCTAACCACCCTAAGTGTGATAGACTAGACACCACTTGATTACGATGACAATCAAGGAAGGTGAAATTTATTCTCTGCCACTTAAAAAATGTCTGGATTTGGGTAAAAATAACTCATTTATTTCCAGTTTGAGTAGCACAGAGTAAAAACTTCACAGTAGACCATTTGAGGTGGACAACATTTACATGTCATTCCAAGAGTAGAGGGTCTGAGTTAATCTATGAAATACAAAGCTTAAGGGTTCAGAGGGAAACAAGAGAATACAATGTGAGTTAACAGCCTTAGGAAAGACCAAGAATAGGAAGTGATAGGGGACTCAAGACTTGGAAAATCTTAACTTAAGGTAAATAGCCATAAACCTAGCAGGTAATGTATATGTTAAGCTTTCGTTTCAGAAACTACAGATAAGGCCCATCCTTGCGCCTGGGAAAAGCAGCTGACCTCCTGGGGCATTGGCTAGAGATTACCACCTGGAGACATCCATATCAGGAAGAAGCAGGCGACTACCCCTCCCGCTTTGAGACAGCTACCTGCCCAGGACAGGAATGTTGCAGCTGCTGAATCTCAAAGCCCTCACCGCACATTGTTTGTCCTTCCCCACCCCCTTTATAAAAAGATCTGACCAAGAAAGAAAGGGGAAGATGGTTTGTTAGGGTATGAACCCTCCATCTTCTTGGATCTCCGGCCATCTGAATAAAGTGCCCATAAAAGATTCAATCGCTGTCATTGTTTATTGGATTTGGTAGTGACAGGCAGCCTGAATGCCAGTGTCTTTTCCAGTTACAGAAGTACCAGGAAAAGAACTATAAACAAAGAACAGATAAGGAAAGCATGCAGAATAACAAGGTTGCATACTGGTTTTGGAATTTCAGCTAAAAAGGGATTAGGACAAATTGGTCAACGTTTCCCAAAAGTGTCATTTGGGAGACAAAAGCCAAGTTGACAATTCATGTGGTCATTAGTGGTATAACTTCTACTTAAAACTGAAGGAACAGACTTGGGCCAGAGCTTATGTTGATAGGTGTGAAAGTTTAAAGGAGGGAACTCAGGTTCTGGCTTGAGCAATGGTCAAGATGACCTTAAGTTTTAAATCTAATTTTTAAATCATGTACTAAGGTAATTGTATAACATGAGACCACACCTGGAATTTTCTTTAAGTCTCTGAAGTTTATATCTCAAAATGGCCTCACACACACTAGTCAAGTTTAGCAGATCTTAAGGAGTGCTGGTGTGTTCTGCAGTAAGTGAACAGAAGAGGAAGAAAAAGTTCAAAAGGTCATGAACCGAAGAGTATGATCTTTAAAGCAGAGATTTCATCTCTCTTAAACCTTATGTAACAGTAGACCCCTATAAGGAACATCTGCCATTTAAGATCTGCCCTGGGTAGAACAAGGTAGGGGTACCTCATTCTATCATAGCTAAATGTAAGACAAAGTACTTTTCAACACTTTATAAAATTTTGTTCATGTTGCATATCTTTTGAATTCTGGCTTTATACACTAAAAAAAGACAAGCTAAACAGGGCTCTTTTGGGACTAAGATTCTTATATGCATATAGCTCTCACTGTAAAGAAGGAATCAGAGTATAAAAATAATGGAGGGAGGTTTTGAGACACAGCTAGAGAGAGGTCAGTTAGTGACCTTAAACTAGTTATTTCCACTTAGAATGCTGTGCCCATTTTAGTTTACTTATGTATTTTCTTAAACTGTGCTTGCTCTGGGAATCAGGAGGGAAGAATACTGGCTGTGTTTTACGCATGCGATGTGTCAAAGACTACATTTTGGAGGACTGCAGAAGGAAGAGATAATAGAAGTATCTGTAATCAGTGGTGGAGACATGCTAAATGCCTTCATTACTGGTCCTGGATGGTGAAAGGGAAAACCATTTTATAGCCCTTGATTTCTTGAACACAACCACAACAATCTGGTAGCAATAATCTCTAATAAAGACATGTAAATTACAAAAACTTGGGTTCTGTAGAGAAGAAATAAATAGACAATATCTCAAAATGTAGTAATGCTGGAAAAAAAACCCTACAGAAAGACCTAAAGAGAATTTTTAAAATAGAACTGGAAGGGGTCCTTAGAAATTATTTCCTTCAATAACCTTTTGAAGATGTCAAGGCAAGACCTAGAGAAGTAAAGTTACCTACCCAAAGGCTGGTTAGTAGCAGACCCCATGCTAAGGTTTTAGGTCACCAGATTTCTAGTTCAGTGTATTTTTTTGGAACTTCTAAAAATTGATATTATTAATCTTTGCTCTATTAAAGCATAATTAGAAGCATCAACTATTTGTAAAATATCTGCTATTCAATAAGATATTTTTTCTTATTTATTAGTAACTTTACCCCTATATTAATTTCTTTAGTAAATAGGATTTTTTTCTCTCTGCCATGTTATACCTCACCAGCAGGTAATCTCATGCCACACCCTCACCCCATCCCATTTCATTCTCACCTGGTGTTTGAAGGGTGTAGTCACTCAGGCATTCCCCAAGCTTGTGACAACTAGTAATTTGTTTTTTAAATATTTCAAATCTAAAAGTTTTCTGAGCTGCAAAATTTACTTTAGTAACACTGGTTTTTCTTAGAGATATTTCTCATCTTTTATCCAGTAATTATACTCCTAGAAATGACTTTCTAAAAAAAATACTTAAAAAAAACCCAAATATCCTCCAACTTTGTTCTTTTTTTCCAAGTTGTTTTGGCTATTTAGGATCTTTTGCATTTTCATATAAACTTTAAAATTACCTTGCAACTTTCATAAAGTACTATGCTGGAATTTTGACTTGGGTGCCTTGAATCTATAGATCACTTTGAAGAGAACTGATATCTTAAAAATACTGAGTCTATGAACATGGTCTATCTATTTATTTAAGTATTCAGTTTTTTTCAGCAGTGTTTAGTTGGATGAATCATAAACATCTTTTGTCAAACGTATTCTTTTTTAAAACTTTACTTATACATTTTTAGTGTGAGGGGAAGGGAGGGAGAGAAACATCAATGTGAGAGAAAAACATCAATGGGTTGTTTCTTGCACTCACCAACCAGGAACTGAACCTGTGACCCCTGTCCTACTGGTTGACGTCCAAGCAACAGAGCCACACTGGCCAGGGCTCAAATTTATTCTTAAGTATTTTAATTTTTGATGCCATTTTAAATGGTAAATTTTAACTGCTGATATTTATTGCTAATATATAGAAATACAATTTCTTTTTGTAAATTGACTTTGAACCTTACCGTCTTACTAATAGCTTATTTGCAGATTCTTCAGGATTTTTTCATATATGATCACATCATTTGTGAATAAACAGAGATCTGTGTCTTTGCAATCTGTTTGCTTTTGTTTCTTTCTCTCACCTTATTATGCTACCAGAATCTTCAGTACAGTGTTGAATAGCAATTGAAGGAGTGGACATTCCTGCCTTGTTTCCCATTTTAAGGATGTGTTCAGTCTTTCACCATGTAATGTGATAGTAGCTATAGAATTTTATCTTTAATCATTTTTATTTTTCAACTACAGTTGATGTACAATATTATATCATTTTCAGGTGCACAACTCAGTGATTACTCATATAAAGAACTTATGAAGTTATTACCCTGGTAAATCTGGTACTCATCTGACACCATACATAGTTATTATAACATTATTGACTATATCCCTTATACTGTACTTTACATGTACATGACTATTTTGTAGGTACCAATTTGTACTTCTTAATATCTTCACCTTTTTCACCCATTCCCCCAACACCCCTTCCATCTGGCAACCATCAAAATGTTCTATGAGTCTGTTTAAGGTCTGCTTGGTTTATAAGTTTGTTTTTTAGATTCCATATATCAGTGAAATGATATGGTATTTATCTTTCTATGCACCACTTCTTCTCTATCCATTCCTCTCTTGATGGACACTTAGATTGCTTCCATATCTAGGTTATTGTAAATAATGCTGCAATGAGTATATGGATGTATATGTCTTTTTGATTTAGTGTTTTAGCCAGAAGTGGAATTGCTGGCTCCTTTGTCTTCTCTTGCTATAGCCTTTGTTTTCATGTCTATTTTCTCTGGTATAAGTATTGCTATCCCAGCACTTTTTTTCATATCCATTTTTATGCAATATCTTTTCCCATCCCTTTACTTTCAGTCTATGCATGTCTTTGGATCTGAAGTGAGTCTCTTGTAGAGAGCATATGTAAAGGTCTTATTTTGTGATCCATTCAGCCACTCTGTGTCTTTTGATTGGAAGATTTAATCCATTTGCACTTAAAGTAACTGTTGTGGTGATTGCTGGGGGGTGGTTGTGTGCACGTGTGTGCGTGTGTGTGTGTGCGTGTGTGTGTGTAAGGGGGCTAAATGGTAATGGGAAAAAAGCAATAAAGATTTTGAAAAAAGTAACTGTTGATAGATATGTATTTATTGTCATTTTATTATTCATATTTTTAAATTGTTTTTAGTTCTTCTTAAAGAAGACCTTTTAACATTTCTTGTAATACTGGTTTGCTGCTGATGAATGTCTTTAGATTTTCCTTGTCTGGAAAGCTGTCTTTCAATTCTTGTTTTTCAACACTGATTTTAGAGAGAGGGAGAGAGAACAGGAAAGAGAGAAGAGAGAGAGAGAGATTGTGTTGTTATTCTAATTATTTACTCATTTGTTGATTGTTTCTTGCATGCACCCTGACTGGGGATTGAACCCCATACCTGTGGCACATCCAGATGATGCTCTAACTAATTGAGCTAACTGGTGAGGGCTGTTCTTTAATTCAAAATGATAGCTCTGCTGGATCACTTTGAATATTTTGTGCCAGCCCCTTCTGACCTGCAAAGATTCTGTTTTCTATCTTCATTTTTCTGTATCCTATCTCTTTGTGGAAGTTCTCACTGATTTCATCTACTCTTCTGTGGTGGATTCCGGCCAGCAGTATCCATCTTGGCTGTGGATGCTCGTCAACACATGCTAAAAACATACACAGAGACACCAGGTCCTGTGGGGGAATAGGAACAGCAGGGCCACTCCTCATGTGGGGAGCACCTTGGCCACCCTCTCTCCTGGAGAGCGCCGCTTGGCCACCCTCTCTCTGGTAGGGAAAGCGCCTCGTTCCCCCACTGGAGAGGCTTTTTATTGGTTATGTTTGAATAAGAATTCAGGTAAAAGCCCATTACTCATTGCTAGGAAGTAGGGATCAAACAACAGATAACACAGAAGTCTGAGGGCCTATTCTGAGTCAGGGTCAAAGAGCTGTAAAACTTTGAGGAACAAACTTACTTCTTCCTTGGACCCTTATCATTCAACTGAGAGCATTCTGAACAAAACAGGTTTCACAGGATTTTACATATTTTTTCTTAGGCCTGATCACCCGGAGAACCCACCCTTCTCAGCACAGAGCTGCACCACCCTGTCATTGTTTCAGGGTTAGGTGGAGCAAGGGAACTAAGGCAACCAAGAGATAAGGAGATTTTCTCCCAGACAATGAGGACTCAGGCTATGTCAAAGTCGAAGGACGAGGGTCCATCACCCCCTTTTGCTGTAGCCCCCAAAGTCCTTCCTTGGGGGCCTCCCACGGGATCATGCCTGTCTTAGGTCATTCCCCCCTTGGGGAATCTTACCCATCATTGGCTAACCGACCAAGCATTGGGGTTCAGTTATGAATGAAGCAGAATAAGCAGTGCTCCTGCCAGGGAGATAAGCTTTTGTCTCCTTGCTGGCTTACAGTCCAAGGCCACTCCCTCAGCCTTAGCCTTGGCGGGGGTTACAGCTTCTGATACCAGGCAGGGAAGTTCCCAACACTCTTCCTCTAAGTTATCAAACATCCTTGTAAGCAGTGTTTTGAACTCTGCATCTGGTAGATTGTCTCCATTTTATTAAGTTTTTTTTTCTGGAATTTTGTTCTGCCCTTTCATTTGGGCCATGTTTCTTTTTCTCCTTCTTTTGGCAGGACCCCTGTGTTTGTTTCTATGTGTTAGGTAGAGCTGCAACATCTCAAAGTCTTGGTAGAGTGGCCATATGTAGTAAGTGTCCTGAAGGGCCCAGTGGCACAGCCTTCCAGGTCACTCAAGCTGGGCCCTCCGTGTCCACCCCCTGTGTGGGCTCTGTGCACCCTCCTGTTGTAGTGGAGCCTTAATTGCTGTTGGCACATCAATGGGAGGGATTTACCCCCAAGGCCCATGGGCTGTGGAGAGGACTGGCTGAGACAACAGTGGAGTAGCTGCTGTGCAGGGGCCAACTCCATGGAGCAGGACTTACTTCAGCGGGGCTCAGAAGCCAGCTAAGTCCTCCCTTTGGCTGTGGTGCTTTGGTGTGGTCTGAAGCCGACCACAGGGCCTCCAGGGAGCTGGCCAGTATCGGCCACCTGCATGAGCTACAAAGCAATCTGCAGATAGTTTCTACTTGTACTGGCCTTGGAGGTATTTCTGAGAAGCCAGGCTTGGAACTGACGCCAGGTAGTTCAGGGCCTGAGGCCATTTAGCAAGAGGTATGAGCACATTGAGATCAGAGTAGATGCTGCTTGTTTGGGGTTTGTGAACCTTTGGAAAATTTTAAGAAAGTCTTAAGCCTGAGGCAAGACAGGTCATTTGCTTTGAAAAGTCACAGGAAATGGCTCAGGTGGGCTGAAAGTTGGGAGGGGCAGGGTGGCTCAGGGAATCACCAGGGTGGGGCAAACTGTGTTAGCCAAGTTGGTGGAGACTCATATATGGCACCCACCTGCTGGTTCCATTGGGGCAGGAGGGAGGTCTCAGCAAAAACAATGGCCTTTGCCAGCACTTCTACCTGGGAGACGGTTGCTCTCTTAACTCCCACCCCAAAGCCGGACAATTCAGCTTCTGCCCATGTGTCCCTGGCATCTCTCTAGCGGCTGCCCAGTGCTACAGCTCAGAGCCAGTGAGACCAAGCAAGTCTGTGCATGGGCCCTTTAAGAGGAATGTTATTTGTGGCATCAGTTAGTTCTTAGAAGTGAGATTGCTAGATCAAAGTTATTTACTTTCTTAAAGTTGTAATAGATATTGACAACATTGCTCTCCGTAGGCTGTGTGCTGATTTACACTCATCAGCAAGGCCTGAGTCAGTTTCCAATTATTCCTGACGATACAATATTTAATTCTTCTTCTCACCTTTGCCAATTTGATCATTGAAAAAAATATTTCATTGAATTTTTAATTTGTGACTTTCCTACTTTAAGTGAGGATGCATACCTTTTCAAATGTTTAACACTGTATTTCCATTTCTGTGAATTGTTAGCTATCTCCTTTGCCTATTATGATACTGATTTATAATAAGAAAAAAATATATACAGGGTCTGGCACAAATAATGCCCCTTTTTATTACAAAATCTTTTATTACAAAATCACAAGCATGTAATTCTATAGCATAACAATATCATACTCAAGCACACCATATGACATCTTAGGTGAAATGTTAAAATTAAAATGATAAATTATTGCACCCATATTATTACCCTACAAACCACACTCAAGCAGGTGTTACTTCTGCTGGACCCTGTATTTTGGTCTTGGTTCTGTTTTTGGCACAGAGTTTCTGAGACCCTTGGAATTTCTTAAGGGATGAAAGCAATATAAGTGGTTTCTGTTATGTTAATAAGATGACTTTGGTACTTAAGGTTGAGGGCTGATTGCCAGGAGAACCAATCATGTGATCAGAGCGATGGGACTTTCAGTCCCACCCCTTCCTGACCTCCAGAGAGGGGAGAGGAAAAGGGTTGGAGGTTGAATCAGTCATCAATTACTAATGACTTAAGCAATCTTGCCTATGGGAACCTCCATTAAAAATCCAAAAGGAGAAGGTTTGGAGAGTTTCTGGATTGGTGAGTGGTGCTGGACCCTAAACTTCACAAGGACAGAAACAGCTCCTTTATTTAGGGACCTTGCCCTATGTACCTTTTCATCTGGCTGTTAATTGTATCTTTTAATATCCTTCATAATAAACCTATAATCTAGTGAGTAAACATGTTTCCCAGGTTCTGGGAGCTGCTCTAGCAAGTTCATTGAACCCAAGGAGGAGGTTGTGGGAACCTCTGATTTATAGCTTCTCTGTTAGAAGCACAAGTAACAGCTGAACTTGTGATTGACATCAGAAGTGGAGGGCAGTCTTGTGGGACTGAGCCTTTAGCCTATGGAATCTGATGCTCTCTCTGAGTAGATAATGTCAGGACTGAGCTGAACTGTAGAACACATAGCAGGTATCAGAGAATTGCTTGGTGGTGTGGGTGAAACCTGCCACATGTTAGAGTTCACTGCAGAACCCTTATCTATTTTCCTATTTTATTGCAGTCCTTTATATAATAAAGAAAATAGATCTCTACTGACATATGAGCTGCAATATACATTTTTTCCTAGTTTGCTGAATTGCCACTTGGTTGTGGTGTTTCTCATGCAGAATACTTTTATTTGCATTGTAGTTTACCAATCTTTCCATTTTGCTATTTATATTTTATATTATACCTATACATTCCCTATTGTAAAAGAATTTTTAAAATTTCTGTTCTCCATGGTGACTATAGTTAATAATACAGTACTGTGTTGCATAGTTGGAAGTTGCTAAGAGAGTAGATGTAAAAAGGTCTCATCACAAGAAAAAAAAATTGTAACTATGTGATGGACAATAACTGGACTTAGTGTGATGATCACTTTGCAATATATGTAAATACTGAATTGTTATGTTGTATACCTGAAATTGGTGTAATGCTATAGGTCAATTATATCTCAACTTAAAAAATAGGAAATTCACATTAGTTTTGGTAGAAAAGAAATATTTAAAATATATTCCATTTTTATAAAACTTGATTAGGAGCGTCTCAAAATTCCACTTAATGTGAGATTTGTCAGTAAATGTCAACTAAAAAAATGCCCCTTTGTTCTTTCTAGTACTTTAAGTTTTGTGTGTTTATTTATATACATAAGTCTTTGATCCACCTAGAATCCTAGTCTTTCTAACTCCTTCCGTGATGGGGGAATCACTTCAATGTTAAGGGCCTTCATAACCTACCCACCACCATCTTTGTTCTCCTTTGCTCAGAAAGCCTTCTCCTTTCCCGCCCCTCCCCAGCATGCCTCAGAGCTTCTCATCACCTGCGAGGTCCTTCTTCTCTTCCCAAAACTTAAAACTCTCATATTCCACTTCCTCATCACAATCTCTTATCCTTCCAGGTCTTTAGCTCTCTTAATTTGAGTGCAAATTTATAATAGTTTTGTCAAGATTTTTGACCCTTAACATCTTTCTTTTTTTTCATATTGTCTGCCCCTCCTAGGTAGGACCACATAATGATTTTCCTCAGCCCTAAACACTTTTTCCTCCATTGGCCTCTTGCTCAATTGAAGAAAAAAAAAACAAGTTCTATTTTACATTTGCACTTATAAAAAGGTAAATGTAATATATTCAACATTTTCTTTGGCCTTAACGTTTATTTTTCTTCTGTTTCTGAAAGAAAGGGAAACATTTTTGTGGGCCCTGAGCTCTGTGCCTTCGGCACCATCCACCTCCTCGACACCATTCTCTGCTCTTCGGGCCCCTTGTTTCTCTGTGTTTGTACTGCCACACCTCAAACCTGTATTCATCTTTGGAGCGCTCATTTTAGAGAGAAATCATAAAGGGGATCAGTGCCATCACAATGGGTCTGTGACACGAAATGGACTCTTAACACCGCTGAACTGTTTTTCTACATGTTTCTGACCAATTATCTCTTTCATTCCTTACGTTTGCTATTCCAAATCACTTGGCATTTTACTCACCTAAGAGAAAATAAAGCATGAACTCTTAACTCCCCATTCTTCTGTACGCAATTAGCTTTAGCTGAATAACAAAACATTCCGAGATTCAGTGGCTTAAAACAAAATTTTTTTTTCTTAAGATTTTGTGGGTTGACAGGCACAGCTGGGAAGTTCTTATTTTGGGTCTGTCATGCAATTTTAGCTTAACCCACAGTCAGTGTGACCTATAGACAATTGAAGATTTGACTGAGCTGGATACCCAAGATGCCGCTCCCACATGGCTGGCAACTGATGGTAGCTGCAAGCTGAGAGCTGGGGTGGGACTCCACTGGCTGTTCACACATGGTGGCTGGGTCTGGAAGGGAAAGGCCCAGGAGCAAGCATTCCAAATCTAGGTCATAAGCGTGGAAGTCCCAGCAGGGAAGGCAGTTCTGCATTCTATCGATCAAGGAAATCACTAAGAACCACCTAATTCAAGGGTGGGAGGAAGAATCCATCTTTTAATGGAGGAGTGGTACAGTTACATTCCTGAAGAGCGTACGCATGGAAAATGCAACCTGCCATATGTTAACACAAAACTGGTTGCTTCTATACCCTTTTTTACTTTCTTCATCCCCATCTCCGAGGAAATGGTATCTATCTGTTCACAGCTGATCTTTTAATATAGTAGCTAGCTTGTGCTTAGCCTTGCCCACCTCTTCAGAGAACTTATTTTATGAAATATCTCTCCTCTTGTGTGTTCAGTCTTTTTCCTCTACTGGTTATTTTCTTATGACTATCCTCAAGTCTCTCCCTTAAAAATAAAAAATTTTTTTGGTCTCATATTCAACTCTAAATAATTGCCTTATATTTCTCTATATACAAACACGATTTTTGAAAATTGGGTCTATCACTGATTTTGTCATTTCTGACTTTCCGTTCACTGCTCAATCTATTGCATACTGGATAGGGACGGCCATCCCTAACACCATAGTGAAACTATTCTTGTGGTTGTTTTGTTGAAGACTTCATGATTCTCTAATCCAGCAGGCACTTTGAAATCTTTAACTTTTAGTAATATTTAAAGATGTTGGTTACTACGTTGGTCTTGAGATGATGCATGGCCTTTTATTCCTCTACGGATTGTCTATATGACTTCTTGGCTCTTTATAGATAGTGAAGTCTTAGAGAATGAAAGGAAAGAATGGGATAGTATGTCAGTTTCCTATGGCTCTGTGATACCACACACTTGGTGGTTTAAAACAAGAAGAACTTATTCTCTCTCAGCTTTGGAGGCCAGAAGTCCAAAATCAGTACCACTGGACTGAAATCAAGGTGTCACAAGGTTCTAAGGGAGGATAAGTTTCTTTTCTCTTCCAGCTTCTGCTATTGGCATTCCTTGGCTTGTGATGACTCCAGTCTTCAAGGCCAGCCTCTTTAAGTCTCTTCGTTCATCTTCACATTGCCTTTTTCTTTGTGGTTATGTCAAATCTCCCCTGCCTCTTTCACATAAGGACATATGTGGCAGCATTTAAGGCTCGCACAAATAATCCAGGACAATCTCCTCATCTTAAGATCCTTAATTTAATCACATCAAATTCTTTTCCAAATAAGATAACATTTACAGGTTCCAAGGACTAGGGTATGGTGTATTTTGGGGTCCCATTTCCTAGTTTGTCATAGATGAAGAAGAAAACCTAGTAATTCAAAACCTTATGGAATGTTCTGGATAACTGGCTGAGATAGGCCTAGCTAATATAAGCAAATACCATGAATTTCAAAAGAGGAATGGAAATTATTGAGTGTAGTGTTTGCTTGCTTTTCTTTTAAAAGCTGGAGACTGACGTCTGGAAGAACATAAATGGCAACTCTTGAAGATTTAGGACTAGTGGAAGGGAGAGGCTGTCATGGAATGGGCTAGAAGGGAAGGAATCAGGAGAAAGCTAGATTTCAGGTAAGATAAGAAAGTTGAAGTAGCTTTTGATGAGCACCTACGTTGACATAGCAGTTATAGTGAAGCTTTGTTAGTAAGGAGAGAGAACACTATCATTCCATCTGAAACATAACTTGTTCAGACTAATAGTATAAATCATTTGTCATGGTTTTCAACTTATTATCCTAGAATGCATATTGTATAACTAATGCATAATTAATTAATTAAAAGACTACTAAAATTCCAGACAATAGTACTTGACTATGCCCTTTCTTCAGGAACTTTAATTAAATGGAATCTCTTGAATTAATGATCTAATGAGCATAATGATCTTAAGAAAGACTTGCAGTCTGATTTCCCCTAACTGGAAAAAAATGTCCCAGGAGACTCATCTGAGCTCCGACCTATGAAGACAAGCACACTTGGTTGTGTAACTAAGTAGTCATTCAGCTATACAGCTCCTTATTTCTAATTTATATGCTTTTTTCTTCTCTATTTCTCATCCAAAATGATAAAAGTTTAAAAAGCAATTAATTGTTAATAAGAGTAAAATCGTATTTCAAATTACATGTCACAAATTTGCTTTGAAATGTGGGGAAAAGATTTTTAGTGTTGGCCATGATAGACTGAATTTCAAAAAGAAGAAAGGCAAAAATGCACCATAAGTGCTCCTGAAGCAGAGGCTGTTATTGATTTCTTCCCCATCATCTCGTCAAACAGAAAGTGAAGGGAGAAAAATACAAGTTCAGAGGAACCAGCTACTCAGGTATCGGGCAGAAGCTTCACGTGAAAATTTCTGCCTCATTGAAAACATTTAAAGGAAGCAGCTTGTTCTCGTGTCGGAATCATTATTTTCCCGGTCTGAGTTCATCCTCTGGAGTTCCCACCTCCTCAGAAGGGCACATTCTGTGCAATTTCTAAGAAGTGCTTCTTTAATGGGAGGGATTTATGTTAAGTTGGTTCAGGAGAGGTAGACAATTGTGGAGCCTTTTTAATGGACTACCAAAGACTGTCGAGTAATTAAGTAGATTTCTTTTCCCTTAGACTGTTCCATGGTTTTAAAAACACTCCACTGAGCATGTAAAATCAATTTCCATTACTGGCCTTGACCTTTGCAGTTTCATAAACATGTTTCTTCCCTGGGTTTGGAATGTGGCTCAGAGGCAATAATAGAAAACTGGAGGATGAGACAGTCCATCGTAATAAGTTACTGCTTTTTTAGTAAAAGTCTTCTTTTCATACAGGCATTCATTCAACTGCTTATGTTATAAATATAATTCTATAAATACCTGCTTCTTTATACTACATATGTATATGTGTATTTCTATTAAAGGCAGGATTTTTTTATATTTTTATTGCTCTACATTGTTTTTTTAACTGCACTTGGTTTTCACTGCTCAAGCTATTTTTCCCATTCCCATTCCAAGGAGTAGCCAAGCCATTGTGTTTCTTTGCCCCAGGGACTTTGGGATGCTGAAAGGAAAGCAGATACTGCCAGAGGACAGCTTCATTCCTTTGTGTTGGTTTTGGTTCTGGAACACTAGACCCATTGTGGAGATTATGCCACATCACCCAGAGTGGAAGAGAAGGAAGATGAGGGCTTTTGAGGGGGTGGAAATAAAACTGGCCCCAAGCAAGCAATTCCTTGAGAGGAGCGGGAGGCAGGGGATTTGGGTGGTTTCCAAAGAAGGAGACGCAGGGCCTGCATGCCACCTTCCACTTGGGTAGGTGGCGACCGGATTAGGATGTTAGGGAGGAAGGACTCGAGGAGCCAAGGTCTCAGGAATTGAGATGATAGAGACCCTTGCTCAAGCTTATCCAGGAGCACAGCTGAGCAAAGCAGTGGGCACCAGTGGAGACCACAAGCCTTCCCTTCAGTGTTTCAGAATGCAGAAGACATCCCCGCCCCCAACCTTTAAATCGCCGGGAAATGGGAGCGGAGGAGAGCAGTCCAGAACTGACCAAAATGGAATTTCCTGCCAGGCAATTTCTGCTCTAAGAGCTCAATTTGATATAAACAAAATAAAAAATGTGGTATTTCTTACACCCAGAGTTATTGTGAAATTTTCATTCTTGATTTTTTAGTTTCAGTCATTATCTATTAGTATTAATATATCCCATTTTAGAAGATGAATTTTCTTTAATTCCCTACACCCCGCCCAATCACATATAGTTCCTTTTGCTCATCTTTCTAGTATAGTTTAGTTATTTTATAATTAGATTAGAGAAAAATTACTGTGTTACTATGATGATGTACATGCTATTCATAGCTATGCCCTGCAGAATACAATCATTTATACAAGTAAGATTATTTCTCCCATTGACAACTGTGTTTTCTCTGGATTAAATAATTGTCTTAAACATTTGTGATTAGTTTTCTACCTCTTCTACCTAATTGAAACTTTCTTCCATTTGCTAAAATCTCTTCTTGCTGTGTTCAGACACAAGTTATTCTGGCATTTCTTGAAGCACACTACCCTGCCCTAATCCAGAAAGGCTGTCCCTCAGGGCCTCCACACAGCCATGACCATGGCATTACTCTTGACTAGGGTTCTGTGATTCTCTCCACTTTGTCTCTCCTGTGGGGTTCCTGTCTCCAGGGGCTCACCTTCTCTCTTCTTTGTTTCCCCACTGTGAATTCAGCACAACCTCAAAGTGGCTATCGGAGAGAGGCTACAGGTGATGTAAAATTTCTGATGCCCAGAATGTGTGAAAATGTCTTAATTCTTCCCTCATATTTAGTTGATAGTTTGGCTGAATACAGACATCTATGTTGAAAACTACTTTCTTCATAATTGTTAAGGTATTGCTTTTATAGTCCCAGTTTAATGTTGAAAATTCAAAGCTATTTGCATTATTGACTTTTTTAGATGACTGCCTCCCTCTCACACACTTGCCCTCAAGCTTGCCTTTGTTCTGGTGCTTTAAGATTTCACAATGACATGACTTTGGTGTGTGGTTCATTCTCAGCCACTACCTGGATATTCTGGACTCAATTTCACACTGAATATTAGGTCATTTTGTTGTGGAAAGTTACTTAAAAGGTTTCTTAAATAATTTGCTCCCCTCATATTCTATGTCATAGTTCTTGAGGATTCCTTTTATTTGAATGTTGAATTTGTGAACTTGTCCTCTAATTTTCTGACTTTTTTCTCCTCTTTTCCATTTTTTGACTTGTATTTTGTTCTGCTTTCTGAGAGATTCCTTCAGCTTTTTTTTTTTAAAGATTTTATTTATTTATTTTTAGAGAGGGAAGGGAGGGAGAAAGAGAGAGAGAGAGAGAGAAACATCAATGTGCGGTTGCTGGGGGCCATGGCCTACAACCCACGTATGGACCCTGACTGGGAATCGAACCTGCGACACTGTGGTTCTCAGCCCATGCTCAATCCATTGAGCTACACCAGCCAGGGCTAGATTCCTTCAGTTTTAACTTTTAACAATTTATTGACTTTTCATTTATGCCATTGTATTTTTAAAATTTCTAATGTGTTATATATTTACTTAGGATTTGTTTACAATATAAGCTATACTTGTTTCATAGGCACAATATCTTCTCTTTCCTTCATAAAGATATGAATGATAATGTTTTCTTCTCTCTGTATTGTCTCTGGTTCTTCTAGTTTGCTTAAACTGTGACTCAGTTCTCTATTTTTTGTATTAAAAGATGCCCAAGATACTTGGTGATCCTTCATGTTGACATGCATTTAAGAGTGTGACATGCTTAGAGTGTGAGAGTGGATACTGTTGACTTTGCTGTAGGGAGACCTGTCTGGGTTGTTGTTGTTATAACTCCATGTGATGATGGGGTGTTATATATTGACACTGTCCAATACCATAACCACTAATATATCTGACTTAATAATTTGAAATATGGCTAGGACTACTGAGGAACTGATGCTCTAATTTTACTTAATTCAATTAATCTAAATTTTAATGTAAATCACTACGAGTGGCTAGTGAGTACTGTATTAACAATGCAGGTCCAGGCTTTCTCTTTGAATATTTTTTGGTGTGTGTATGAACTGGGTTGATTCACTGGAGAAAGAGCGTTGAGCTGCTTTCTGGCCCAATTGCTAGCATTCTGAGAGCCAGGTAGACGAAGAGGAGGAGGGGGCAGGGATGAGCTTCGTTTTCCCTACACCAACATGCACCTAATCTTAATTTTCTATCTTGTATTGCACCCCAGCCCCTAGTTCTCCTAGAGCCCCGTGTTTTAGCGTTTCCAAAAAATAAACTTCGAGGATTTTGCTAGGGTTGGAGAGGAGATTTGAGGCTCTAACTACCTCTTGTTTTCTGCTCCACTTTCAACCCACTTCCTGAGCTGGCCCCAGTGTCTCCAGTTCTCAAGACTTGTGTGTAATCAAATCCTTCTCAGCTTTCCTCCCCTCTTGAGGCCCAGCACTCTTGAACCTGGCACATCAGTTACCCTTCATTAATCTTCCCAGCTATCAAATGTTGAAGTTGTCTTGTTTTTACTCATTCTTTCTCTTTATGATTTGAAGTCCTGGAAAAAACATTCTTTACCACGTTTTCTTGGGATTTCAGAAAAGTATAAAAAACAAACGAGTATTCTTCAGTCACTCAGTCCCCTTTACTTCACAGTTAGTTTATTTCATGGGTGTGTTTTCTTAGTTTGTTCAGGCTGCTATACAATAAAAATATCATAGACTAAATGGCTTAACAACCAACATTTATTTCTCACATTTCTGCAGGCCAGGAAGTTCAATGACAAGGCACTGGTGTTTGGTGAGGACACTAATTCCATTCCTGAGGGCTCCACCCTCATGACCTAATCACATTTCAAAGGCCACACCTCCTAATGCCATCACATTTGGGTTAGAATTTTAATTCAGGGCTCAGCACAAATAACGCCCCTTTTTATTGCAGAATCTTTTATTACAAAATCATAAGTATGTAATCCTGTAACATAACAACATCACACTCAAACACACTGTATGACATTTTAGGTGAAATGTTCAAATTAAAACTATAAATTATTGCACCTATATTATTACACTGCCAACCACACTGAAGCAGGCCTTATTTCTGCCAGATCTTGATATGAATTTTGGGGAGATCAAAACATCCAATCCATACCACAGGCTTATATTTATAATCTTTCCAGTCTGATTGCTTAGTATACTGCTTTTTAAGTTGATCTTTAAAAGAATTATTTACAATGTCACCCAATTGTTATAATTTAGAACTCATGCCTCTATGAATTATTTCAAATCTATATAAAATATTTTTGTCTCTTTTCTTTAGTTGATTTCTAGAAACACTTGAACTTGCACTTACTGGGACTGAATTGGGATAACTGAATAGACCTCCCATAACAGGAAAGACTTTGTACAGGTTCACATACAAGGTGAGCTTCTTATTTTATTTTTTATTTTATTTTAATCATTGAAATACAATTTTCTATCTTTTACTCCCATCCCAGCCCACCCACCCACCCAGCCCTCCCCTCCTCCCTCGCATTTCCACCCGCCCCTAGTTTTTATCCATGTGTCCTTTATACTTGTTCCTGTAAACCCATCCCCTTCCCCCCTGAAATACCCCTGAAATTCCCTCCCCTCTCCCCTCTGAACACTGTCAGACTGTTCTCCATTTCAGTGTCTTTGGTTATATTTTGCTTGTTTCATTGTTTTGTTGTTTTGGTTCCTGTTAAAGGTGAGATCATATGGTATTTGTCTTTCACTGCCTGGTTTATTTCGCTTAGCATAATGCTTCCCAGTTGCATCCATGCTGTCACAGAAGGTAGGAGCTCCTTCTTTCTTTCTGCTGCATAGAATTCCATCGTGTAAATGTACCATAGTTTTTTGATCCATTCCTTTACTTATGGACACCTAGGTTTCTTCCAACACTTGGCTATTGTAAATTGTGCTACTATGAACATTGGGGTGCATAGGTTCTTTTGGATTGGTGTTTCAGGGTTCTTAGGATATAAACCTAGCAGTAAAATTGCTGAGTCAAAAGGCAATTCCACTTTTAGTTTTCTGAGAAAATTCCATACTGTTTCCATAGTGGTTTTACCAGCCTGCAATCCCACCAACAGTGCACTAGGGATCCCTTTTCTCCACAACCTCTCCAACACTTGTTGTTTGTTGGTTTGTTTATGATGGCCATTCTGACTGGTGTGAAGTGGTATCTCATTGTGGTTTTAATTTGCATTTCTTTTAAGGTGAGCTTCTTTATCTCTAAGAAAAAAAGGAGAAAAATGATACCTTTTATTCACATATATGCAATTAGGTTTTCAAGATAGTTAAATAGACCTCCTATAACACATGAAACTTTGTAAAGACTCAAATATAGGGCAATTCCTTTATTTCCATGGCATACTTTTTGGAAAAATATTACTTATATTCAAATTCCAATGGTATTTATGCAAATCTGTACAAAATATAAAGCATGGTCTTCCTTGCACTAAGAAAAAGGGCAATAATTGTGAGGGGTGCATTTTCCTGTGGATGCATATTGAAATTATTCTAAGTTACACAAGATGAGGTGCTATTTATTGTTCATCCATGTTTATGGAATTGGGCATAAGCCCAATATATATTTAAAGGGATCTATGACAAGAGAGATCAACAAAATCATGGATAGAGTAAGCAATTTACTTTATAAAGTGATACATTTTAAACTTGTATTGCAGTTTGGATTTTTTATGGAACTGGATATTTCATTTCCCTAACTGAAAGCTGAGTTTTCTTGCAAAATAAAGATGGCCGCTCTGCTCCTACCCACCACCGGTGAGTCTGGGCAGGGTCCACATGTGGAACTTCCAAAGGGCCCCAGTCTTCTTTGAAAATGTGACCTTGCAAAATAAGCAACCAGTGCTGGCTGATTTTTCTAGCATGTCCTTTGGGTGCGAAAATGAATCTCTTCTCAATGGATCGGTCTTCTGTTTTTGTTAAATCAACAGTTTGGATTCTGTGTAAATCTTAGCAGTTGGCAAATCCTGTTTGTGTCTGTTTTTCTGTTCAAGTTCTGGGTGAAGTTTTTGCTCACCACATTGTCCTTCCTTTTCCCTGAACTCCTACCATGCCTCAAATCTGCTCCACATGATTTAGAATCCAATTCTATAGTGTTTTGTTGCAACTTGCTTCAGACAGCTCCTTATCCCCCTCCCCCCTCCCCATCTAACTCAACTGTGGTGGTTCAGAAGACAAAGTCATGTGTGGTATGTCTTTGTAACCTGCACAGTGGCACTCAGCTTAGACTTTCTCATTGAGAGAGAACTGGGACATGTGCTACCATTTATCTTGCACATCCTCTGTTCCAAGTGCCATGTAGACACTTTCCGTATTACTTCTCATCCTTATATAGATGCTGCAAAAGGACTGATATTTTTACCTCATTTTTCAGTTGAATCTGACACTCAGAGAAGGCAATTCACTTACATATAGCTATTAAGTATCAGTCAGGATTTGAACCCAGGTTGAACCTGGGAATTGAACCCATGTTCTTTCTGTTATCACAATCCACTCGCCTCATTCTCAGAGCTCACAGAGTCCAACTAAGCATACTTGAGCAGCATTACTTAGCTCTCATCTAGATTTGTAATTTGGACTACTAACCCAGATGGAATTCAAATCCTATCCTGCTGACTTCCAGTGTGAGCTCTGCTGCTTTGTTAATTAGATGGCCAACTTTCTGAGGAAAAGTACTTACCTTTTTAGGGCCATTGGAGTCTGGTGATGCTGCAAAGTGTCAAGATATCATCGATGAACAGCCTGCTTCTGAAACCCAGTATTTCCCCTGAGTCTAACAATGGCTGGGCTGTTGTAGTAACGTAGGGCCTGTAACTTGTCCCTTCCTTTTCTTCTCTGCATTTCATCACTCCTACATTTTTAAAACACCATTTCATCTATGATATAATAATGGGCAAGCACTCTGAGTTTTCAAGGGACGAGTGAGTGCCAGGAATGTGTTGTTTGCCTTGGAAATATATAAAGTCCTGGGTTTAGAGATTTCAGTGACTTTCTGAGAGAGAGAGAGAGAGCCGCTGCTCTTCTTAAGAAAGGCCACCAATGGGAGTGATTTCTGGTGATGCAATGCTGATATTTTAGTCCCATCCTGGAGAAGGGAAGAGGGGGGTTTCTCTGGAGCCAGATGAACTCATAATTAGTTCTCACCCAGGCTGCTTAAGCAATTATGGTGAAACCAAATCACATTACTTTTTTCTCCTGCTCTTGATAAAAGCCTCAGTCCTGCTCCTTCTGCTCCATAGGGCACTTGGCTGGTCATTATTTCTAATACCACAGATGCTGTGCTTCGCTTTTGTTTCCAGGCTCCAACTGTCACTGTGTAAAATAAGAAGTGTGGGGAGAACAACGTACACCTCTCGGTCTCACTACTTCAGAGGCACCTAGCAACCCTGTCTCCAGGCAGCCTGCACGCATCTCCCTGGTAGTTTATTGCCCACTCACAGCAGAGGCGGTGTGCTCTCTGTAAATAGCCTGCATTTTTGCCGGAGCCAGCTTGGCGGTGGGGTGGTGGTGTCATTTGGTGTCCTCAGGGACGTTTGCTTCTTGTTCTGGGAAGACTAGGGCAAAGCAATGACTACTTCCCCAAAGCTGTTTGTGGAATCAGAAATTAGGTTAGGCAGTTCCGTACTTGGGGTTGCGTAGTCTGAAATCAAAAGCAATGGTTTTCAACCTTTGTGTTTTTTTCCCCCAGTCTTTGTCACATTTCTGACAGAGCCTTCCAGAATGTTCATGACATTCTTTCCTAAGGGATGTTTCCCAAGTATGTCTATGTGATGAGCAAACTTCCTGGCTATTTTGCCCATCTACCAGCCTACCCAACAATGCCATGCACATCCACCATCCCCACAGTTCTCATCATATCCACTCTCTGCCTCCAAAACATCAGGTGGGCTGAAGAGAGCCCTGCACTGGCTTATCCACCAGCCACTTGGACACTTCACTTTAGGCTCACAGACCACTGGGCATTAAATATGGATGTTGAGACTTGCTTGCTTTCTGTACATCAGGAATGCTTTAAACATTCTTTGTTATTTGACAACTTGTATCTGATCTGAATTTTAACTCTCCCCAGAGTAAAAGCCTTAGAGAATGGAAGTCATATCTCTTCTGGAGGGAAACCAAGCTTTCCCTGTGATGACTGATCCAAAAATGGAAGGACTCAGGCTCCTAGGTATATATATAAAGCTTTAGTTGAGAAACTGTGAATGCTGCTAGATAGAGAGGTAATCCCAAGATACCAGGAAGGGAATAAGTTTTAACCTCCAAGAGTCATTCCCTCATTCATTCACCAAATAACTATTGAATTCCCCATGAAAAACCTTATTGACAAGCTCATAGTCTGGGGATATTTTAGTAAGAACAACAATGAAGAACAGTGTCGGGTTTGTTGTAATTCAAGTACTTACAAAGTGCTTTGAGAGCTCAGATGTGGATGGGCTCCCCAGGGAGATGGGAAGGGGTAATGAGTGATACTGATATTATTTAATTTTTAATAAAAGTTATGATTAACAACTAAATCACAACAGTCCTGAAAATCTAGCACTGTGCTCTCATGAGCTGGTGTGAACTGGGTGTAGCGCATCATGGGATACAGGCGAAGTTGCAAAGTACAGCTGTGTCTTGTGGCCACGCTAAGGAATTTGGACTCTCTCCAAGAGGCGGGGTAATTTGAAATATTACCTAGTGGTTTTGTTTCTCTTGTTTTATGTATTTTTTTATCTTCTACCACCAAAGAAGGTGCTTAACTTTAGCTTTTCCTTGTCTCAGATACTTTTGCTGGCTAGAAACCAAAGATTTTTAAAGATCTAGGCTTGGCATAGGACCTGGAAGCAGTCAAGGTGAAGATCAAAGGTGAGCCTTGTAAACTAAGACCCGAGAGCTCATTTTTGAATAATCTATATGAGATTTCTATACATTTCAGAGGATCTTTTGTGGAAGGAAGGAGCCCAATAATAAGACTGAAATTGAGTTTCTCATTGACTAAATAGAAAAGGGCTCAGCATCATTTAACTATTTTAGAGAAGTTAAGAGAAGTGATGTCTCTTTCATTCTAGTGTTACAGAATAAAACTCATACCCACTATAGTTGTGGGTGATGTACATTTTAAACCAGAAATATAACCTGATTGTATCTAAATTTTGGAAGGATAACTATCACACAAGTGGAGAAGGAATTGGAAGGGGGAGACCTTATTGAAAGATGAGACCAGTTAGGTCTGATCATCTGCCATAATAAGGAGAGCAACTAGGGTAGTCTCTGGGAATAAAGAGGAGAGGGCAGGTTTCACAATATTTCACAGGCTAAATCACAAAGGGTGTGAATACAAGTTTGAGGATTTAAAATATGAGTTGTCATGAAAAAAATTCAATGAAGACTAAATAAAAATAAAAGTAAGAAAGTATTTCATAAAACTTCCATAATAATATTTACTAAAGGGATTTCATAATATTTATCAATAGGGTTGTTGTGAAGACGAAGAGATAATACACAGTACATTTAATGTGACCCTCTCATAATAAATTCTCCATAAATGTAACAATAAAAATAAATAAATAAAATAAAATATCAGGTGCTGTGGCTTAGAGGCATGTGCAACCCCTTGCTTATGTTGTTACTTGCCAGGCACAGTGCCTCGTCCTTAGCAGGTACTTAATAAATACATGTTGAATGAATGAAAGAGGGAATAAATTGGCATAAGACCCATGCACAAGCAAATAGGCATGTTTTTGCTACATTAAAAATGAGCCTTGTCAATAGAATGGCAAGAAAAGCACACATTGGAAGAAAATCTTTGCTAAAGGTATATCTGATAAAGGACTCGTATCCAAGATACACTCTTAAAACTCAACAATAATAAAACAAACATCCTGACTGAAAAAAATGGCAAAAGGCCTAAAAGACACCTCACCAAAGAAGATACACAAATAGTAAATAAACATAGGAAAAGATGCTCTACTTTATAGGTTGTTAGGGAAATGTAAATTTAAACGTGAAGGAGATACCACTGCACACCCATGAGAATGGCCAAAATCCATAAGCCTGACAACAACAAATGCTGGCAAGGATGTGAAGCAAGAGGAACTCTCATTCATTACCAGTCAGAATGCAAAATGGTACAGACACTTTGGAAGACTGTTTAGCAGTCTCATATAACATTAAACATATCATCTAGCAATCAAATTCCTTAGTATTACCCAAAGGAGTTGAAAACATGTCCACACAAAGACCTGTGCATAAATGTTTGTAGCATAATTGCTAAAATTTGGAAGCAACCAAGATATCCTTAAACAGGTAAAAGGATAAACAAGCTGTGGTTCATCCAGACAACAGAATATTTTTCTGCACTAAAATAAAATGAGGTATCAAGCCATAAAAAATATGGAGGAACCTTAATGCATACTTCTAGTGAAAAAAAGCCAGTCTGAGTAGGCTAAACATTCACTGTATGATCACAGCTACATGACATTATGGAAAAGGGAAGACCGTGGGAGACAATACAATTAGTGGTTGCTGAGGCTGGGGTGATGGGGGAGGCCATCCCCTACCACAATTCATATGTTGAAGGATAAATAGGTGAAACACAGAAGAGTTTTAGATCATCAAAACTATTCTGTTGTGACTATAGTGTTAGATATGTGTCACTATACATTCATCAAAACCAGTAGACCATATACACCAAGACTGAGCCCTAATGTAACCGTGGACTTTGGATGATAAATATGTGTCAGTGTAGGCTCACCAACTGCAACAAATGCACCCTTCTGGTGGGGCTTGTTGATAGTGGGAGAGGTTATGTGTATACGTGAAGACAGATGGTCATGGGAAACCTCAAGTACCTTCCACTCAATTTTGCTATGAACCTAAAACTGGTCTAAAAAATAAAGTATATTTAAAAGGAAAAAAGGGAGTCTGGAAGCTATCATGAGGATTTATGACTCAGTGCCTGAGTGGTGGCTATGGAAACCAGAGCGTTTCTGCACTGCCTGAATGTGGTGTTCTAATCAGTAGACTGCGTTTGCACGAAGATCAATGAACCTGTTAATGAAGACAAATACCAGTGTGGCAGGAGGAAATTCAGGTACACAAGATTATTGTGAGGTACGTGTGAAAGATAGAGGGTGAGAATTTGAACCAACTTAACCCAGTTTACTATCCCATGAGTGTCGGGTCATTTTGGACTTCATCAGAACTCCCCAACCCTTAGAGGGGGTGTCAGCTCTGTGTTTCCAACCTACCACCTTTCTACTAGGCAGTTGTGACAAAAACACATTTCAGACCCTAATATTCTAAGCAAAAAAAAATATTCACTAGCAAGCAAGCACAAAACAATCACACTGCCTGTGTATACTTGGAATATTTCCAGTCTCAACGCTTGACATAATGACCAGCACTTTCATGAAAGGCTCCCCCCAAGACAAAGACATGTGTTCTGATAGAAGGAGGGTCAAGCCCTTTAGTTCGATCAGATGACAGGATTGTCCACTGATGGGAGAGGCATAGGACCTTACCAGCTGTCCCCCTGGGATGAATTACTGGCCTGGAAGATGATAAATAATCAAACTCCTGGTGTTGACTTTGACAAGAATACTTTTGAATGCCAACCTGACCATTTCTTAGGGTGTTAACTCTATTAGGCCACTTCATGTG
Source organism: Phyllostomus discolor (assembly GCF_004126475.2). Classification (NCBI taxonomy): domain Eukaryota; kingdom Metazoa; phylum Chordata; class Mammalia; order Chiroptera; family Phyllostomidae; genus Phyllostomus; species Phyllostomus discolor. Next base: position 18,810,147 of record NC_040904.2, on the reverse strand, counting down.
TTTATTAATTCCTAGGGATTCAATTAGAATTAAATTGCTCACACAAGAGTTCCCAGTGTTTACATGCTGGGGTATTGTACAACATTATGACGATAAAACCAAAACAATCATCAAGAAAAGGATTTTAAGAAAGCTCCAACATCAGGATGAAATTGTACTTCTGCTTTGTGTTGTACTAGTGACAATTGTGCATGTTTCCAGTTATTGTGCTGGAGAGAGCCAGCATATATGGGGCTTTATAACATTTAAACAAAAAACAGTCTTTAAAGCGTCATGGCTTCTTTCTGTGATTCTCCATGAATAAAAGGTTTTCCATTAACAAAACCTTGATGTGAGGCTTCATTTGATGGATTTATTTTTTTCTAACGAGAAGAGCCATGAGTACTATGGATGAGCAGAAAAATATCCCCGAGACAGGTTGTCATAGAAACTGTGCCAGGAGAGCAGCTACACAGGATGGAATGTACCTTCCGAAGCTGAGAGAAGGAAGTGATCTCGAAGCTACTCTTTTCATCAGTTCTGGGGAGCAAAGCTTCCATGAATCTCCTCATGGAAATTTTTGTCAGGGACAGCCAGGGTAGATGGGATATCAGGAGGCCGTGAGGCTGGTGATGCACACCTCCCAGGACTTTTTTGAGGAGATTAAAATATATAAAATATATAAAACACCTACTATATACACATTTCCTGAAAAATATTAATAATAACAATAATCTTTATGATCTTTATGCAGTCCTCACTTGAACCCTCTAAGGAAGATAGTCATTATTCAGATTTTCCAGAGGAGAAAATAAGGTGCAGAGAGATTGAATTGTTCAAGGTCACGTGGTAAGTGGCAGAGCTGGGACTCAAACACGAGGATCTGTGACTCTAGGGCCCTTGTCCTTAACTTCTCGGCTAGACTGAATGAGCAGGCAATCAATAGCTGGTAACAATTATGAAAGTGATTCTTTGGTGGTGAAATAGTAGTAGGAGTTTCAATTGCTATGCAAGACATATAACAACTGTCATAACATTTGTTGATTTTGTTTTTTCCTAAAGTTTATTTTTCTTAAACCAGACAGAGGCGTCATCCTACAAGGCAACAACCAACTACTTTGTTTCATTCTTCCTTCCTGACTCCCCAGGGCAGAGCTCCAGGTTGCCCCAACCAACCAGAGCTCCTGCAGAGCTCTACAGAAACCAGGAATCTCTCCTCCCTGCACCCTCCTCCCTCCACCCCTATTTCCTGAAGGAGAAGCTCATGGTTGGAGTTTCCTTACTATACCTTTCCTGAAGTTTCAAGATCTTGTGGCCTGAATTGTGTCCTCCCCCTCCAATTTATAGGTTCAAGTCTGTTAAAGAGAATACTATTCATAACACTTATTAAAGGACAGTGAGGCAGACTTTATTCAGGGGGATTGTCACAATAGGTATAGGGGCCAGGGCAATGGGGTTTTGTAGTAGGGGATAGAGATTGCCTGAACTCCAAATACAAGGAAAAATGGGAATTTATAGCCAAAAAGTAGGGTGGGGAGGGTGTTGTGGATAGAAAGTTACTAAAAGGAAACATCATGGGTAAGGGAGGATTCTGCCTAAAGGGACCTAACAGGATTTCTGCTAAAGGCAGGCCAGGTTAAACATTTCACTTGGGTGATGATGGGTGATTCTCATTAAATGGACTTAATGAGATTCTTGCGAGAAATGCATTCTACAAGGAAGCACATGAAAGTCCAACCAAGGTCAGGCCTCGTCAAAAAGCGAACTCAGAAGAGCCTGACCAAAACTTGGTCAAGGAGAGATCTTTGTCAAACCCTAACCCCCCAGGGCTTAAAAATGCAACTGTGCTGGAGAGAGGGCCCCTGAAGAGGAGACTGAGGTAAAATGAGGTCATATGGATGGACTCGGATTCAATATGACGGGTGTTCTTCCTTATCAGAAAGGAGCTGAAGACACAGAGGGGCGACCACGTGAAGACACCTGAGGAAGGCAGCCGTCTCAAGCAAAGGAGTGAGGCCTTTAGAAGAGGATGCCAGCCTGATAACACCTTCATCTTAAACTTCTAGACTCGAGAATTAAGAGGAAATAAATTCCTGTTGTTCTAGCCATCTAGTCCGTGGTACTTTGTTATGGCAGCTCTAGCAAACAGATGTACTCTACAGTGGCCCGGGCAGCAAAGTTTATTCAAACCCGTGTCACCATTTCCTTCTGGCCTCTCCCCCCTTGACATTCTGTGGCTGTGACTGTCTCAGTGTGGTTAACAGCGGTGCAGAATGTGAACGCACTGTGTAAAATGCCACATGTCCACCTTGGAAATGGCTCTAGGGAGGCTGCGTCCAGGAAAATTAATCAAAGTACATGCTTTCCTTTTGTTCTTGTGCCTGCCTCCCACTCGTCCAGGCTTTCCCAGGGACTAGGGCCTTCCTCGGGGCTAACACAACACTTAGTTTATATCTAGATGCTGCGCTGCCATTAATTTTTTATATGTCTGTTTACCACTCCTGCCCCACCCCTAGTTAATCTCTGGCTACTGAGATTATGCCCATGAATTATTCATTCTGTATTCCCAGCACCCACTACAATTCCTGGTCCAAAGAAGGCACTAATTCATGTGTGGACTTCTTGAATGGGTATCTATTTTTTAAATCTTTTCTTCCTTCTTTACCTCCGATGAGGGGGGTTTTGTGACACAGACTTAAGTGAAAGAAATCTTAAGTACATTGAACTTAATGCTATGAGCAATGGTTAATGTTATAAGGGAAAGGGTTTATTTTTATTTTAAATGCTCCAATCAGAAGACTCTGAAATGCCTAGGCCCCTTCTTAGAAGCGAGAATGTAAGTATAACAGAATTTGAGTTGTCTAGGAGAAATGGCCACCATGAACTTTCAAGGACTCTTACTGCCTTCTCAGCTCCCAAGGTGGAGTCAGCACCCCAGGGAGAGAACTAGGCATCGTTGGGGGAAGGGGGAGAGAAAGGAGCCTGTGGAGAATAGGGATTCTCAGGCTCTCACTCAAGGCAGACTTTGTAAGGACTGTCAGACAACTCATCAGAAAATGAATATTCACCTCTGACACACTCTGGACTCCTTGTGGGTCTGGACTAGTTACTAGAAGAATTGTTTCTTTTTAGTAACGAACTGTACCTCATTCTCCTCGGACTTTTGGGCAGAGGCGAGGGGGAGATATATCTCGATCATCACGAACTGTATCCAGCTGCTCGTGCTGGTCCAAGGAAACACTGCGGCCACTCATTCGCTCCTCAGTCCAGACAAGGCGAGGTGCCTTGATAGATCTATCATGGGTTCTGGTTGGAAGCAAAAGACAGTGTTTCAGAATACAGCCTTTCACCCCGCTGTTCCAGAGACACAATCCAAGGAAGGCCAATGTCTGCTGAAAGTTTTAGTAAAAAGCTGGGTCATGAGCACCCGTTATTTTTAGACAACAATAGCTGATGGACAAAGCAGGACGAACGCAGCAGTAGCGAACAGCACAAGCTTTTGCGCTACTTGGAACGCAGTCCGCCTTTGGGAGTTTACTGTTGGTGAGACAGTCACCAACACCCCGCAGATCTGTGTCGGGAGCACCAAAGCAACAGAGTCAATCATTTGTGAAGAAGCAGAACGGTCCTTTATTAGACTTCGTATAATATTAAAAAATGAGCACAAGTGAAGGTCAAACCTATCCTCCAGGTTCCTCATTATAATTCAGAGAGCCAGGAGGGGAAAGAAAATGGAGAAAAAGCAAAAAATAAGAAAGTCTGCCTGGAGTGAGGGAACACTAAACAGAGACAGAAGATATTTCTGTCTTTGATGTCAAACATAGGCATGGTAACTTTTTTCTCCTAAAGGCATTTAATTTTGTGGGATTGAATTCCTCTTTCTGATGCCTAGGAAAATCAGCTGTTTGATCGGCTCTGGGTAGTTTGAAGGCTGTTTGTTTGTGGGTTGGGAAGTTAATGCCACAAAAAGCACTCAAATCCTACAACATGCCAACTTCGAATGATTCACAGCAGTCACAATGCAGGTCAGATGGTGCATTTTTGGTGTTAAAAAAAATAAAATAGTTACTTAAAAGTGTGTGTCCAGAAAACACAAGACATCTGCACTATTTATCATCTGGTGAAAACTAAATAGCATTGGGGACATGATTATTTTAAGTTATAGTCTGAAGAAACAAAAACAATTATTTCTTAATACCAGATTTTTTTTTTCTGCTAATTGAAATGGTTTTGAAAATTGGCACAAAGGAGTGAAAAGGGCCTTTTATGTGATTTATAAGGAAGATCTGTTGAAGAAAATTAGCTCCTACAGGAATAGGGTTGATAATGTGACATATACTCACTTTGATCTAAATTTAACATCTTCCCACATTTTCAATGTTCCAGTGCCCTTCTAGTTACTATAGTGATCATCCCTGGCAAATCAACATTTAATTCTTAGGTAACAGAGTACAATCGTGGATTCCAGGGTGGGCGTAGGTAAAAATTCTATTTATCAAATATTATCTGCTTGAAAAGCACTCCCCCAGCATATTTTAGGATTGCTACACCTAATGAGGAGATTTGAAATGCCTCCAAATACAAATTATAGAAGAAGAATCAATGAGCATGTTTAGGCCCTAATTCCGAGTATAAGAACTTTGACATGATGTCATAGCCTTGCTGGGGAAACAAAAAGTGAGGGTTCTAAAATAAGTCCTTTTCTGCTGGGTTTGACCTAGAAAGTCATTCTTGATGTTTGATGAAGCTGTGGACAAAAATATGCCCTCAATAGTTGGAGCATCTGTTCTGTCCTGTGTTGTATCATAGTCAATGTTTATTCTTCTTCTAAAATGGACAAATCCATGATGTGGGAGTGTTTTCTCACAGAAGCAACTTGCATTAGAAACTTTCAGATAAATGCAGAAGACTCTCCCAACCATTGAAAGAACAAACAGTACTTCATTATATTATTTTTCATACTTAAAAAAATATATTTTCTGGAGGCCTATCTCAGCTCTCCAGTAAAAACGGTGTCCAAAGATTCATACCCGAGTACCTCGGAGATACTGTTATTTACATTTCTAGGTATTGGCCCTATAGTGCAGTCTTCCTGTGTTCAGGACAGCCATGAGTCCACTGAAATGCTGGGCTGTGAGACAAGAACCCACACTTCTAAACCCTGCTTTTCCATCGCTACACAATAAGCAAAAGCAAACACAGACAAACAAAACACTGTAATGAAACAAACCAAAAATACACCAGAAAAGTGGGGAATGACAAAAGGAGAGGGGAATACTAAGAAATTATAGTGTTGGAGCATGTTGAGAAAACTCAAGTTCATAGTGAACTCTTCCTAAGTGACCAGCTCTCATGACAGCCACATTAAGGTTGTCATTATTGATCTCTCCATTCTGCAGATGAGGAATTAAGGCTGATAGCAGTAAAGTAACTTGCATAGGGGGTCCCAGTGAAGCTAGTAAGTGGTGGGTCTTGTATATATTTAAAAACAACAACAAAAATAACAGAAAGTCCAAACAGTCAAGAAGATATATAACGGGTAGTTGGTCTCACAAGTGCCAAAATGCAATCTAGGGGACCCATGGGGGTTGCACTATGGCCTAATCCAATGCGTTAACAAAGTCAAGTGGCCAGAACAGGTACCCAGAGCACCCCTTGAAAGGAGACAACCAGCAATAAGGAAGTAGACTTGACTTTCATAAAGCTTTTTTGTTCCACGTAGGGGGATTTTCATGTGCCCTTCAATAAAAATATTTACACTTATCTATATATCTACATCCACAAATTGGAAAGCAGAGTAGGTGGAAGTTTTGATAACACCTGACATGCGAGAATATGGTAATGTTAGACTTCATGTTTCTTCCATTTACAAAGTAGCCCCATGAACCAGAGATGGATGACAGATTTATTACTGCTCCTGGCAACTCAGACTGGGTGTCAGACAGTCATATTTCATTACGGCCCAGGGCAATTTTAGCAGTTCATCCTGCAAGTCCCAGCATATATTATTGATTATTTTTCCATATGAATCAATCACAGATGAAATGGAAGATAGAGTGGCCTCTTGTAAAATGAGTTGCATAAAATTTAATGGCCTTACCAAACTTCTAAATTTAGTAGAAAAGAACAGTAACTGCAGTGTGCCGCAAGAGGGCACACTGGTATCTTTAAATATCGACTCTGCCAGGGAAGAGAGCACAGTTTAAGACCAGGCGGGGATTTCAGCTACAACCCAGTTTCTTTTCCGCAATCACTAAATATCAAATCCAGAAGACTTATTTTTAGTAGCTTTTGCAGGATTTGAAAAGAGTTAATACGCTTTTTATTTTAGGCACATTGCTTTTTATATTCACAGAAACATTTTTTTCCTAAAAATTTATTTTCCAGGGCTAATATTCTATTAGATATTAGATATATTGTTATCAGCAATATAGAAAGTTAAAAATTGGTGAAGTCAGGGTTTGCATTAGCAGCTGGGAAAAGATTCAGTGGAGGGAATTATGGCAAATTAACAGAGATTCAAATAATCTCTGTACTCCATCCCTCACACATGTAATGAGGTAATTCATTTTAAATATATTAAAGAATGGCTTTTGGGGGGCAAGACTGTATCATTTTTACATTGCCTCTTTCATAACCAGTGAAATCTGAACATGGGATTGAAAAAAGAATATATATGTTGTACCCTAAAGAATATATGTTGTACCCAGATTGAAAATAAAGAGAAATAGGTAAATGACAAAAACCTTACAGCATATGTGGTTGGGGTTGATACTTCTAAGATTAGAGGGGAAAATTGGAAATAATTTCACTGGAAATGTTCCTTTAGTCCAGGGATCGGCAGACTTTTTCTGTGAAGGGCCAGGCAGAAACTGCTTCTGGCTTTGCAGGCCATATGGTCTCTTTCTCGTTCTGGCCACTCAGTTTTGCTGCTGTAGCGTGAAAGCAGCCACAGGCAAGCAAATGAATGGACCCCATTGTGTTCCAATAAAACGTTATTTACAAAAATTGATGTCAGGCTAGGTTTGGCACCCCCACTGTAGTTGGCTGAAGCCTGCTTCAGTCTAGCTGTGGACCCTTTCATGGCAAAAGGGTAAGTGAGGAGGAGAAATAAACTTTGGAGACCTGGACATAGGGGCACACAAAGAGCCTCTAACTGGAAAGCATGGGACATAACAAGCTTCATCTCAGGTCCCAAGAGATGCTCGACACTGGCTTTAGAGAGGAGCCAAGAGAAAAACTGTCTTAGAAAAACATGTATTTTATTTTAGAAAATTCATGGAAACAGATGCAGAGCCCACATCTAAAATAAATAAAGCCCAGAGGGTGCAGTAAATCAAAGATATCTAAAGAGATGGGACGTTTGCCCTGAGTATCCATAGCCCTGGCCTTCTTAAACACCAAGAAATAAGAACAATTTTGATCCCTGAAGGAAACTGTTCAGTTCTGCAACAAAACAATTGTGGGCAACAGATTAGCCCCCAGGATGTACTCTAATTTTCTGAACATAAAGAAGCACCCCATCTCGAGTCCCAGCTTAAGGCACACTGAAATTTTAAATATTTGGAAAATACAGTTTACTGTTCATAGAAAGATCAGATCCATTCCCTAAGAGTGATAGAGGCATTATACTTTGATCTGCAAGAAAAGCATGTTGATTTCCATGAAATCAGTTCATTAATTGCTGGGGAAAAAGTCTTGGAGGAGTATATGCTATGGTGGTTTCCAAGTCCCGCTGCAGAAAATTATCAAGGAGATTAAAAGACACCACCGTTTCCCAGGTTTCTTTTCAGATCTGTTGGGTTAGATTTTCTGGAGCCTGTGGCCCAGGCATTTTGACAACACTGCCCAGTGGATGTCGGCAGTGACCGGGTGACAGCATCATTCCAGGGGCTGCCATTTGGGAACCAGGGGGACAAAGGACAAACCCGGCACTTGAAGTTTGGACATGCTGGGTTCAAATTCAAGCTCTGCCTTACATTAGTCATTTGTTCTTCAGCTAGTGATGTAACATTTCCAAGCTTCAACAACAGTACCTGTTACATCCTATGTTCACTTCGATGGACAGACTCGGTATCTGATGGGGCTCTGTCAGACTTGAAGTATAAATGCGTTTGGCTCCGTGAAAAAAATGATTAAAGAAGACAATTTAGGTGCTATGGTCAAATTTATTTGTTTGTTTGTTTTTTGTTTATTTGTTCTTATTACCAGGTGGATCTTTAATAGTTTAAAGACTAGAGGGCTATAATAGAAGACTAATCCTCCAGAATGAAGGTCAGAAACACTGGCCCAGGCACATTGGTCTTCATAACCCAGCACTTAATTGGACTGTTCTCCTGTATTTCAACTGAATCTGTTTTTAAGCCTTCCTTCGACAATCAGAGTGTCTCTCTTGTGTCTTCCAGAAGTCTATCTGTGAGATAAATCACAGTATTATAATTTTCACATGGCTATCAAAAAAGTAAAGCAATTTTATAGATGACTACATTGTCAAGATTCTGCACAGCTGATTGATGCATCAGACATAATCACTGAACATTTTCAATATAAAAAAAGGAAAATAGAAATACATACCAAAGTTAATGGGTATAAACAGGCAACAGAGCTGAACTACAGAATGCCGTGGCATTACAGAGCTGACCGTACAAAGGAAATTAAAGGTCTGTTCTGGGATGGTAGTTTTCTTGCTAAAGAAACATGAAAACTATTACCATTGAAAGTGCGGGTAATAAAGCTCTGAGCTTGGCCTTGTATTTCCACAGTCTCTAAGGGGAAGAAAGGCTGCCTAAGAACAGGATGTTAGTTGAGGGATTGTGTCGAATGAAGAAAATGAATGGATGGTCGGCCACAAAATTTTTCTCAAACATCAGCAGGCAGCAGCCCTATATGCCTGCCATCATGGTGGCCACTGCCTCTGTGCCCTCCTCATCCACTTCCACAAAAGACTTGTGGACGATTTTTGATATAAAAAGATCTCTGGTTCCTGACATGCCAGACCGATCAGCCTTGCTATTAAAGAGACCCTCTACACCCAGGCGGGCTAGGTGTGAGTCAAACTTATTTAATACTTAATGAAGTAGATAGGCTCCTTTCAGAGAACTGCAAAATAGGGTGGAAGTCAGGAAGCTTTTAAGAGACGAACAGAAAATATCTGATTGGCTGGGGCCACCTAGCCAACCTAGCTTGAGGGGCAAAGGCCCCGAGTTGGCTTGGTGTTTGGGGGTGGGTTGACAGGATATCCTGCGTTCCTGGTCTAGAGGAACATTTAAAGGACATGAAATGATCTAAGTTTCGGTTTGCTGACATGCACTTTGGGCGAGATCAGCTCCACGTGGGGCCTAGAAAGTTATTCTCAACAGCTCTCTGTTTTTATCCTCTCTCCCCTTTCTTCATGAGGACAATGTAGCTGGATTTGCTCCGCTCACCAGTGCACAGAATTTCACTCAAAGTGAGAACATTCTAAAGAAGAAGATCTGTAAGTTCAGAGAAGCAGAGAACACTCCGGAGAAGCATTTCTTCTCAAACTTGCTGAGAACTCTGGGTTCAGGTCATGTCCTCTCTACTCTTGGACGCCAGCGGGGGAGAAACGACAAAAGGGCCATGTCAAGGATTCAGACGTCCCGTCCTGTTCTAGCCTGTGCTGCCGTTCTTTGCGACGTGGCTTAAGGCAATTTCAAACTCTCCCCGGGTAACTTGGCTTTCTCTTCCAAATTCCTGATGAAGGTGAGCTTTGTTCTGACATGCCGGTGTAGGAGGCTGTTGCTTTTCTGGGAGAAGTTCAGGTGGCAGTAAATTGGGCCTCACCCGCTGCTCCTTTATTTATTTATTTTTCTCTTTTCCCAGGTTTATCTGAACAAAGAAGAACATCACTTTCTTTGAATCTGCAGTGTGGAAAATCACAAGCCAAAAAAAAAAAAAAAAAAAGAAAAGTAAAGAAAGAAAATTACGAGGCAACCTACCAATTGTTACTTGGCAGAAGACAGGGTACCAAGAAGGGCTGGCAACTCCTCTCCCCTGGCCAGGAATGTTCTTCTTCCTTGTAAGCAATTATTCATTGGCTCTTTGGGAAGAGGGGTTGTTCCTTCTTCCTGAACACACAAGGCTGAGACAAACTTATCAAGGAGGGAAGTAATTCCACCGTGCATGCTTTTAAAGCTCTCTCCACACTAAGGAAGTATTTGTGGAACAGAAGTGGAGTTTGGCAATCATTTCGTTATTTTGTTGAAAGAAGAAAGCCAGGAAGAAGAAAATTCCGGCCAAAGGAAGGGTTGCTATAATTGACACGTCCATGATGGTTTCTTCAGTGGCTGTGGCTGGCATGTCAGGAAGGCAAATCCGCATTTCGGGAGACTGTAGATTCTGCGTTTGAGTCAAGTTTCTTTGCGAGTAAACCTGGGGTTTTTGTTGTATTCTAATTTAGAGTTGGGTATGAGCCAAATTAGGAATGAAGAATCCTACGTCAGCAGGTTTATTGCTTAATTTGACTATTAGTTCTACTTATCAACTTTAAGCAGAATAAAGGAGGCAGCTGTGATATTTCAAGGAATCAAGATAGGGTAATTGGACAGCATTTGAATATTAAAATTTTGTTGAGGATGCTGTACATTGAAAGACACCTCTCTAAGTTTCAAAACTAAATCTAAAGTTTAACTTGTTCTCTTAAATTTATGAACAGCTCACAGAATCTCTGGAAAAATAAACATTTCAAAAACAAAACAGGGCAGCATTATTTTTACCAAAAAAAAAAAATCTTCAAGCCAAATACTATAGCAGCGCACGTTTGCTCTATTCACCTGAGTGTTTGTGCTGCTGGAGTGAGTACCACATTCATTCAAGTCAATCAGAAGTGGAATTGTTAAGTAACGCTAAAATACTCCTGTGGGGGGGAAATGAGTGGCCTGCCACTTATTTTTTATTTTCAGGTTAACAGCCTGAAGCCAAAAAGAGTCTCATTGCTAAGGTCAACTATGAATGCTTTTTATTTTTCTAAAATAACATTTTGAGGGATTACTTTGAAGTCCAGATAACAGCATTACTTTTAGTGGTTGAAAATGATCATTTTGTACATTTCCAGTAACTTTCGATATCTGTGGTGGAGAAAATTGGTTCAAGCCAGGAGACAGGCTTTCAGCGCTGTTACTCACAGTGCTTGGTACAAATGGGCTGTGACACACTGTGGCATCATTTAGTAGTGGTGCTTCCTTATGCCATGAAAACTTTGAAGATTTGAAAATAGGTAGGAAGGGATATAGGAGCAAAGTGCTAATCCAGCTGAAATACCACTTTATAAAGCTAGAAACCTTGGCATCGTCTTTGGTTTTGTTCTCCCCGTCTCTAATCTGTGACCAACTTCTTCAGTCCCCACTTGTCTATTTTTTTCTGTCACTGTTTGCACAATTCTTCACTGTCTCTCCCTTTGAACTACTGCAACAGCCTTCTAAAAGTTTTCCTGCATTTCCCCTTATTTTTTGGAATTCATCCTTCTGGAACATAAACCAGATTATGTCACCCTCCCACTGAAAAGCTTTGGTTGCCACAACTTTGATGATTCTGGTGAGGACCAGTGTCTCTGGGGTTCTCTTTGCTTTGAAGTAGGACTTTCGTAACAGTGAAGATCCGTCCCTACAGAGAAGGGAGTTGCAGGATTGGACAGGTTGTAGCTTGGAATCTACCAGAAGCCACATGTCAGTGGGGAAACTGGATTGCTGATGAGGACACTGAGACAGATGTCCAGCTGCATGTACTGGGCACAGGGGGTGAGTGGGAGAAATCTAGAGGTCCCGTGGACATTAAGTGCCCAAACACACAGGACAATGGATAATAACAGCAGGAAGAGCCTAGAGCCCACTCTCTGTCTGGTGTGGGGTGACCAGGCTACTTCCTGTCCTGTTTGGAAACTCTCTGAGGTTGAGTAGACCAGTTTTAGACCTCAGTGGCACCAGCGGGGCAACACTAAGAAGGGCCTCCTCCATCCTCTGCCGTCCCGCTTCCCAACCTGAGCTTGTCATCCGAACTTCTCAGGAGTGTTCCAGGGATCCATTACAAAGAGTCTGACCAGGTCTGACCCCGGAAATGTGTATTTTAAACAAGTTTTCCAGGTAATTTTCTGTACTTGGTTGAGCACAGTTGTGGGGAACCAGTGTATTAGAGGGGGGAAATCTCTATTCTTCACCATGGCATTGAAGGCTGGCAACAGCCTTTGCTGTTTTTTTTCCCTTTCCTTGTTCTTTTTTAATATGATCATAGAATTGTTATTCTTCATTTTGTTAATATGGTGGATCACCTTGATACAGTTGCATATGTTGAACCATCCTTGTGCCCTGGAATGAACCCTGCTTGATTGTAATGTATTATCATTTACATGGATTGTTGTATTTGATTTGCTAGCATTTTTTTGTTTTATTTTTTTATTTTTCAGTTACAGTTGACTTTCAGTATTATTTTGTATGGGTTTCAGGTGGACAGCATAGTGGTTAGATAATCATATACTTTACATAGTGATCCCCTTGATATTTCCAGCACCCACCCAGCACCGTATACAGTTATTACAGTATTATTGACTACATTCCCTATGCTGCACTTTACATCCCCCGTGACTATTTTGTGACTACCAATTTGTGCTTCTTAATTCTCGTCCCTAGTTCTTGATGACCCCACTCACTTCTGTACATCTGCTCACAGCTTTCTGTCCCCGTCTCCTTCAGCTGAAGTATCATGTAGTTACATCAAGATCCAACTGATCTGTTGTGGTTTTCCCTGATATTGCCAATAGCATGAATTGCTTCTTTTATGCTTGCAAAGAACTTTGTTCATCCATGGGTATTTATCATTTAAGTTATAGTTACAAGGGCAAGAAACTCTGAATCACAAACCAGGACACATGATTCAGCAATCAGAATCATCTGGAATAATCTAAGATCTTTGTCATAGTTACAGTTGCTGGTGTTTCTTCTCGGACAAAAATATGAGTTCTTGTAGACCAGAAATAGTGCTGAAGTCACCAGAGTAACCCAAACAATCCTTAATATAATACATAGGAGGTGCCTAATAAATGTTTTTTTTTTAAATTTTGTTTTAATTATTGTTTAAGTATATTTTTCTGTCCTTTACTCCCATTCCAGCCCACCCACCCACCCCTCCCCACCTCCCTCCCTAATAAATGTTGAGTCATGGAGTATTTATGTGGACATGTCACTACCTTTGTGAGGGCCAAGGCATTTTTAATACCTCTAGAAACTAGGAGCTCTAGACTCTTCTTAGAAGATGAATGAAGAGAGTTTTTTGTCTTTTTCTCTTTCTTTCCATATTTCAAAGAAGACTGAGCATAAAGCATACTAAGACATCAGCAATTTGGGGCCAGAAACGTCACCTGCCAGAAGGCAGGAAGGGGACTGGAGTTGGCCACATAAGAATATATATATGATTCCAGCTCTCATAAAATTTACGCTCTGGTAGAGGAGATAGGCCAGAATAAGATAAACACATATAATATTTCCAAAATGATAAGTGTTTTTCCTAGGAAAGGAGTCAGACAATACGGAAATGTACAAATTAGATGACTTGAGTAGTGCCATGAAGCAAATAAAAGCAATGATGTGTCCAACAGGGTCTACTTGCTGAGGGGGGTGGGGCAGGATTAGGGCTTTCAGAAATGGCTCTTGTGTTGGGAAGTAGAGATGAGGAAGGAGCCAGGTGGACCTCGAGCTGGCAGTAAAGCTTTCCAAGAAGAGGAGATTTCTGGTGGCACCACCTGGAGTTATGAATGAGCTTGAGTCTTTGAGAAACAGAAAGAGACATGGTGTGGCCAGAGTCCAGTGACAGAGTGGCCACGTGACTGAGCTTATTGAGTGGCTGCTGCAGAGGGAGAAGCCTTTGTGCGAAAGGTGACAAGTTACTTTAGACGCGCTGAAGCTGAAGATCCCATGGAGCATCCAAGTGGAAATGCTGAGTAAGAAGTAGAATATACGTGTCTAAAGCTTTGAGAGAAGTGTCTCAGTCAGAGGTATAGAGGCTTGTCACTGTCATGTACGTGGCTGTTAAAATCACAAGAGGGGCTGAGATTACGCAGAGAATGTGCTGCAAGAGTGGGCTGGGAACGGGCCCCTAGGAACAAGAATATTTTCAGAGTGGGTAGAGATAGCATAAGCAAAAGAAACGAGGAAAGATACCCAGGAATTTTTTTTTTTTACAATAAAGGCAAATATGTTCATTAGATTATGGAGGCAAATTGAGGCAGAATGTGAATACTGACTATTTGAGAAAGTTGGCAGAGAATGGAAGGAGGCAAATTACAAGGGTAGTAGAATATATTTGAGGATGGGAAGAAAAGGATAGAAAAGAGAGATCGAATATTTAAGAGAAAACAAAAAGGTGGGAGGGTGAGATGAGAACTTGGAAGAAAGAATGGGGAGGTTTGGACGAGTTACCTTTAAATAGAAAGGACTCCTCATTCTCTTAGCATGAAATGAGGAAGTAAAACTGTGGATATTCACACGTTTGCATGCAAGGTGATTCGATTTAAAACTGAAGGGCTTTATGGGGGATGGTCCCAATTGTCTTATTTAATCTAATTAGATAGTAGGAAGTTGTTAGTCCAAGAGCTCTGTGTGTGTGTGTGTGTGTGTGTGTGTGTATACATAGGTGTGTGTGCATATATCTTTTAAAAGTGTTTTAATTTTTTTATTGAAGTGAAATTTCACGTAACATAAAATTAACTATTTTAAAGTGAACAATTCAGTGGCATTTAGTACATTCATAACATTGTGCAACCACCACCTGTGTCTAGTTCTGAAATATTTTCATCACCCCAAAGGGAAACTCCATATCCACCGGGCAGCTGTGCTCCATTCTCCCCTTCCCCCCATCCTCTAGCAAACAGTAATCTGCTTTCAGTCTCTGTGGGTTAACCTATTATGGGTTTTTCCTACAAGTGGAATCCCGTAATATGTGACCTTTTAGATCTGGCTTCTTTTACGTAACATAGTGGTTTCAAGATCCATGTAGGTTGCTGTATGTTTCAGTACTCCATTCCTATTTATGGCAAATAGGACTCCCTCATACATATATGCCATGATTTGTTTATCCATTCATCCTTGGTTGGACGTTTGGGTTGTCTCCCATTTTTAAAAATTGGTTAAACACAAAAAATTTACCATTGCTCACCTAACAACTAAAGGGCCTTTCAAAGTGAAAAGCAACACATCTTTATTGAGATCAATAAGAATAGTTATTTGGGAAGCGTTGATTCAGACAGAAGCCCAAATAATGTGTGATTAGGAAACAAAGGGCATTTAGGAGATGGAGAAGAATTGTATCAACAGAAGGAAAGCATTTCTGTTGGTGCAGATGGTAAGCAATGCCTTTAGTACTCAGTCCCGCAGTCATCGGTCAGTAGTCATCATTACTGCCTCGCTGTTATCTTTGCAAATAGTTTTGGGGGACACAATGTTGCCCTAGCCCCAGTCCAAATATTGCTTTGCCCTGTTTTAACTTTCCAAAGATTTTGAGATGTAAGTGGTGCAAAGCAGTTTCTCTTGCATGGCAGCTTCAATTCTGTTTTAAAGGGGTTCTGTCTGTGTTATTAGCCAGCTTTAAGGGTGTTAACTACATGAACATTATTGTACAGCAGGTCTCTACAGCTTTTTCATCTTGTAAAATTGAAACTCCACCCACTGAGCAACTGCTCATCCCCCTTCCCCCAGTGACCACATTCAGTTTTCTGTTGCCTTGAGTCTGACTACTTTAGGTATCTCACGTAAGTGGAATCATGCAGTATTTGTCTTTTTGTGACTGGCTTTTTTCACTTAGCAGAATGTCCTCAGGTTCTCCACTATTGTCGTGTATGGCAGGAATTCCTTCTTTTTCTAAGGCTGAGTAATAGTCATTTATATATATATATATATATATATATATATATATATATATCACCAGATACATATATATCTGATATAGATCAATAAGAATATTGACATTTTGTTTAATATGTAGTTAAGGACTTTCATAAAAATACAATTATGAATTCTTTGTACCATCCCAAAATCACTACTACCAATTACCAACTGGTGAGCAAAATTAACAGCTTCCTCGTGCTCTGTGGAGTAATTTTCCAACATTGTGACATCAAGATGTCATGATAGGGATGAAATTTACCTGTCATGATGGCTTGGAAGCTAAAGTGTAAAGGTTACTGTACCCTCAATAAATAAATCAGTTTTTCTAAAAAGAATATTAACATTTATATCAATAATATTGACACTTCTATCAATAAAAATATGACATTTTCTTTACCCACTTATTCATCAGGGGACTTTTAGGTTGTTTCCACCTCTCAGCTGTTTTGAATACCGCTGCAGTGAACAGGGAGTATCAGGAAAACAACTACAAATGAAGAGAGTCAGGCTGAAACCCACAGCTGGATCAAAAGATTTCCTAGGAAAACAATGATTCCAGGCCTAGGGTTTCTTTAGTAGAAGAGTCTCAGCCAGTGGGCAGCTGCGGGTGGAAGACAGCTCCTCTTGCTTGCTCAGCAGGCCCTGTGCAAGGAGATTGAGTCAATTCTGAGACCTTGGAAGGGAGTCTGTGACTAAGTAACCTCCTTTCCCTGACTGTGGAATAGGGTCAGGCAAGATCTGGCCCTGGAAGATGATCATCAGAGACTTACTGCAAGGAGTGGGAGATGCAGGGGCCGGGGAAGCCAGCTAGGGGTCCAGCATGAGCCCTCAAACCTCATCGTTCTCCTCTCCAGTCACTTTACTGCCTTCTACCTCCCCCCTCCCCTTTCCTCTTCTCTTTTTTCCACCCTCACTCTCCCCCGCTCTCTCTGCCTTCTTCAGTGGGAATTGTTTCGTTTTGCTCTTGGTGGACACTATGCATAGGAAACAGGTGGGGAGTAGCTAACTCTATTTGTCTTTGCTACACTGTTGTTTATCTTTGTACTTTCAGTTCCCCACTGGTTTGCATCCCTTGTGCCCTGCAGATGGAGTGTGCTGAGGAGCTGCAACCTTGTGGTTTTCAAAGGCAGCACTACTGCTTCTCGCTAAGGAACCTGTGGTCACTTCATCTTCTCCCAAGAAAAGGCCTAGATTATCTAGAAGGCTGAAACCCAGGCTCTCACCACCTGCTGAGCAAGTGTGAGCCTGCTCGAGGTTCTCCCTCCCCTCCCCCCCCACTCCAGAGCTAAAGAGGCAAAACAACCCACTGCACAGCCCGAGGCATATACAAAGAGGGCAAGAAGGAAGGTAGAAACTCAGCCCAATTGCTGGGGCTGGTTTCCAACTCCTAAAACTTACACCACTCCCTTAATTGTCCTGTTGACACTGAACACTTCTGATCAGAGTAGAGATCAAAGTCATCAATTATTTACTCCTCCTCTGTCCACTCGGATCCACCTGAAGGCCTTGCTTTATTTAGTAAGCTCGCGTGAGCTAGCTCATGGCTGACGGGTTCAGTGGTAATGACTCATGACTAGCATGGCTTCAGCAAGTACTAGGGGTAGGGAGCCTAGCTTCACCCTCCCCAGCCAGGGAAAGAAGATGGCAGGAGCACTACCTGTGCTGTGAGTTGGCCAAGCGAACGACAGTTGCTTCCTAGGTATTAATTAATATCAGTCTGTTCCCCAAGCAACAGGCCACTTGGGCAGTGACATGTAAATTGAGCATTTATTCATGCTTTTATACTTTCCTTTATTTTTGTTTTTGTTGTTCAATTTCTCTATTGGAAATATCCACCTGCCTTTGCTTTGACCACAGGAAGGGGGGAAACAAAGTTTCAGTTTATGCCTAGACCTGCAGAGAGGATCCATGTAGCACAGACGTGTGGTTAAGTTTAGTGGCAATATGAAGAGCCCGGGAGAGAAGCAAGAATTCCAAAGGAGAGGTCTGGCAAGAGACCTCCCTGATCTCCTACAGCTGTTTACAGCACAAGCCCATTTCTGTGTATTGCTTAGAGAATTTTTGTTTGATTTGGTTTGGAGTTGTAGAAATATTTACTTCTGATTATATACCAGGTGGGTAGGGGTAGAACCAGGGGGAGAGGCGAGGGCTGTCTTTGATTTGGCCATCAAGTCTCTCTGTTCCAGGAATTCCAAGGGGGAGCTCCGGACAGAGTTTCACACAGTCATCACTGATCAGGTGTAGCTGCATGAGGGGAGTTTGGCAGCCTCAGGAGGACGAACCTGGGATGCTTAGCCCCACCCATGCATCACATCCGTGAAGACAGGGCTCCAAGTCCCAGACAACTGAACTGGGTGTGAACTCTGGCAGCACAAGTCCCCTGACACTGTCTGCGTGTGAAACGTCTGTGTTGTTCCTTGTCTTCTAGCGGCTCACATTCATTCATCCTCTTGCCAAAGGCCAAATAGTCTTCAGGACCAGCCTAGGATAATGCCTCTTATCCAGCTCTGGAGGAGGAGTGGGCTGCCCATCACACACAAAAAAGTCCAGAGAAACTCAGGCGGGAGGAACAAGGAGATCTTCATTCCCAAGCAGTTCGAGTTCCTGCTCTTTTCTGGACCCAAGGCCCAGTTATGCTGGAGGCCGTGATGGATATATAACAGCACTGACGATAAGCCTGTTGTAACCATTCGATCTCTGAGCCCTGGGAAGCAGGCTGGCCCATGATGAATGAGGATGACCTTTCGAGTCTTACAGGGAATTAAAAGTGATGTCTCCATCCCAGGCAAGGCTCACAAAGGTTATCTCCCAGCACTTCTTCAGAAGTGATCACTGAGCTGGAGAAAATCTCCACGAGACTTTTGGACAGCTACTGTACTGCCCCACAGTAGTTAAACAACACCCCAATCTCCAGCGTAAGGAAAGCATCCCTGTCCCTGAAAGCAGAAGTTGGAGCACTCCCGGAGAACAACTTTCTCTGTGCTTTGTGCCCTATCTTGTTTTTTTTTTTTTAAGCATTTCTTTTTTATTTATATCTGGTTTTTTCCAAACTCTAAGATTGCCATACGGGTGGTTGGAGCCACATAAAATGTTTTTACCACAAAAGCGGATTCCCAGATTTCCTAGGGCACAATGGTTTGACGCGTGCTCACCTGCCTGCAGTGAGCGCGGAACGCTGTGGATGGCTCATCGACACGCGAGAAAAACATACATAGACACAGCCAGGTCCTGTGGGGAAGTAGGAACGGAATGGCCACTCTCTCTGGTGGGGAGAGCGCCCCATTCCCCCTCCGGAGATGCTTTTTATTGGTTTCGTTTGCATAAGAATTCAGGTAAAAGGCCACTACTCATTGCTAGGAAGTAAGGATCAAACAATAGATAACAAGGAAGTCTGAGGGCCTCTTTTGAGTCAGGGTCAAAACCACCCTGTCATTGTTTCAGGCTTAGGTGGAGCAAGGGAACTAAGGCAACCAGGAGATAAGGAGATTTCCTCCCAGACGATGAGGACTCAGGCTATGTCAAAGCCGAGGAGCGAGGGTCCATCACCCCCTTTTGCTGTAGCCCCCAAAGTCCTTTCTTGGGGGCATCCTACGTGATCGTGCCTGTCTGAGGTCATTCCCCCCTTGGGGAATCTTACCCATCATTGGCTAACCGACCAAGCATTGGGGGTTCAGTTATGAATGAAGCAGCAGAAGCAGCATTCCTGCAGGGGAGATAAGCTTTTGTCTCCTTACTGGCTTGTGGTCCAAGGCCACTCCCTCAGCCTTAGCCTTGGTGGGGGTTACAGCTTCTGATACCAGGCAGGGCGGTTCCCAACAATGGTTAAGAGGGATATTATCAAATATGTTTGCCTTAAGAGTAGCAGGTTCTAACTAAGAGCCCTCATTAGCGTAATAGCTCAGTTTCAGAGCTAACGTTTGAACCATATAAACATTTTTTTTTCTTGCATATTAGGATGGCATTCTTGTGTTAGTTTCTTGAGGTCTACTGTAACAAAATAGCACAAACTGGGAGGCATTAGGCAACAGAAATTTATTCTCTTACAATTCTGGGGGCCAGAAGTCTAAAATTCAGGTGTCAGCAGGGTTGGATCCTTCTGGAAGCTCTCAGGGAGAATCTCTTCCATGCCCCTCTCTTCTGTCCCTGGTGGTTGCTGGCAATCAGTTTTCAAACTGGTAGGCACATCACTTTGATTATTGATTTCATCTTTACATGGTATCTTCCCCTCATGTATGTCTGTGTGTCTCTCGATCTCTTTTTTTTTAGCTGTCTTTTTTTTTAAAGATTTTATTCATTTACCTTTTAGAGAGGGAAGGGAGAGAGAAAGAGAGAGAGAGAGAAATATCAATGTGAGGTTGTTGGGGGTCATGGCCTGCAACCCAAGCATGTACCCTGACTGGGGATCGAACCTGCGACACTTTGGTTCGCAGCCTGTGCTCAATCCACTGAGCTGCGCCATCCAGGGCTTCGATCTCTCTTTACAAGGACACAAGTCACCAGATTGAGTGCCTACCCTAATTCAGTATGACCTCATCTTAACCTGATTACATATGCAAAGACCCTATTTTCATTAGGTTATATTTACAGGTATTGGAATTATATTTACACATGTGGGAATTAGGACTTCATCATATCTTTTTAGGAGACAAAATTCAACCCACGACAATCCCCAATACAAATTCTAAAGCCAACCTCATGATCTTTTTCCTAAAACTATACCTTAGATCTTCTAACCATTCATCTGGTCAACAAATATCGAACACCTGCTGGACATAACCGTGGCTCTATGACTGAGCGCAGCAATCAACAAAGACCATGAAAATCATCTGTGTAGGTCTGAAAGTACCCTATATTTTACCACAGTCCTGAAGTCCAAACCATCGTTATATCTTGTTAAATTTGTTTCCTGAATATTTTTCCAACTCCACGCGCATTTTGAGCCCAAACTTCCACATTCTTTTGCTTCTACCATTGCAATTGACTTTTAGTTGCAAATCACATTCTCCTGCTGTCCAAAAACTTTCTGCATTGAAGCTAGATTCCCTCCTACCTCCCCTAGCACACATGCACACACACGCGCACACACACATACACAACCCCCACTTCCGGACTTCTCAATACTCTTAGGATGAAGCCCCACTCCTAATCACGGCCCGTGATGAAGCTTTGGATGTGGGGCTCTCCGTCCCTGCCCGGCTTCGACTCACACCATGCTTCACTCCTCCCTGACCTAGGTCCAGCCACACCGGTCTTCCTTTAGTCTCTCAAATTTTAAAATGCATGCAAATTGCTTGGGAGTCTTGTTAAAATGCAGATTTCAGTTAAGGAGATCTGGGATGGGGCCTGAGACTCTGTATTTCCAACCAGCACCCACGCGATGCCAGTCCTGCTGGTCCAGGCCTCTGCTTCGAATCCTCAGGTTTGTCAGTCCTCATGCTCTCTTGCATATGCTTTGCATATGCTGTTCCTGCTTTTCCTTAATTCTCTTTCCTCCTCTCTTCATGTGAACCCATTGTTCTGATCTCAATCTATTATCACTGCTCAGGAAATTCTTCTTCAATCTCCCCAACTAAGTCCAATCTTTTCAGCCCCACTGAGAAGTCTCATGGAAGCCCAGTCAAATTCAATGTTTTCCCGGGACATTTTTTGATCAGGTATTTATATCTCCCCCTGGACTCTAGACTCCATGAAGAAGGGTCTGTGTCTGATTACCATTATATCCTCACAGCCCAACACAGTGTGGGGCTCTCAGGATAGACACTCATTAAATATTCGTTGAAAGACTGAATGAGTGGTACCCAAGTCTCTAACAGTTTTGCCCGTTGCTAGCAGAGCAAAGGAGTGACAATCATGTTGCCCTGATGGATTTAGAACCTCAGAAGAAAATTGCTTTGGCTTTCATTTATCGTCACAAGGATTCTGCTGCTTCGACTCTGGATTGCTTCTGATAATGTCCACAACATTTGCACACACACTGAGTTTGTTTCTCCCTTGGCTGTTCAACTCGGATGGTGACTTGGGGTTAATAAACTTGTGTCTTTGCAAGCAACAGCAATTCCCTCCAATTACTTCAAATAACAGGGGCTGACTGTAAAGATAGATGTGAAAATAAGGAAGATGGGGACCTCAGCTGGATAGGCAGTCCATTCAAACAACAGAGCACTGCAGTTTTGTCTGGGGTTAAACACGGCTCTCTCACATTAGCCCTCATCACTGTGCTAATGGAGTGAGTTTATTTCTCTCTCCTGCATGGCCTCGGCACCAAGACAACTCAGCTACTCTTCCTGTCTCCGTATGGCCTGGAGTGTCTTTTGGTTTCTGTTCTGCCACTGCTTGGTTTCCTCCCATTTCCACCTGTTAGCGCACAGTGGCTACCATTCCCTGGTCCTTATGGCATCACTTGAATTTGCCTTCGTAGCTTGTACGCCCTGCTATCTGCTGCTCATATTCTCCATATACTCTGCATTCCATTCCACCCAGAGGGGATTTGCTTGCTTTGTTTAATCACTATTATTTTTTTTCTGCTTCTCATGCCACAACAAGCCTAAGCCACGGACAGGCCCCTGCCAGGTTTGCTGCCAGTGAGCTGGTGCTCATACTGGTGCATGCATGTCAGGGCAGGGCAGTGTGCTCACGGGCAGCGGTGTGCTGCAAGCTGCCTTCTCATCCCCAAGAGCTGGTTGTAAAGTACTTGCAATTTTGTGAGCCCTGTTGTTAAACAGTCAATAGCTTGAAGTCAGTCAAGAGAGCAGTATTTACACCACAGACATCAGAAAAGCCGACAGATCAGCCCTTATTCATCCCCCAAAGAGGCAATTTGATAACATAAAGCTAAATGGAATAAAGAACAAGGCTCACACCCAGGAAGCATTCAGAGCTGTTTCCCTTGGTTGTGTGGTTGCCATTCTGAGGTTCCCCTGATGGGGGTGTAACTGGCAAATGCCTTGTGTGGCTTTACCTGGTCACTCCCAGAACTTCCAAAGTTGACACAAGCTACTCTCATCATTGTTACCTCCTCAATTTCTGCTATATTTATATTTTTGGCTGAGTTTTCCAGGAAGCAACCAAATATGCATTTTACATATGAATAGGGATATATGCTTGGAGTTTGAGGACTTTTTTTATTAGATGAGTAGACGGGGGCGGGGGGCAGTGCCAGGTCTTTTTCTCTGTGTCTTCTCCCTTTCCTTTTTCCCCCCTTTCCTTTGGTTACAGTCCTTTTGATCCAACCTGTAACCTTGTAAAAAGGTGTATGAAGTGGTTGGTAAATACAGGGTTAAAAGCAGTGGTATTTGGTGTCCCCTTCCTTCCTTCCTTCAGAATGGAGTGGAATCCTAGACAAAGTCATTTGCCTGTTCGGGCTGTAACTCTCCACAAAAACAGGGAGCTTCAAAAGTCTGACGTTGGTAAGAAGATGTCGTTATTTGGTCTCCTTCCACTGGGAGAAACAGGCTTTTTATGGAAAATTTTCCATTGTTTTTAAAGGACAGAGAATCGAATTTTCATTGAATGGCAGTGAAAATACGGACCTAAGAGAAGGAAAAATAACAGAGAATAGTTCTGAAGTTGAAGCAGACGCACCAAAACTCTCACTGAGGCTTTGACCCTATGAGTCTTGCTAATATAAAATCTCACATGATCCGGGAAACTCAGGCACCGCAAGAAGCCTCCTGAGAATTCTCTGTAATCTGGCTCATGAGTTTGCATCCCTGCCCTTCTCTGTTGTTCCCTTGGGTAAACGTGCAGAGGACTGATGAGAAGACCAGGGAAAGAGGGCAGACACGTTAACTATACCACACACAAGACTGACCCAGGCACGTGCTCTTCTGTGCCCTGGAGTTACAGAGGTGATGAGGGATTCCATTCCAATCTCCTCTTATACCCATAAGGAAAAGGGAGGCCCAGAGAATTTAAATGACTTGTTCATTATCACATAACCAGCTATCGAGTTGGGATTAGAAAACCAGCCATTGTATTGTGACTGTATTGACCCATACT
This sequence comes from Phyllostomus discolor, assembly GCF_004126475.2. Classification (NCBI taxonomy): domain Eukaryota; kingdom Metazoa; phylum Chordata; class Mammalia; order Chiroptera; family Phyllostomidae; genus Phyllostomus; species Phyllostomus discolor. Next base: position 18,786,280 of record NC_040904.2, on the reverse strand, counting down.
GTTAGAAACATATACTTATCCACCTCTGCCTCAGGCACCATGTACTGTGCCAGGCACGGATAATCAAGAGCTGAATAACACAGAGGTGGTCCTGGCCTCATGGAGCTTATTCAAAGCAATCTGGTGAAAAATGTTTCCCTGGGAGGGAGTGTGGGATTAGTAGGATGACAATCAGATGAAATTTTTCCTTGGCATAGTCTTACTTACCAAGCCAGTGTTAAAGCCAATAGTTTCCTCTAGGATATTCTGATACCCAGTACAATCTGAGGGAGAAAATTTGTTCTTTTCCCCTGCTTTTATTAAAGAAGCTAGAGATTAACTTCCCAGGCTTTGTTTCCATTCTTTTGCTGCGAGTTTTGCTCTTGTTCTCACAGAAACCTGAAAGCTGGCTAGTCCATCTCTATTCTTCATGCTAAGGTCGATAGGCTTATGAAAGGTTTATTCATCTGATTTTGGTGTCAGGGAGAGTCATTTACTCTGCTTCTTTTGGGTTCAAACTTTTTATCCAAGCAGAACTGATAGTTAACATGAGAGAAATTGAAAGACAGATAAGTTGATATACAAATGAGGACAATTCTGGTATGTTGGAATTAGTGTTTAGAAGAAGGTTCCAGTGGAATACCAAGCCAAGATATAATTAGACTTTCTGTATAAATATGTGAATGGCAACATCAGATGGGAATGTATTAGGGTAAGCCATGTGGAATTGCCTATATTCAACTCTTTTTGGCCTACATAAAAGGCAACTTCCTATAAATTCACCCAAACATAGTCTATTGCAGGCATCAAAATCAGTTTAATTTAATGTACATTTATTTATTTTGAGCAAATGTCCTATTAAGAGGTTTAGGCAGTTTCACCTTTGCATGACTCTGGTTCCTTATTTGAAAAGTGGCAATAATAATAGATTCATTCATTCATAAAATCAATTTCTCTAGTCTGGCACGTGTTGGCTAACGACTCAGGTCTTCCGAAGGCAGCCACCCTAGGTGTCACTCCCTCAGATCGGCTGGCTCACATCTTTAACCTGATCCTTGGATTACTGAGGCCTTTCTTGCTAGACCTCTTAGTCACAGGCTGAAATCACTCTGTTAAAAGCCATCTGCGACTCAACTCAAGGGCTCTGGCACATTTAGATTGTATTGGCTATCCTTAAAGCTCCACCTTATTAGATCAGTGGTTCGCACTTAGAATCACTCAGTGGGCGAGCTTTTAAAACGTCCTGATGCCTGGAGTCTACCTTAGAGCTCCTGAACACATTGGTTGTGTGGGTGCCAAGGCTTCAGTGTTTTTTTCAAAGCTCCTTAGTGATTTTTCAAAGCTCCTTAGGTGATTCTTATAGGCAGCTCAGGTTGAGAATCAAAGTGCCCTAAAAAATCTCTCCATATTTACCCGTCTTGATTAGTGTTTGTCTTTCCCCACAAGGCTTCAGCATCCTCAGTACTTATCCCAGGTCATACTTATAGTTTTTGTCAAGTTTTTTGCAAGCAGCCCTTTACATCTCATTCCCTATCTTTCTGCATCAGTATGTCAGTGAGGGAAATGTTCATTCCATTGGAAAGCCAGGGTGAGGGGTGAGAGAGAGGTGAGGGGGAAGCGGTGCTCAGAACAAGGCTGCTGACATTGGAGACTTCAGTGTATGTGGGTAGGGAGGGCAGATGGTATTTTCCTGTTCCCAGTGGGAATACCAATAAACTTGAATGTGGCAGTGAGAACTGCCCGGGAGATACACAAGCTAAGCCTTTGAGGCCTCCCAAAATATGCCTAGTGGGGTCCCTGTGCCGTGTCATCAGTCTTGTGCCTTCTCTGCCTCGCTCATCTGGTCCTCCGGGTGAAACCTGCAGTTCCAGACCCAAGGTTTTATACCATTATCGGTGTTTTTGTTGGCCCAGTTCCCTCCTCATCACCTCGACAGCTGGAATTCTACCCAAATTCTGCCTGCTCCATGAGGCCTTTCCTGAGTCCACCCCCAGCGAGACTTGTGTACTGTTTGGAACTTTTATAACATCTGGCAGCAGGCAGAGTAGAAAGAGACCAGAGCGGCAGAGCTTGGAGACCAGACCGGCCTCTAAGTCCACACAAACCTATAGTGTCCGTGCATCTGCACTCAGAGTAAGTGTTTGTCAAATGACTGAATGTTGGAATGAGTGAGTTGTCTTGTGTAAGAAAGTTTTCTAAACTTCCATTTCTTTTTCTCTCTCTTTTAGGAAGGCTATTAAAAAGTTTTTCTTTCAATTATAGTTTGCATTCAGTATTATTTTGTATTAGTTTCCGGTGTAGAGCATAGTGGTTAGACAGACATCCATTTCTTTATCTGTGTAATAGGGTCATTAAAAGGAGCTCCCCCACCCACACACACACAGTGTGGTGTTTGGAATGCCTGTATCTAACTGCACGGGGGCTCTTGTTTAAATGCTGGGTCCTGCCTTCCCATCCGAATCAAAACTGCTGGAGAATCTACGTTTAACATATGTTCCAGGTAACTATTATGCTCAGAGAAACTGGAAAACCCCTGAATTGGTGCTTATCTGTTCAATTAAAGTGATGTGATGGCATTTACAAAAGTAAAACCTTGGTATTCATAGAGATGGGGAGTTCTTTTTGTTAAAGGGAGATGGGAGAAACCTCTTAGTTAGAAAAGCATAAGGTAGTGGGAAAAACTTGAAATACTCCAGGAACAATGAGATCGTCTGCAGATGGAAAGATGCTGGGCACAGTGATAGTGGCACATTTGAATACCATTGATTATTCTCCCCCTGCACAGTCAATAACTATGCACTGGGTACCCGCGCATTAGGCTAAGCTAAGCACTGGGGAGTAGGGGCTAATTCTGCCACATCTGTTTCCTTTGACCTGGCCGTTATTATTACTCATAGTTGGCGGTGCTGGTTCCGAGAGCAGGCACCAGAAGGCCTAGGAAGTAACTGAGTTCCGTTTCCAAGATGTTTGACTGCCTTTCAACATCTTTTTCAACTGGGGTCTATTGACTCTGTTTTCTACAGGAATAACTCCTGAACTTTATAAATGGGACAAGTGGAGAATAAGATTCTCTTTACAAGATTTCTTTGGTAGATGTCTTTGCTGTGATGTCTCAAATCAAAGCAGGGGCTGCATGTTTTGTTACAGGTCTCAGGGCTGACAATCTTCTAAAGGTATAAAATCACCAGCTGTGATGACTTTATTTCTGCTCAAATCAGCATTTGGCTTCAGAAGAAATTTCTGGTTGTCAAAGAGCAGACTTGCTGTGTTTCTGATTAATTGTCACAGTCCTCTTGTTAGAAAAGCTGGGTTTTGTTTCTGGTCGTGTTACTGAGCCACAGTATGATCTTAAGTATGTTAAGGAGCTTGGGGATGTCTTGGTTTCACATTCCGTGAAATGGAGATAAAAGTACATGGCATACATCCTTCAGGGGCACCGTAAGGATTAATGAGCTAATGTTAGCAAGCACGTTAAGTGATCCAGTTTTCTTTTTCATACTCAGATTTCACATTCATGTTCTAATACTGAAAAGATGATGTATTTTTTAAGCAACTACTCAGGATTACTATTACAGTGAGAAGTAATACTTATTTCCCAAAAAGAACAAACATATGTCAAGAAGGATTATTAAGCTTCTATATATAAATTTTGCCTTTTACTTTAATTCCATGTTTTCTCTTTACTTTAGAGGAGAATTTTTTTATGGTGCTAGAAATGTTGATGCATATGCCAGGCCGTCTGTTTAATTTAAAAGCTACTGAAACGGGGGTGGTAAACACACAATGCAATATACAGATGATGTATTACAGAATGGTACAAAAAAAAAACCCACACTATTGAAATGGACTAAAACCTCACTTGTCAGTAAAAATTTGCTTTACTGAGTGATGAGGGTGACATCCCTAAGCAAGTGGCAAGCCCAGAGCCCAACTCCCAGGTGAGTGTTGTTGCCTTATCTCTGGGACAATTCAGTCCCTGCTGGAGGAAACTCACGAACCAAAATGCATGGACTAAGGGTAAGAAAGGAGCGATCCATCATAGCTGGCCCATCCATCAAGCTGTTGCCCCACATCGTGCAGGGAGTTTGCCTGCCATGAATTTCATCAGTGGCTGTATTTCATACGTCGAGCCTGGCGATCGGACAGGGTCACCCTGAAACCCCATCTGGAGAGTGAGACGTCACGCAGCTGCCTGCCTCTCCAAGATGGATGGCTATCCCAGCATCTGCAGGTTTTAAAGATGTGGAAATCAGCTTAGAAAAAATTAAGAACACAGCTCTGCGGTTACATAAGTAGACCAAAAACCATAGGAATTAGGGGAGAGGGGCCGGAGGGAGAAGGGAAAGGGAACAGAAAAGGCAGGAAAGAAAGCATGGGGGGGAGGAGAAAATATACATAAGCAAGGTGGGGGAAGGGGATACCAGAATTAATGTAGATGTGAGGGTAAAAGGAAAAGAAAGTTAGCACAGATGGAAATAAGCCAGAAAGATCCTTAGTTATACTGAAAGGATAGTTTTAGAGGCAAACCCTCTCCAGATTTCCCAGAATCAAGTGTACGTGCATCTGCTTTTCCAGCAGCCTTCATTTTCAAACTGCTATGTCTCTCTTCCCCACTCAACCCTTTCCATAAACCGGGCCAGTATTATCACGATCTTATACGGGAGGAAAGGGAGGCAAATTTAGTGTGAAGCAGATAAGCCTAAGCATCAGGATGCTTTACTAGCACAGTCTCCTTCCAAGTCTCTGGGAGGGGCCCATGTGGTCACATATTTCTGCACCCCTTACAAGAGGAACCCCAGTCTTCAGATTGCTGCTGTCCCTTTCCTTTCTGACCTCTTGCTTCTCCTCCATCGTGTTTCACCTTGCGTTAGGTGACAAGGGGGTATTTTTTGCAACTGACCAAAAGAATTGATGTGAGGATGCATTTGGATGGGATGTGGTGGAATACATACATTTAGAGGGTTCTAAGTCAAGTCCATATATGGTTAGATTATTGTTAGCTCTTCTAGCATAGGAGTGGCTTCCCAGATGTGTCCTATGGTGTTCCTCTCCCCTGACTCAGTCTCAGTTCCGATGGTGCCTGGCTCAGCCGGACAGCAAAGAAGAAAGAAGGCTTAATATGAAATGGTTTACGAGCTAGTTTGGGGGAAATTTTTTTCAGTCATCAGATATGAAAATTTTAAGCAGACCATGAAAAGACATGGAGGAAACTTAAATGCATTTTACTACATGAAAGAAGCCAATCTGAAAAGGCTGCACACTGTGTAGTGGTTCCAACTATATGACATTCTGGAAAAGGCAAAGTTATGGCAACAAGAAAAAAGATCAGTGGTTGCCAGGAGTGGGGAAGAGGAAGGGGGTAAATAGCACAGAGGGTTTTCAGGGCAGTGAGAATACTCTGTAAGGTGTTATAACGATGCATACATATCATTATACATTTATCCAAACCTATAGAATGCACAACACCAAGCGAACCACGATGTGAACTGAGGACTGTGGGGCATACTGATGTGTCAGTTAGGTTCATCCGTGGTGAAAATGTCCCCCTCTGGTGAGCGATGTCATAACGGCAGAGGCTGTGCATGTGTGGGGGCTGAGCACATGTCAGAAAGCTCTGTGCCTTCCTCTCAGTGCTGTTGGAAACCCACAACTGCTCTAAAAATATCTTTAAAAACTGACGAGACCCGATAAAAATACAAAAGTTGCAAAAAAAAAAAATCTAAGCCGGGAGGATTCAGTTGTTTTTGGAGCCTACTCAAAGTGGAGATTCCTTCCAGTCAGCAAAATACTTGATAATGTAGCATGTGCAATTATAAGCACACCATTTTTCTGCCTTTCTTGGTGGGAATCCCACAAAATAGAATTTATTGTAATTGCTGTGTTTGTAAGGCAAAAGCAATAGCAGTAATACAAACAGCAAGTACAGCTTTTGTGAGGTTGCCTTTTTTTATGGATCCTAACTATCGATAACAGAAAAACAAATTTCAACTAATCATGTTAGAAAAAACATTTTCTTTTTGATTCTTTCGGAAAAATATTAGAAAACTGACATCATCTGAAAAGATTATCAAAAGAGTATGAAGCCAAATATATAGGGGGAAAGTAATTATGTTGGTGTGTGAGGCAGCATAAAAATACCCTATCACTCAGGATTTTGTCATATTTGTGGTATTTATCAGCTTAAAATTTTTTTCGTCATTTTATTTTACATTATGAATAAGTACTCACTTTCATTTGTAATTTTGTATTAGTAATTATGTATTTTTTTTTCTTAAAGAGGGTCTTCAAATCTCATATAATTTTTAGGTTCCACAGAATCTGGATTTGATCCTGGAGCTAAAAGGTCAGATAAATAGTTTTTCAAAGGGCGCAATTGTCAATTGGCAAACAGGCTGTGTGGCCCGGAACAGCTGAATTCTCTTCGGCCATCTGTCTCGTACTTCATTCTTCCTCCAGCTTTGGGAGAAAAGCGAAACACAGTGCTACCCTGGATATGCCTTCCCGAAAATATGCACACATTTAAATTGAAGTCACAAAATATATAAACATCAGAAAGATGTGACCCAGGGGCGAAAGACTAGTAAGTGATACATTTAGGTACAAAAGAAGATTCTGAAAGATGAAACACAAATTAGCTGAATTTACTATTCATTTTCCATTTATTACATACAGATGAATAGGAAATACAAGTGTATATTTAACAAGTAACAGAAATAGCGCCAAACCTGAAATCAGAAAACCATGATTAAAAGTCCTGTTCTACTTCCATGGAACCTGGTGTCACAACAGATTTGGTTACTTGTCCCCATAATTCCTCCTTTGTTCTTCCTTCTAGTGCCAGTCCTCAGGTACAGCGTCCCAGCTGGAACGCATGCCCCAGCCTTCCTTTAGGCTGGGTGTAGCCATGTGACAAAGTTTGGGCCAGGGGGTTGCCCATATAAATGATGTGGACAATTCCATAGGATGTTCTTAACAAGAAGTTGCCTTCCAGCCCCTCCCTTCTGTCCTCATTCCCCTGGGCTGGAATGCTGATATGGAATCAGTGAGCCCACATTCGCCTGCTAAGGGCAAAACCCAAGAGAACAACGAGACAGGAGGAGCCTGGGTCCTCAGACCAATTCACACCGTCTCTAGGAGTTTACATGAGACAGAAATAAATACCAGAATTAGAAGTTTTTCTGAAGACGTGTTAGCTAACACCATGGTAACAATCGTATTGCCATATATAAAAGTAGCAAATCAACACATTGCACACCTTAAACTGACACAATATTATATGTCAATTATATCTCAATTTTTTAAAAAGGGTATTTTGAGCCACTGTATTTTTAAAGTCTCCTTGTCAAAATAGCTTGGTGTGTACTGTCACCAACACAGTGAAATATGGCAAGTCACCACCTCTCAAACCTTCTGTTGCCTCGAGTGTCACATGCAGACGACAATGCCAAGCCTGGTTGTGTGTGTGACCGCTCTGAGTATAAATTAAATAGTGCAGATCGGAGATGAACACATTGTATAATATAAAATATTATTTATATTCAGGTATTACTGCTACTGGGGGAAGAAGATAAGAAAAAAAATTTATTTTTTATTATTTTTTAAAATGTTGTTTTGGAATTAGCTCAGATGAGCAGAAAAGTAGCTGTGTAAGTACAAAATTCCTGTTTACTCTGTTTCCCCTCAGGTTAACATTTGACATTCCCATCACACATTTGACCAAACTAAGAACCCAGCCCTTGGTTCCTTACTGTAAATCCAGGCTTCATTCAGATTTCACTTGTTTGCCTACAGCCGTCCTTTTTTCCCTTCCAGGATCCCATCTAGGAGACAGCATTACATTAGTTGCCATGTCTCTTGGTCTCTCTGGTCGGGGCATTTTCTCAGCCTTTATGGGCCCAGACAAGATTTCCAGGGATGGACTTAGAAGAAAGATAAGAGTGGAGAGTTATGCATGGATTCGGTTTGATCGTTTTGCTGAAAGAACTTTTTTTTTAAAGATTTTATTTATTTATTTTTAGAGAGGGAAGGGAGGGAGAGAGAGAGAAAGAGAGAAACATTAATGTGCGGTTGCTGGGGGCCGAGGCCTGCAACCCAGGCATGTGCCCTGACTGGGAATCGAACCTGTGACGCTTTGATTCGCAGCCCACGCTCAATCCACTGAGCTATGCCAGCCAGGGCTGGAATTTTACTTTTAATGCAAAAGGCAAGGTAGGATTGAAAGGGATGATGGACAAAAAAGGGGAGGGAGGAGAAGGAGAGAATAAGCCCCTTATTTCAATTCGATCGCCTTATCAGCTCTGCTGTTCTCGTTGGCAGGCTTCTGCAGTAGCTCTGCAAGGGGCCTCTGAGAATGGCGAGAATGTATGTAGCCAGCTTCCTCCAAATGGGCCTACGTTCCTCTTTTATCATCCCTGTCATTCATCTTGAAAAGATGTTTGAAAAACACAAGGTTATGAGGCTGGAACTTGAAGGCAGACAGGTCAGTGTCCAGCTGACCTGGCATCTCAGTGTAGTCGGACTGAAAATAGTCTGTTTTCAGAAAACTCTTCATTGGCAGCTGCAATGACCCAGTGAATGGATTCGAGAACTCTCAGCACCTTGGGGAGGGTTTTTGGTGTTTTTCTGTTTTTTTGAGAGTGAGAGAAGAAAGAAGGGCTGAGGAAGTGAGGGAGAGGAGAGGAATATTACAAAGACAAATGACAATTAATAATAGGTAAGAAAAAAGATAATACTTCATGCTTTTAGGATTTTGAGGAAAAGACTGAGATAACAGGAAAGCTAAAATCTTCCTTTGGATGCTGAGTTATAGTCTGATTCCCCAGACAGAAGGGGAAAGTGGTATTTTGATGGGGACAGGAAATAACCGACATGTTTTTGTGTTTGCTATTTCAGTTGAATAAGTGCTGGGCAAGGATCTTCTAGGCAACATTATTTTAAATGTTTCAAGTAAATGCATTCACATTGCCTGAATTAGAATTACAAAACAATATATGCTATGTCATTTCTTTCCAGACTATACAAAAAGTCTGGATTATACAAGATTCCCATCAGAACACACACATACACACAAACACCTTATACCAAAAAAATCCAAATAGAGAAAACGATGACTAGGAAGGGCCTCATTTTGATTAAATTCTAGGATTGATTTAAGAGTTCTTTCAGCAGCCCTGGCTGGTGTAGCTCAGTGGATTGAGCGTGGGCTGCGAACCAAAGTGTCGCAGGTTCGATTCCCAGCCAGGGCACATGCCTGGGTTGCAGACCATGACCCCCAGCAACCGCACATTGATGTTTCTCTCTCTCTGTCTCCCTCCCTCCCTTCCCTCTCTAAAAATAAATAAATAAAATCTTTAAAAAAAAAGTTCTTTCAGCAAAATGATCAAACCGAATCCATGCATAACTCTCCACTCTTATCTTTCTTCTAAGTCCATCCCTGGAAATCTTGTCTGGGCGCATAAAGGCAACTTCTCAAAGGACACTTGGTGTGTTTAAATGTGATCTTAGTCAACACCCTTCTTTCTCTCTCTAGACCTGGCTTTCTCTGACCATCAGTCTTTTTATTGACCACTATTTTTCCATATCTCCATTTGCTTCTCCCACCCCCACTTCCTCTTCTCAACCTCACACCCCAGTCTTCACCGCCTTTTGCTGAGTCTTCAATGCATCACAGTTTCATCCATTTCTTTCTGTCTTCACTGTCAGGGTCTGACACTACCACTTACCCAGTCTGACACCCCACCACCGCTTTTCTCCTGGAATAACTCATATTCTCCAGTGCAGCTGGAGTGAGGTTTCTGAGACGCGATTCTCTTTGTATCAGTTCCACAAGCTATAAGTCTTTAAGTGGCTTCAATTTTTTTCCCCTGGGAAAAACATCAAAATTCTTGGAAAACACTGATAATAAATTTAGATCTGGTGCACCTTATTTCCCCAGCCAGATCTTTGCCACTCCCAGCTTGTTCTTATTCACCATTTCTCCTCTCCTCTTGCCTTTCCCCTTCTCTTTCCCATCTCTCCCCACCATTGACACTGCAGCCATGATTTCCATCCCTAGAACATGCCCTGCTCTTGCTCTCTCCCTTCACTCAGCACTCTCCAGATACCTTCTTTCTCAGCCTTTGGATCCGATGCCCTCCTTCTACCCTCAGGAAAAATCTCCCTGACTATTAGTTTCTTCTTCTATTCTATTAGTTTAGGTTGGCTGTCTTCTCTTCTATCAGTTTAGGTTGGCTGTCTACTCTGTCTCCCCAAGCCCTCAACTTCCCCTTTAATAAACCACCCTCTTTCGTGATTGTTTGTGGGCTCCTTTGTATTTTGTAAATGAGTAAATGTCTTCACCATTTCAAAGAAAGAACTCCTCATAGACTGCATTACAGAGGAATAGAAGACTTACCCCATTTGTGAAAAACAGAGCAAGTGGTGGAAGAATGTAATATCTGGTGTCACTTCTTAGTGCGAAAAAAAGTTTTCTTTTACTATACAAATATTATTGATAAGTGTTCTATATTACACTTCAAAATAGCTAAAAGCTGTGGGGAATTTTCTATTTGATAATATGCTCAGGACTTACTTTTCCTTTCCTACCCCAAGTGAGAGCCTGCAGTAGGAGGAAGTGGGTGGTGTAGTTGTATGTGTTATGATTCTTATGTAGACAGTTAAGCATGCCTGGGATTGCACATGGAAGATCACAGGCTGCGCTGATAACAGCCTTGGTTTTGTTACGGGCCTGTGTACATAGTTATAGTCTTTCTTTGTTTTTAAAAATATTTTATTTATTTATTTTTAGACAGAGGGGAAGGGAGGGAGAAAGAGAGGGAGAGAAACATCAGTGTGTGGTTGTTTCTCTTGAGCTCCCCACCGGGGACCTGGCCCATATCCCAGGCATGTGCCCTGACTGGGAATCAAACCTATGACCAATACACTGAGCCACACCAGCCAGGTCCATAGTTATATTCTTAAGCTGATATCCAAATAGTTAACTGCAACAACTCTGTGAAGGTTTGCATGCTTTCAGAGGATGGAATATATCACAAAGCAAAAGTGGAATTGTGGATTTTAGGTAGCGACTCGAAAAGATTCAGAATCACTGATTTATTTCCTCTCTTCTAAACACTCTTGTGTTCAAACGTTGATATATCCCTCCATTTTTATAAATGTTGCTCATGATTCAGTTTCCTTTGAAAACACTGTGTATTTCCTTGGTTATTTCTAGAGGAATAGTTTTCAGTTTTCAATGACAGAAAAGAACTTCAAGTTTAATCCTGAAAAATTTGCTCTTGTAGCTAGACATTTAGATGCGGTTCTTTGGGAGCTATCGAGGGCAGCTCACAAATTTCTGTCCTCTGTATCATTCACACGGAGAGGGAAAGTGGTGTCACTACAGATGCTGCATTTCACCCCAGCTGAGCACAGTGGATTGTGGGAAAACATAAAAGAACGTCTCAGTGTTTTCACTAGGACTCTGACTGACTTGCTCTGTGACAGTCCATCCTCCTGAAGAACATAAAATCATGGCTAACATGTCCTCGTTCACCAGAAACACATAAACAAAGGAGGGAAGTAATTTAATTTTAGCTTGTATTTAACTTTGACTTAGCGGTTACCAGTTTTAGGCAGCAGCCACAAAAAGCCAGACAAATTCCCACAATGCCAGGCTGCTGCCAGGGTGGTTTCCTGCAAAGCAAGCAATTGCAGTTTGCTTCTTAGAAAAGCCCCAACATATTTCGTAACAAGTATTTAAGGTCAGAGAGAGGAACATTCTCTTGCTTATGAACATGCACTCTACAGACATCCTCTATGTACACTTCCTGTTTTGTGGCTGCCATGGAGTTTACTTCTCTCCCTGATGTCAGGAATTTCCTTATTTTGTTGGTCCAGTGACAAAACCTTGTGGTTGCTCATACCCAGGCCTCTGCATGCCCGCCACCTCCCCCTCTCTCAGCCCCACTGCCAGCACTAGCCCATCTTGTCTTCTCTTCCTGATGCCGGAGCAGAACTGACTTTCATAACTCTGAGAATAAAGATGTACCCTGGCTGGTATAGCTCAGTGGATTGAGCACGGGCTGCAAACCAAAGTGT